>NC_064621.1:628526382-629126382 GCF_023898315.1 Schistocerca nitens
TTGACTAGAAGAAGGGATCGGTTGGTAGGACATGTTCTGAGGCATCAAGGGATCACCAATTTAGTATTGGAGGGCAGCGTGGAGGGTAAAAATCGTAGAGGGAGACCAAGAGATGAATACACTAAGCAGATTCAGAAGGATGTAGGTTGCAGTAGGTACTGGGAGATGAAGAAGCTTGCACAGGATAGAGTAGCATGGAGAGCTGCATCAAACCAGTCTCAGGACTGAAGACCACAACAACAACATACCCGATCTGAACGTTTCCAGCATTTAACGAATCCGTCATAGTAAGATGACTTCTGGTCCTAAGCACATTAGCGTATATGAAGAGTCAACCCAATTGACCGTATCTCTATGAACACATAAACAAGTCACAGACTGTATTCTTGCGCAGCACAACGTTATTGATGAAAAGTAGTTCTTTGAAAACAATTGCACATCACTAATGGAAACTGCGTGCGCTTAACCATGAATATCCGCCATCTTGTGGCTCTCTTACGAAAAGTAAAAAAATTATATAATAATTATAAATTTTGGAAGTAACAAAATGTGCTAAAATAAAGCCTCAAATGAACGGATTCTAGGGGTATCGAAGGTGACACTCTCACATACTCCGAAATGAATGAAACAATGCCTTACCTTGTTTCGTTATAGACCTCAGTATCGTAATTTTAAGAATTGCCTTTTTCTGTGTTTTACAAATTTAAAAGTTTCTATAATATTGTATTGCTTTATTGAATTGTTCCTTGATTTATTTTGATTTATGCTTTATTTGTTTGATTTATGTTTTCCTTTTTCACCCACGCTTATGTGGGCATTCTCATATTGACGTATGGTTGCATGAAAAAACTAAACGGTCAAGAAATATACAGCATAATATTATTTGTTACATTTGCCGTTCTGTTCTAGTTCGCCAGTTTAACGAAATGTTACACTGACATCCCACATCCAGTACTGAAAGAAAAATAAGAAATATAGCAACTGGTCTGTTTAATTATTCTGCGCCCATGAATGTTAAATGTTTCAAGTGAGCCAATCTTATTAGCACTGGGTTTTTTTTTAAAAAAAGCAGGTTCTGTCTAATTATTATAATTAGCAGTTGTCTCAATGTCACAGCCGTAATAGTTGCTACACTGATCACGTCTGAGCCGGCTAATTCTATTCATGAAACGGAACCACCGATGCTTTCAAAGGATAAGCTTTTAAAAATACATTTGGGCCAGTCTTAGTAGCACTGGTGCATCGGACTTCGTGATTACAAAAACAAGCAGGTTTTGTATAATTACTAGAATTGATAGTAACCTCAACGTGAGAGCCGTAATTGTGGCTAAAATGATCATGGTCGAGCCGACTAATTCTTGTCAACCGACATTTCTAAAGGATAAGATGTTAAAAATGCACATATCATTAGAGTCAGGAAAATCAATGGATGCAACGCAACAAATGTGTTTGATGGTAATTATTACCATCCAAATTGACTTACATAATTATACGCTCTGTGAGAACATTAACAGGTTACGAATAAAGAGACAAGAGAAGGTAGAAACACACACAAAAAAATTGAGAGATACTTCCAAAGTAGTCAATATTTTAAGCTTACATGCTATGCAAGACTCTTTTTATCATAACAGGAAATATGATTTTCGAATAGACCGTTCTAACTGTCCACGTAAAATAATCCACAAAAGAAAACTGTGTCTCTACACGGAGCCAGTACTTTTGTACGCCTGTCATCAAAATCCAGTGGCAGGTATTACAAGAGAGGCGTTGTGAATCACCAAGAGGTTTACTTTTCGAATTTAGATAACGCACATTTCAGGAATAATACGGCACTTATTACTTCATCACAACTTCTCGGTCGCGAAACGACGAGGACGGAAAAATCACAGAGTTACAGAGGCTTACAAGCCAATCCCTCTTCCCATCACCATTTCGTAAATGCAAGAGGAGTGGAGGAAATGATACCCGTCACTATGATACCCTTCAGCGCACACCCTTTGCTGGGTTGTAGAGTGTAGAGACACATGCAAGAGAAGTATTTCTGTAAAAATAAAATTATCATCGTATTCACATTGAACAAAATGCTTTTGCTCCAACAAGACTCTTACTCATGTTTCCTTAGAGAAGAAATTTGATTCGATCTCTTCGTAATTTGCATTCATTCATCAATTAAAGCTGTAATCCAGTAACAAATCCACCGTCATAGCCACTGTGTGAAGCTAGGATGGTCAAGTAAGCAATACGGGGCCAAATTTGGATAACAATGTGATCGAGAATCTATTGTGGAATTCAGGTAGTGCACTTTCGCAATATCAGTGGAGGAAGTGTCAGAGGGTTTGTTGACCAGGTGGACCCATCTCAGTAGCTTCAGCTTCATCTCCCTACTGCATAATTAGTCTCTGTTTTGCCGTGTGTCAACAGTTCAGTCATGGAGTCCCGGCAGAATCTCTCGTTATTTCTCCTGTTGATGAGACGTTTTCCTCCTTTATCGGTTACAAGCAAGGTGGTGCAGTGGTTAGTACATCACACTCGCATTCGGACGGACGACGGTACAGATTCACCTCCGGCTATCCAGACTGTGGTTCGTCGTGATTTCTCTAGAGCACTCCAGACAAAGGCGTGAATGGTTCGTTTGAAAGGGCACTTCTGATTTCCTGCCCGATCCTTGACAAAGTCGGAGCTCATGCTCCGTCTCTAACGACCTCGATGTTGATACGACCTCAAACTATTATCTTCCGTCCTTCCTTTATCGGTAGATTTTCACATTCGCTTTTTCACTGTTTTGAATGTCGCTTTGTGTCCAGAGTGTAATGACGGATCAATATTTCGCTGTATTCACGTAATCATATGGTAACTCTTTCGGATTACGTTTCAGTGTTTCAGTAAGCGATTTTGAAATGTCCGTCCAAGAACATCTTTGGTCGTTGGTCAACAAACGTGACAGTCATCGATCTATCAGTGCAGATAGCAGGTACTCGGGATGACTAGGACAGATGTTCGAAGCAAAGAGAATTGTTCTGAATACGCAAATGATCAGCGTTTCACTGCAATCGCAAATTACATATGAATGTCGGTTACGAGGGTAGCCCAGAAAGTAAAGCACCACGTTTTTTTCTTCATCAATTCTTTATTCAACATTATGAGAATTAAACACACGAAAGAATGGTGTTTTATCTACACACCATATTTTTCCACGTGATCTCCATCCCGTCCTGTGGCCTTCCTCCAGCGCGAAACAACGGCGTGTGTGCCCTTTCGGTACCAATCCTCGTCCTGCTGGCGGAGTCAGTGGTTCACTGTGTGAATCACCTTCTCATCGTTCTCTAAATGTCTTCCACGAACGGCATCCTTTAATGGCCCAAACCAGTGGAAGTCCGAGGGGGCTACGCCAGAGCTGTCAGGTGTGACAGTCTTGGATGGTCTCCCCGACAGCTGTAGCTCCGCCGAACCGCCTTCTGATGACCTCACCCTCCGTGTCCAGCGACCAACTGTACTTCTGTCGACAACAGATGCTCCATAGAGTTTGCACAAGCGTCTGTGATTATTCCTCAAAGTTTCTTTCTCTGCAGTGAGAAATTCAATGACGGCACGTTGCTTGTAACGTACATCATCTACAGACGCCATTTTGAAACTGTCCTGCAGCTACGCTATCTGTCGGAAATGACGGAAATTTGGTTCGCTCACTCAGGAGACTTCAAATAATACATACGTAACGTTTCGCATTCGCAGCATTATTTTCGGCTAACTTACTTTCTGGGCAACCCTCGTATGTGTGAGAAGATCGCGTAAAAGGAGAAACTTCTACCGGCAGATGCCGGAATCCGACACCAGCAGGGGCGTCGTCTGTCGAGACTACAGTTTATCGCTGCTCGCGTTAGTAGACACGCCATGGCTGTCACGCTGTTATGGAATCTATGGATCCTGGAGAATCATCATTTGGTTAGCTGCTTGCAAATATACTGGCCCCGTGTAGAGAAACCATTTTCTTTTGTGAATCATCTTACGTGGACAGTTGTAGAGTTTTCCTCCAACATCATATTTCCTGTTATGATAAAAAGAAACTTACATAGCGTGTAAGCTTAAAACATCGTTAACATTGGAAATATAACTGTAAATAATTTTTTTTTTTGTCTTGCTACTTTGTCTCTTCGTTCGTCATCTGTTCTCCGCACTTTACGACGTGTAAGTTTTCAGCAGTCCCACGCGAATAGCGCCCGAGAGGGCACTTATATTGTTCACTTCGCCGTGCAAGATCGTTCAACCACGTCACATGCTTCGAGTCGCTAAATGGGCTTGTTTGCAGGAAACAGAGGAACCACACGATCTGAGAGACGATCTCTGGAGCACCATGGACTGTCACCACGCTGCCATTGTCACAGGCTCCCGTGACGTGGCAGCAGAGATTGATGAACCTTACGGCAACAATGGGCACACGATTAGTACCACGTCGTATTTTCAGACTGATCGTGTTTCTACGTACTGCAACAGGAACCCGTGCTTGAAGGCTGCGAGAAGACCGAACTTTGCCAGATCGTATTCATATAGGCCAGCGCTTGGTGTCAGGGTATGACTTCCATCGTGCATACAAGACGATCGCGTCCCGTTCGCGTTGCCGATAATTTGGACAACAGAAGTTACGTTTCTGTCATGTAATGGTCGGTGGCAGCTCGGTGAACAAAATTTCGCAAATTGTTTTACCAAATCACCTCCAAGATACTACTCCAAGCGGGTGTAAAATGAATGTGCGCAACGGAGAATAATAAACGCTAAAATGAAGATTTGGCCCTGTCTAACTAACCCCCGAAGCAGATATTAGGATTTCTTAATTCTATAAATTACAATCTAAACGTAAATGAATGATGAAGGCAACTAATCCTACTTAATCATAAACGTTGTACCTGCTTATATATTTACTGTAGATTTAAAAAAACCTTTATATTAAAAAGTTTACATTTACTAAGTAGAATTACTAATAAATTGCCCAACTCTGCCCTTTATTATGACTGTGCAGTCTACTATTAATAACGCGGAATGACTGACATCATCTACGTACCAAACACTAGAAGACACTACTTTCAGAGATGATCTACGGTGGTGTGGAACGTCAGTGGAAATAAACTAACGTAATCACAACTGTTTCCCTTTTATAGCCGTAATAAGCCGAAGCAATTTGCGATATCACCGTTTGAACTGCGTCCAGTGCATCGAAGTGATGGTTCTCATACTCGTCTGCGACAGCAGAAAAACTCCATCCACAAACAAACTCTTTCAAACACTAGGGCGGTAGACTAATATACTCTGGTACTGTCTTCTCCTCTCGGTGTTCTAGAGACGAGAAACGTGAACTCCCAGCCACAAGGACGGAGTTCAGATAACGTCTCAACTTAAGTATAGGCAGAGAAAGTGCTCTCAATTACTGAATGCTGCGAACTCAACGACGAATTATACTCTCCTAAGAGCAAAGACAGCAAGTTCGTCCGTACCAACAAAGCTGATATCGAGCGACCGTCACACACGGGCGCTCACAACGGAAGACGGCGTCTCTCCAGCGCTGGCTTCCCAGCATGGCTTGGCTCCCCACCATCGTAATTCAGAAAACGAATCATATTCCCGAAACCACGGAATATTCTCCATCTCTACAGATTCTTCCGAACGGTGACCAACCATGTTTTAGTCTTTTGTCGTCCAGCGCGGGAAGTTTGCGAGGAAGAACCTATACTCGCACAATGGTACGCTTCTGAGTAAAAATTCTTGTAAATAACCCAGCCTGCGTGGTTTCCGAGGTGTCGTTTCTTCGTTCCTCTCACCTGCGTCCAAGATTTTCAGCGTTCGGGAGTATTATCCGGTTATCCTTCCGGCCCTACTACAATAGCGGCCGACCGTCACCCTATTGTGCTCCAGAGCTCAGGTGCCACGACGTCTGTCTAGCTACTTCCTTTGTTTAAGCAGGACCAACACCTGTGCGGACCTTCCACCCGGAGCTTGAGTTCTGCCTGCCGTTTCATCTCCACTGGCGTTCCAACCTCTACTAGTATAGGCAATCATTCATTACGACGTTTTTATAATGACACTCCGTCACCTTTCATGCAATAAGCGTTAGCAATTAGTTACAAGACTAGATTAGATTAAATTAGATTAGATTAGTACTTGTTTCATAGATCATGAATACGACACTCCGTAATGATGTGGAACGTGTCAGGTTAATAAAAGGTGTCTATACAAGGTATTACATTAGACAAAATATTACATGACACTCAATATTTTCAATTTTTTTTTTTTTTTTGAGTTCGGGAAATTACCCACTTGCTATATCCATAAATTCATCTAATGAGTACAAGGAGTTGCCATTAAGAAATTCTTTTAATTTCCTTGCTATATGGCTATCTATCAGACTTTCGATGCTATTAGGTAAGTGACCAAAGACTTTTGTGGCAGCATAATTTACCCCCTTCTGAGCCAAAGTTAGATTTAACCTTGAGTAGTGAAGATCATCCTTTCTCCCAGTGTTGTAGCCATGTACACTGCTATTACTTTTGAATTCGTTCGGATTGTTAATAACAAATTTCATAAGTGAATATATATATATATATATATATATATATATATATATATATATATATATATATATATATATATATATATATAGTGAGGCTACAGTGAAGATTTCTAGCTCTTTAAATAAATGTCTGCAGGATGATCTTGGATGAGCTCCAGCAATTATTCTGATTACACGCTTTTCTGCAATGGACACTCTTTTTCTAAATGATGAGTTACCCCAGAATATGATGCCATACGAAACCAGAGAATGAAAATAGGCGTGGTAAGCTAATTTACTCAGATGTATATCGCCAAAATTTGCAATGACCCTAATAGCATAAGTAGTTGAACTCAAACGTTTCAGCAGATCCTCAGCGTGTTTTTTCCAGTTCAACCCCTCATCAATGCATACACCTAGAAATTTTGAATATTCTACCTTAGCTACCGATTTTTGATCGAAGTCTATATTTATTAATGGAGTCATTCCATTTACTGTGTGGAGCTGTATATACTGTGTTTTGTCAAAGTTTAATGAGAGCCCATTTGCAGACAACCACTTAATGATTTTCTGAAAAACATCGGTTACAATTTCACCAGTTAATTCTTGTCTGTTAGGTGTGATAGCTATACTTGTATCATCGGCAAAAAGTACCAGCTTTGCATCTTCATGAATATAGAATGGCAAGTCATTAATATATATTAAGAACAGCAGAGGGCCCAAGACCGAACCTTGCGGCACCCCATTCTTGATTATTCCCCAGTTTGAAACGTGACAATGTCAGTCTCCTTTATGTATTCATATATACGATGTAAAACCTGTCCCATGATATGGCAAAGTATGTGGATGAGTTCTTGTAAGGTGCGAAATTATAGCCACCTTACACACCGACATATTTAGTAATAGAATCTTGCTACTTAAAGTAAACGCAAAATAAATAAATTTTCGTTACTCTCTATGCTTCTTGCTGTTGAAATTTCGGCGGAAAGAAAGTAGAAACCACGCGTGTATAATGAATGCGTCAATATGCATGCAATATGCTGTTCCGGAAATTGCTAGGAATGAGAATATGTCAGTATGAACTTGTAGTTCTTAAAACGTCCTTTGCCGTCTTCCCCCTAGAGTGTTTACCACTGGGACCTCCCACACGAGCTTTTGTGGCGGCAGCTGCGAGACAGCCAGATGAGCGAGGCGAAGCTGGTCGCCTGCCTCCAGTCCCGCGGCCTTGGTGTAACAAAAGCGTGATGCAATCTGCCACCGCGTTGGCGGCGCGACAAAGCGAAGCCGGACTACAATCTGGACGGGAGAGGCGGGTGGGAGACCCACCTGCCAAGACTTGATTGCGCCTGGGAGCTCTTAATAGGCTACGTTTCATCGGCTCAATACGCCGCCCACACCTAGACAGCTGGAGACGTTTTGACTCAGACGAGCTCTGCAAATACGTCGAGATTGAATACAGTATCCCGCAGATTACAATCCTAGGCCTCTAGTCGACTTTTCTGCAACAAGAATGTAAATTACACTACTGGCCATTAAAATTACTACACCACGAAGATGACGTGCTACAGACGCGAAAATTTACCCGACAGGAAGAAGATGCTGTGATATGCAAATGATTAGCTTTTCAGAGCATTCACACAAGGTTGGCGCCGATGGCGACACCTGCAACGTGCTCACATGAGGAAAGTTTCTAACCGATTTCTCATACACAAACAGCAGTTGACCAGCGTTGCCTGGTGAAACGTTGTTGTGATGCCTCGTGTAAGGAGGAGAAATGCGTACCATCACGTTTTCGACTTTGATAAAGGTCGGATTGTAGCCTATCGCGATTGCGGTTTGTCGTATCGCGACATTGCTGCTCGCATTGGTCGAGATCCAAGGACTGTTAGCAGAATATGGAATCGGTGGGTTCAGGAGGGTGATACGGAACCCCGTGCTGGATCCCAACGGCCTCGTATCACTAGCAGTCGAGACGACAGCCATCTTATCCGCATGGCTGCAACGGATCGTGCAGCCACGCCTCGGTCCCTCAGTCAACAGATGGGGACGTTTGTAAGACAACAACCATCTGCACGAACCGTTCGATGACGTTTGTAGCAGCATGGACTATCAGCTTGGAGACCATGGCTGCGGTTACCCTTGACGCTGCATCACAGACAGGAGCGCCTGCGATTGTGTACTCAACGACGAACATGGGTGCACGAATGGCAAAATGTCATTTTTTCCGATGAATCCAGGTTCTGTTTACAGCATCGTCATGGTCGCATCCGTGTTTGGCGACATCGCGGTGAACGCACATTGGAAGCGTGTATTCGTCATCGCCATACTGGAGTATCGCCCGGTGTGATGGTATGGGGTGTCACTGGTTACACGTCTCGGTCACCTCTTGTTCGCATTGACGGAACTTTGAACAGTGGACGTTACGTTTCAGATGTGTTACGACCCGTGGCTCTACCCTTCATTCGATCCCTGCGAAACCCTACATTTCAGCAGGATAATGCACGACCACATGTTGCAGGTCCAGTACGGGCCTTCCTGAATACAGAAAATGTTCGACTGCTGCCCTGGCCAGTACATTCTCCAGATCTCTCAGCAACTGAAAACGTCTGGTCGATGGTGGCCGAGCAACTGGCTCGTCATAATACGCCAGTCACTACTCTTAATCAACTGTGGTGTCGTGTTGAAGCTGTATGGGCAGCTGTACCTGTTCACGCCATCCAAGCTCTGTTTGACGCAATGCCCAGGCGTATCAAGGCCGTTATTACGGCCGGAGGTGGTTGTTCTGGGTACTGATTTCTCAAGATCTATGCACCCAAACTGCGTGAAAATGTAATCAGACGTCAGTTCTAGTATAATATATTTGTCCATTGAATACCCATTTATCATCTGCATTTCTTCTTGGTGTAGCAATTTTAATGGCCATTAGTGTATGTAGTCCGTCTGTACGTTGTGGTTGTACGAGATCCGACTTCTGAAATTCAACCACTAACTTCCCAAGTGCCATTTGTACAAACACTATCATAATTAAAGGCGTAAATGCCTGTAAACTGAAGAGCCAAAGAAACTGGTACACCTGCCTAATATTGTGTATGGCCCCCACGAGCACGCAGAAGTGCCGCAACACGACGTGGCATATCTGCGTAGTGCTGGAGGGAACTGACACCATGAATCCTGCAGGCCTGTCCATAAATCCTAAGAGTACGACGAGGTGGAGATCTCGTCTCAACAGCACGTTGCAAGACATTCCACATATACTACACAGTGCTCATGTCTGAGGAGTTTGATGGCTAGCGAAAGTGTTTAAAGTCGGGAGAGTGTTCCTGAAGCCACTCTGTAGCTATTCTGGACGTGTGGGGTGTCGCATTGTCCTGCTGGAATTGACCAAGTCCGTAGGAACGCACAATGGACATGAATGGATGTAGGTGCTTAGATAGGATGCTTACGTACATGTCACCTGCCAGAGTCGTATCTAGTCGTATCAAAGGTCCCATATCACTCCAACTACATACGCCCCACACCATTACAGAGCCTGCACCAGTATGAACAGTTCAAAAATGGTTCAAATGGCTCTGAGCACTATGGGACTTAACATCTGTGGTCATCTGTCCTAACTAACCTACGGACATCACACACATCCATGTCCGAGGCAGGATTCGAACCTGCGACCGTAGCGGCAGCAGGAACAGTCTCCTGCTGACATGCAGGGTCCATGTATTCATGAGGTTGTCTCCATACCCGTACACGTCCATCCGTGTGACATAATTTGAAACGAGACTCGTCCTACCAGGCCTCACGTTTCCAGTCATCAACAGTCCAATGTCGGTGTTGACGGGTCGAGGCGAGGGGTAAAACTTTGTGTCGTGCAGTCATCAGGGGTACACGAGTGCGACTTCGGCTCCGAAAGCGCATATCGATGATATTTCGTTGAACGGTTCGCACGTTGACACTTGTTGATGGCCCAGCATCGAAAGCTGCAGAAATTTTGCCAAAAGGTTGCATTTCTGTCACTCTGAACGATTCCCTTCAACCGTCGTTAGTCCCGTTCTTGCAGGATCTTTTCCCGGCTGCAGTGATGTCGGAGACTGGATGTTTTACCGAATTCCTGATATTCACGGTACACTCGAGAAATGGTCGTACGGGAAAATCCCCTCTTCTTTGCTACTTCGGAGATGCTGTGTCCCATCGCTCGTGCACCGACTATATCACCACGTTCAAACTCACTTAAATGTTGATAAATTGCCATTGTAGCAGCAGTAACAGATCTAACAACTGCACTAGACACTTGTTGTCTACCGAGCGTGGTGGCGCAGTGGTTAGCACACTGGACTCGCATTCGGGAGGACGACGGTTCAATCCCGTCTCCGGCCATCCTGATTTAGGTTTTCCGTGATTTCCCTAAATCGTTTCAGGCAAATGCCGGGATGGTTCCTTTGAAAGGGCACGGCCGATTTCCTTCCCAATCCTTCCCTAACCCGAGCTTGCGCTCCGTCTCTAATGACCTCGTTGTCGATGGGACGTTAAACACAAACCACCACCACCACCACCACCACCACCACTTGTTGTCTTGTATGGGCGTTGCCGACCGCAGCGCCGTATTTTCGCTGATAAAGTATCTCTGAATTAGAATACGCATGCCTATAACACTTTCTTTGGTGCTTCAGTGTTGAGGCAAAGAGAGTTTGAGGAGACATGGTCTCACATCGCGTTCTTTAAGAGCTTGCACCTCTTTGCAAAACCTATCTATTCTACTCGAAGCTCATTCTTTCCCATATATTGGAAGGACGTAGAATCGAGTAACTGAGGAAGAAAATGTCTAATAAACGTGGTCTCTAAAGGCTATACCATAGAGCTACGACCTCTTGTTCAATGGAAGTGGTGTGTTTGACAGTAGCTTAGATGAAAAAGTCCTCAAAGCTCTTAAGCTACGCACTTCAGATTTTTTTCTTGTTTAGGTCCACACTTCCACCTCACAAAATATGGAAAGGAGAGAGCTTGCAGAAGAAGAGATTTGTTTCACAGTATATACACTGTCATAGCTCTTTATGTATGCGTTGTAGAGCCCATGTTTACTGAAACTTATTTTGCTTCTAGTGTCGTGTGCTTTGAACTGCATGGTTTTACTCCATTAATTATGATACATCTAGTAATTTATGTCGTTTGCTTCTCTCTAAAAGTGTGTTAGATTAGATTAGATTAGCTTAGATTCAGTTTTCGTTCCATTGCCCCAAGAAATGAGATGATTCTCGTGTGTGTGGAACATGTCAGAAAGTATAACATAAAAACATAAAACATCTGAATACAATATTTACGACCCTGATCGTTTGTCAGGAGATTGTCGAAATAGGTGAATACAATGCGGTAAACTGGAACAGCTAATATTTACAGAATTAACACGCTGTCAGAATGAAACATTGCACTATTAATAAATTTATCATACACAAAATACATAATCTTGACTGTTGTGACCTAGTGCTGTCAAAACTGAAATCTAACAGACATTTTTACTTAAGCTGGCTTAACAGTCTCTGTTGAGATATTCATCTAGTGTAGAAGGAGTTGCCTATTAAAAAGTCGTTCAAACTCTGTTTAAACCGTGCTTTATCTAAAACCAGGATTTAACGGTTGCTGGCAATTTATTGAAAATGTGTGTTCCTGAGTATTGGACTCCGTTTTGGACCAAGGTAAGTGATTTTAGATCTTATTCCTAGTATTGATACTATGTACTGAGCTATTTGTTGGAAATATAGATGTATTATTTGTAACAAATTTCATTAAGAAATAAATATACTGAAAACAGTGGTTAGAATAGAAAGTTCCCTGAACAGGTTTCTGCATGATGTTATTGAATTTACGACACAAATGATTCTTATCACATGCTTTTTCATCCTAAAAACTTTCTCTCAGTTTGATGAGTTACCGCAGAATATGATCCCATATGACATAACAGAATGAAAGTAAGCAAAGTATGCAAGCTTTTTTATATTTTTATCTCCTACATCTGACATCATTCTCACTGAAAATACAGACTTGTTTAGGCGATAAGCAATTCTGTGATATGCCCTTCCCACCTGAATTTACTATCGAGTTGTAATCCCAGAAATTTAACACTGTCAACCTCTTCGATCTGCATGTCTTTGTATGTTATACACATGGTGGAAGGAAATCTCTTACAGATTCTGAACTGCATATAGTGGGTCTTCTCAAAGTTTAATGACAGTGAATTAGCTTTAAACCATTTATTAATGTCAGTGAAAATTTGATTATCAGCTATTTCTAGATCTGTACTTGACTGGCTACTTACTGTAATGTTCGTGTCATTGGCAAACAAAAATAACTTAGCATCTGGCAATGTAACAGACGAGAGGTCATCAATGCACACAAGAAAAAACAATGGTCCCAAGATGGAACCTTGAGGAAAACCACATGTAATTAATTCCCAATCAGCTGAAGACTGACTGCTTACTGCGCAGGTGTTTTGCAACGACACCCTTTGTTTCCTGTTAGATAAATAAGACTCAAACCATCTGGCAGCACTGCCAGTGACATCATACTAATTTGCATAAGAGAATGCTGTGGTTCACACAGTCAAAAGCTTTTGACAGGTCACAGTAAATGCCAGTAGCATCTAATTTATTATCTAATGAATTAAATGCAGTCTCACTCTAAGGGTAAATAGCTTTCTCTATATCAGAATTACATACACTTAACCTTGGGGAATATTGCCACACCTGATCCAGTTATAAGTAAGTGGCAATCGGGGAAGATGACCTTAAGTAGTCTAGGTAAACAACGAAAACCCTAAACCTAGGTGCTCAGCCGGTTTGTGAATGCTGATGGAAGGACTTCGTTAATTTCTCTTCAGCTCTGAAAATACAAAGGACAAGGAGCAGCAAGCTAATAGAAACAACTCGAAAGCCTGTCACTACTTTATACTGTAAGCTGTGAGTTCATAAGTGACTATGATCCCGGTTTTTATGGTTTGACACATTCCCCATTATATGAAATCTGACTAACTTTATTTTAGATTTCGTAGTGACAAGGTACTTTCTCATAGCGTAACTGCATAATTGGAGAAGTTTTTAATGTAACCGAAAACAAGACAACACTGAATCCATAATCCTGTCAACAGACCAATTGTAACTACTCACTATCTGTGTCTGTCAACGACGCCTTGTAGGTGTAATTCTTCCAGCGCCAGTGTGCTTGTACTCTGCACCCAGTAACACGTAACATATTGATAGGATTTGAGCTCGTGTTGTAGCAAAATATGGAAGTCTACCTGGCGGAAGCCACCTGCCTTGAAGTCCCGGTGCAACACGAAGTAGCCTGGATAGCTGCAAATTTCATTAAAAAAAAAAAAGTGCCAGGATTACTAAAGGCAGTCCATTCTCTGTGGGCTTAGAGCGAAACGTGGCTCTATCGATAGCAAAACTCTTAAGCGAACGCATGTAAAGACTTGAACAGAGCTCAGTGGAGTGAAAAATAAGTTCATAAATATCCCATTTTCTGAAACTTCCTGGCAGATTAAAACTGTGTGCCCGACCGAGACTCGAACTCGGGACCTTTGCCTTTCGCGGGCAAGTGCTCTACCATCTGAGCTACCGAAGCACGACTCACGCCCGGTCCTCACAGCTTTACTTCTGCCAGTACCTCGTCTCCTACCTTCCAAACTTTACAGAAGCTCTCCTGCGAACCTTGCAGAACTAGCACTCCTGAAAGAAAGGATACTGCGGAGACATGGCTTAGCCACAGCCTGGGGGATGTTTCCAGAATGAGATTTTCACTCTGCAGCGGAGTGTGCGCTGATATGAAACTTCCTGGCAGATTAAAACTGTGTGCCCGACCGAGACTCGAACTCGGGACCTTTGCCTTTCGCGGGCAAGTGCTCTACCATCTGAGCTACCGAAGCACGACTCACGCCCGGTCCTCACAGCTTTACTTCTGCCAGTATCTCGTCTCCTACCTTCCAAACTTTCATATCAGCGCACACTCCGCTGCAGAGTGAAAATCTCATTCTGGATCCCATTTTCTATTAATACTGTATATAAGTTCTTCAGGATATAAAAACAAAATCTCATCATTCACATATATATGCCCTTCAATCGACAGTACATTAAAGACATACATACACAAAATCACTCTGCATTCGTATTAATGCCGATGATACTGTTTAATGAGTGAAACAGCAATGAGTCTGGATGCCTGAATAGAAACTGGATAGTGATCCAACGCGCTCTAATGAAACTGCGAACTTAAACAAAGAACTAACATTTAATAAAACTTATCCCACTCCATCTGGCCGACTCTTGCAGCAACCGTATGAAGACTGAATGAAACGGTCTTGGTTGGGAAAATATTGCTGTAATGACGCGTTTCGCCTTCGTAGGTCATCATCGGATTATCTACAAAAAGAATAAAGGGAAAGTAATAGTTCAGGAATGGCCCTATCACGCACGGTTGTAACAAAATATCTAGCGAAATTTTTATGGACCATGGGTTGATAGACACTGTTATGCTGTGAAGTAAACGTACGTCCAATTCGAGCTAATCGGGGAATGTGCCTAGACATTGAACAGCAACTGGTACGCAGACCTTAAACGGAAAGAATAAATAACGTAGTGGTAAATGAAGTAAAGTGTTAAAATACTAAAAAATACCTCAGACACAGTCATGACGGCAAGTGTAGTGGTGAAGCAGTAGGATCACACTTACAGAATTGCACACATCCTTCTTCACTAAACTCACAGCAATGAAAATCAGCTGTCATCGTAGAAGCGTCAAACAGGTATACAGTTGAACATCAGCCTGAGCTCCGCGAATAGTTAAGTAGCGTAAACAAATGCAGATGACGCTCATACAAAAGGTTTTCGCCTCATACTTAAGATCTGCGACAAAAATTCCAACATTAAGATGCAGAAACATTATGGGTAAAGAACAACAATGAAACAATTAAAAAAGATTTAAATGAAACAAATTTGTGTAACGCACAATAGACCGCGCGCATAGAAGCACGCGATAGCCAGCTATGTGGGCCACAAAAAGGAGAAAATGGAGTAAAATATGCGAGTATCACCGCATATCGTTGTAATTAATGTCTATGGAGTGATACACATTTTACTACATTTTCTCCTTTTTGTGGCCCACATAGCTTGCTATAGCGTGCTGCTGCGCGCGCGAGAAAATGGAGTAAAATACGCGAGTATCGCCGCTTATCGTTGTAATTAATATTTATGCTGCGATACATATTTTATTCAATTTTCTCTCTTTTGTGGCCCACATAGCTTGCTATCGCTTTCTATTGTGCACCTCAAGGGCGAAACGTTTCATTGAAGCAATATTTTTCGTAACCAAGACTGTTTTATTCAACAATAATGCCCCACATGTTAAAAACAGATTCCTTGTATCTCGTGTAGATAAATTGTGTTACACGAAACACACTACGCAAATGCAGAATCCGGAAAGATATCCCTTCAACGTGCCCATATCGTTATCACAAATAGAGCGCATGTACTAAAGAGATCGTGAGGTCCTCACAGCACGAAACGAAAGAGCGGAGTGTTCTTTTCCACGGGCAACCCAGCACTTGCTAACCAATTCTGTCTGCGATATTTCTATTGGCTGGCTCACTTCTGAGTTTAGGAGACTTTCGTAAGACATGCCTTGCAGATCCATCCAAAGATAAGATGCTCTAGCCGGTGGATGAGTAAGGCACTTCGAGACAAGAAAGTGATTATTGATGTATGCATGAATACATGAAATGATCACCGTCTGACAGCAGACGACTTTCGAACTTTATGTTGGGATTTGTCATTTCTTTGTCATTGCTCCTAGACTGCAAAACAGGATATCTTATGTATGGTGCAAGTGCTGTGTCCGTTGTTGTTTTCGTGGTCCTCAGTCTGCTTCGATGCTGTTCACCACACTACTCCATCATGTGCAAGCCTCTTCATCTCCGAATAAGTGCTGCAACCGACATCCTTTTGAACCTGTGTACTGTACTCATTTCTCGGTATCCTTCTGCAATTTTTCCGCTCAAACTTCCCTCCAGTACTAAACTGGTTACTCGTGATGTCTCAAAATGCGTCCTATCAACCGATCCCTTATTTTAGTCATGTTATGCTACAAGTTTCATTTCTTCCAAGTTCTGTCCATTAGCTCCTTATTGGTTACATGATCTACTCATCTAATCTTCAACATTTCTCTGTAGCACCACATTTGAGAAAGTTCCCTTCTTCTCTGAACTGTTTATGGTTCAAATGTCTCTAAGCACTATGGTACTTAACATCTGAGGTCATCAGTCCCCTAGACTTAGAACTACTTTAGCCTAACTAACCTAAGGACATCACACACATCCATGCCCGAGGCAGGATTCGAACCTGCGACCGTAGCAGCAGCTCGGTTCCGGACTGAAGCGCGTAGAGCAGCTCGGCCACAGCGGCCGGCTGAACTGTTTATCATCCATGTTTCTCTGCAATGCAACTCTACACTCCAGACAAATACCTTCAGTTAAGACTTCCTAAGATATAAATCTATATTCGATGTTAACGAGTATCTCTTATTCAGAATCGCTATTCTTGCCATTGCTAGTCTATATTTTATCTCCACTCTACTTCGGCCGTCATCAGTTATTTTGCTCCACAAATAGCAAAATCCATCTACTACTTTAAGCGTCTCGTTTACTAATCTAATTCTTTCTGCGTCACCTGATTTAATTCGACTACATTACATCTTGCTTTTTCGATGTTCATCTTATATCCTCTTTTAAAGAGACTGCCCATTCCGTTCAGTTGCTCTTCTCTGACAGAATTACATGGTCATCGGCAAACCGCAAAGTTTTTATTTCTGCTCCCTGAACTTTAGTTTCTTCTCCAATTTTCTTTCGTTTCCTCTACTGCTTGCTCAGTATACAGATTGAAGAATGTCGGTGCTAGGGTACAAGCCTGCCTCATTCCCTTCTCAACCAGTGTTTTGCTTGGACGTTTATAACTGCAGTTTGGTTTCTGTACATGTTGTGTATATCCTTTCGTTCCTTGCGTTTTACCCCTGCAACTATCAGAATTTCAAAGAGTGTATTCTATTCGACATTATCAAAAACTTTCTGTAAATCTACAAAAGCTATGAATGTAGTTTTCCCTTTCCTTAACCTATTTTCTACGATAAGCCGCGGCATCGGTATTGCCACGCGTGTTCCTAATCTTCTACCCGGTTTGCATTCCTCTGTAAATAATTCGTGTTAGTATTTCGCAACCATGACTTATTAAAGTAGTACTTCGGTAAGATTCAACCTGTCTGCACCTGCTTTGTTTGGAATTGGATTTGTTACGTTCTTCTAGAAGTCTGGGAATATTTCACCTGCCTCACACATCTTGCATAGCAGGTGGAATAGTTCGATCAGGCTGGCGTTCCCAAGGGTATCAGTAGTTCCGAGGGGACGTCGTCTATTTCGGGCCCCTCGTTTCGATTTGCGTCTTTCAATGCTCTGTCAAATTCTTTTCACAGTACCATATCCCCTATCTGATTTCGCTGACGTCACCTTCCCTTTCTGTAATATTACCTTCAATTTCATTTCCCATTTACAACCTGTCTATATATTTCTTCTACGTTTCCCTTCTTTGTTTAGTACTGGTTTTCAGCTAGAGATTTTTGTATTCATATAGACACTTTCCTTTTCTCCAAACGTCTCTTTAATTATCCTGTAGGGAATATCTATCTTTCACTTAATTATGTATGCGTTATGTCCTGACATTTGTCTTCTATCCATTCCTGCTTAGCCATTTTCAGACCTTTTGTATCTACTGATTTTGTATTTTCTCCTTTCGCCAATTTAATTTTATATTTCCTGTGATATCTAAGTATTTGTACTAGATCTTCCCTTGTTACTTATTTCATCTCCTCTGATGGCTTCAGTATTTCATGTTTCAAAGCTACCCATTCGTCTCCTACTGTATTTCTTTCCCCAGTTTCAGTAAATCGTTGCCTGATGGTCCCTCTGAAATTCTCAACAACTTCTGGTTCTTTCAACTTATCCAGGTCCCTTCTCCTTAATTTCTTGCCATTATGCAATTTATTTCGTTTCCGTCTACTGTTCATAAACAATAAATTGCGGTCATAGTCCAAGTCCCGTTGTCACAGCGGCAAATACTAAATCGTCTTACGTGATTGGTCCTGGTAGATGTATGAAGCAGCTGTTCCAAGCCCACTGCAACTGCCCTGGTTGCCGACTCTGCTACAGATGAGTCTGGAACGAGCTTGGAAAGAAGTCAGGAAAAGTTTTTGCGCCATTTAGCACTCCAGAATGGTGTGTCAGTGGTGTCTGCTCATAGAGCTGTGCACAAACTGAAACTGAACTTCCGAAAGTAAAGGTATAGCACGGAATGAACATCTCAGATACTGTTGCTCGATACTAGTACTGCAACTGGCTGATTCAGTCCATGCATGGTGGAGAGGTTGGTCATGAAATGCTCTGTTTTTTTCTTCTTTTTCTGATGAATCCTTGGTGCATTCATCAGTCTGTCAACACGCAGAACAATCGACATTCTAAATCTGATATTCCTCATCAGTTATGCCAAGAGGCTATTCGTCAATTTAGTATAGGAATGTGAAGTGTAGGTAGTTCAACACTAACTTTTGTTAGTTAGTTGGTTACTCGTTCCATAGATAATTTGAACGATTCTTTCATGGACATGATGTGGAACGACATGTATACATAGTTAGTGTTAAAATTAATGAACACTTTTTCTTTACTGGTCCGGTTCTTTTGCTTGAAAACAAGTTCTGGTAAGAATCTGAACCAGCGTTGCGCCACTGATTTTTAACTTGGCGTCTGTAGCCTGTCAAGGGGGGGGGGAGAAGGGCAAAGGGCAGGTAATAAACAAATGGTCTGTGTTTCTCGTTATGCCGTTATGAAAAGACTCTTGAATTATCTTTGCATGCTTCCCACCTACCTTCGCCATCTGCAAAAGCCTGGAAACTATTTTTACAGTCAGTTAGAAATCGATGGAAAACACACTGACCATAATTTCCAGTCTGCAAGTCCACTTTGCTCTTTGTGCTCACTGAAAGAAATTGTTCCTTCTTGCTGCTAACTCAGTGGGATCAGGAACTATAATTATAAATAAAAGTGTTGAGTTTTTACACGAAACTATCGCTACAACAGAATTTTCAGCTTTCTGAGTCTAGTATTTAGAGGCTTGTTTTAAGTTATCGTGAAAGTGAAGATTTTAACCCAAGTATTGCCCTGATCAAGTTGAGACTTAACATTTAATTGTGTCATACCTTTGCAAATTTTGACTAATTTCTAGCTTTCTAGTTTTATTATTCAGCATCACTTATTTTTTCCTAAGGTCGTGTGTTTTGGATCATTTGATTATTCTGACACTTTACAATGTTAACAATAACATACTTAGGCATACACTGACGAAGTTTCTAAAATTAGAATTGTATTAATACCTTCAGCTGCTGACGGGAGTTGATATATATCAACGGGGACAGGTGAAAATGTGTGCCACGACCGAGACTCGAGACCGGATCTTCTGCTTAAATGGCAGACGCTCTGTCCATCTGAACCACGAAGGCAAAGAGGATAGTGCACCTGCAGGGTGTGGACTATAAGTTGGGAATGTGGTCTCACGGGGAGCGTGCCAGTGATAAATCCCTCCAGGCGCACTATCCTCTGTGCCCTCGGTGGCTCAGATGGATAGAGCGTCTGCCATGTTAGCAGGAGATCCCGGGTTCGAGTCCTGGTCGGGGCACACATTTTCATCTGTCCCCCTTGATATATATCAACGCCCGTCGGCAGCTGAAGGTATTAATATAATTCGAATTTCGTCTAGACCGCTGCAGGTCATCAATGTCCGAAAGAACAAACACCATATTCATATAAGTATATAAGTTTCTAAAAGTTAGTTTAAGCTTCAATTTCACTCTGGCCTACGGCGTTGCCGCAGTGGTAACACCGGTTCCCGTCAGATCACCGAAGTTAAGCGCTGTCGGACTGGGCTAGCACTTGGATGGGTGACCATCCGGTCTGCCGAGCGCTGTTGGCAAGCGGGGTGCACTCAGCCCTTGTGAGGCAAACTGAGGAGCTACTTCATTGAAAAGTAGCGGCTCCGGTGTCGGATACTGACATACGGCCGGGAGAGTGGTGTGCCGACCACATGCCCCTCCATATCCGCATCCAGTGACGCCTACGGGCTGAGGATGACACGGCAGCTGGTCGGTACCTTTGTGCCTTCATGGCCTGTTCAATAGAAGTTTAGTTTTAGTTTTTTAGTTTTCAGTTTCACTCTTAAATTATGGTGCAGTCCTTTGTACACTCCTGGAAATTGAAATAAGAACACCGTGAATTCATTGTCCCAGGAAGGGGAAACTTTATTGACACATTCCTGGGGTCAGATACATAACATGACCACACTGACAGAACCACAGGCACATAGACACAGGCAACAGAGCATGCACAATGTCGGCACTAGTACAGTGTATATCCACCTTTCGCAGCAATGCAGGCTGCTATTCTCCCATGGAGACGATCGTAGAGATGCTGGATGTAGTCCTGTGGAACGGCTTGCCATGCCATTTCCACCTGGCGCCTCAGTTGGACCAGCGTTCGTGCTGGACGTGCAGACCGCGTGAGACGACGCTTCATCCAGTCCCAAACATGCTCAATGGGGGACAGATCCGGAGATCTTGGTGGCCAGGGTAGTTGACTTACACCTTCTAGAGCACGTTGGGTGGCACGGGATACATGCGAACGTGCATTGTCCTGTTGGAACAGCAAGTTCCCTTGCCGGTCTAGGAATGGTAGAACGATGGGTTCGATGACGGTTTGGATGTACCGTGCACTATTCAGTGTCCCCTCGACGATCACGAGTGGTGTACGGCCAGTGTAGGAGATCGCTCCCCACACCATGATGCCGGGTGTTGGCCCTGTGTGCCTCGGTCGTACGCAGTCCTGATTGTGGCGCTCACCTGCACGGCGCCAAACACGCATACGACCATCATTGGCACCAAGGCAGAAGCGACTCTCATCGCTGAAGACGACACGTCTCCATTCGTCCCTCCATTCACGCCTGTCGCGACACCACTGGAGGCGGGCTGCACGATGTTGGGGCGTGAGCGGAAGACGGCCTAACGGTGTGCGGGACCGTAGCCCAGCTTCATGGAGACGGTTGCGAATGGTCCTCGCCGATACCCCAGGAGCAACAGTGTCCCTAATTTGCTGGGAAGTGGCGGTGCGGTCCCCTACGGCACTGCGTAGGATCCTACGGTCTTGGCGTGCATCCGTGCGTCGCTGCGGTCCGGTCCCAGGTCGACGGGCACGTGCACCTTCCGCCGACCACTGGCGACAACATCGATGTACTGTGGAGAACTCACGCCCCACGTGTTGAGCAATTCGGCGGTACGTCCACCCGGCCTCCCGCATGCCCACTATACGCCCTCGCTCAAAGTCCGTCAACTGCACATACGGTTCACGTCCACGCTGTCGCGGCATGCTACCAGTATGCCACGGCAAACTGGCTGACACTGACGGCGGCGGTGCACAAATGCTGCGCAGCTAGCGCCATTCGACGGCCAACACCACGGTTCCTGGTGTGTCCGCTGTGCCGTGCGTGTGATCATTGCTAGTACAGCCCTCTCGCAGTGTCCGGAGCAAGTATGGTGGGTCTGCCACACCGGTGTCAATGTGTTCTTTTTTCCATTTCCAGGAGTGTATGTTAAGCAAAGCTGCGTTATGATGACATGACGCTGGTAGTAGTAAACTGGGGTAAGTCCCAGCACACACGCTCGTCTCTGTACCTTTTACAATGATACAGAGCTAGTTTTCCTTCACTGTGACGAAGCGAATAGAAAGCTGTCACTTCGTCCTGATGCATGACACTCTGGAGAGGCCGCACTGGCGTGACTGATGTTTCCAGCCTTGAACTTACGCAGGTCTGGATGTTACACTGGACCAGCCGCCTGCTGCTTCCGTCTGTCCACTGTTTCAACATCATAGCTTTTACATTATTTCCTGAGATCATAGTTCATGATTGGAACCACACTCCATTCACTGAAACAGTCTACCAGGCTACAAATGGCTCTGAGCACTATGGGACTTAACATCTCTGGTCATCAGTCCCCTAGAACTTAGAACTACTTAAACCTAACTAACCTAAGGACATCACACAACACCTAGTCATCACGAGGCAGAGAAAATCCCTGACCCCGCCGGGAATCGAACCCGGGATGCCAGGCTACAGCTATAGACATGCTATTACCTGACTTTCTGGTCAACAAGTACCACTAACTACTACTGTGCACACATCGTTATCTGTCGTGTCCCACGTCACTACTCCTGCCAGGTACTCCACTCTTCCGTCGCGATGGGATGTCCGCGTAACCTATATTTAGGCGAGGCCGTCATCCACAAAGGTCACTAGCGACGGCCACGCTTTTTTCGCCACTCCTCGTTCCGTGCAACAGTCGGGAAGTCTATAACATCACTCCGCCTGCGGAGCCGACAAACAGGATGCGGGTTAGCCCTAGTAGCGACAAACAATCGTGCGAATTTAGCGTAATAGTATGCACGGCTTTATAACTTGTCGCCCAGCAGAATTCATCTGGAGTTCCTCATCAGCTACGCTGTGTGGAGTTCAGTCTGGTATTACTCGCCTACAGTTAACAGCCCATGAGCCGTGTCAACACGTCAACGTGCGGATGTCAGAGGATCAGTGATGATCATGGCTTCCTTGGCCTATTTGAGGAAGGATGATGTTCTGCCATATCAGGAATGGGATGAGCAGTTATTAATATCTCCCGTTCTACTTATGCAGTCTGTTGTCAGGTGCAGCCAGCTTCAAGTGGTACCCCACGACACTCGTGTCTCACAAACCTACTGCTGCAAGACGCTGCCTCTCCTGTCTGTGTGACTATAGGATGCACCTAGTCCTGATACCACTGGGAATTAAACTGATGCCTTTCAGATTGGGAGGGGGGATGGGAGGGAGGTTTCAGTAGAGTGACATCTACTGACTTCAAGGCACCTAGCTGGGTGTCCATTTTTCGCACCCCTCCCTGACTAACTGCCAAGCCACGACCTGCCCTGTGCATGTACACAGTGTTACTGCAGACTTCCACTGCATGTTGCGTGCTACGCAGGGGCCCTTAATTCACTTATGTGGGCTTGCATCCTTCTCGTACTGAGATGCATATCTGCACCATACGGTGTGACCATCTTTTCTGAACCTCTTGTCTCTACGTCCTAGCCTCCGTCAGTATATGTAGATCCAAACACTGACAAACACTGCAAACACTGTAAACCAATTTTATGATACAGAAAATTTTTATACGAGTCTACAAGACTTACATTTTTGTGAAACCTATGACTCAACTTTCTGTCATACTTCAGTTCTATATGTTGTAACTGTAGATAGGTATCCTGGGCTGACGTGCTATAAATTGATACTGGTGTTGTAACGCTACCGCCCTTAAACGGACGTACGTTAGCTGTATAAAGCCTGTACTGTAATAAGTTCACGGGCTTCACCTTATAAACAAGGATTTTAGTACATAAATTGACCGCGTGTACCTAATAGAAGCAAGATCGGACTTGTATTCAGTCAATAACTACAGTGATGCATCAAGCAAATGTAAAGTATAATTGCTCGTTCGCATGAACTAGAAGTATACACAGTAGATGCTACCTATAATTAATAATTCGGTCGCCAGCCTACTTAGGCAATGATTGAGTTTTTTTTCTTGTACAAGTGGGTGCATGTACAAGCATAGTAACACGTAGTAATGATGTGTTATATGCCAAAGTTTGGAACCAGAAAAATCCACTGAACTAAAGCTTTCTCTTTTTGTACTAATTTGGACGAGCTAAATTTACACAACACCACACAGCAATGATCACTACTAACGGCATTTTGTATATTGATCAGACAGAAATCGGGCATAGATTGTCCTAGGATGAGCAGTTTTGAAAGCACACATACAATGTCACTATTAAAATTGGAAAACAACACTAATACCCTTAGGTTCAATCTAGAACTTAACTTTACTGGTCAAATCTGATCAGCACATTTCAAGGTTTGAAAGAATGGACAAGAGAAGGGGGGGGGGGGCCTGAAACTGTTATGATCGTTATACTGAAACTATTAAGTACTGAAGGCAAATTAACTCTCAAATTTATCAATCAATGGATAACTACTCTTTTTTCTTACTTCTGAATAATTTAACTGTCATTAGTTCTGTTTCAAGTTAATTAAACAGCATCGCTAACTCAATTCAAAAAACTCTCTTTCAGTTAGTCATACTATTGTTATTTACCAACTTTTGCAATAACACATAGACTTTTTAAACTTCTTTATAGCATAGAGAGATCTACTGATAATTCTTATTAACACTGATTTTAGATTTTCAGTTCAGGATACTCGGGTTGCACAATACGAGGTAAGGATCCTGTCTAGGTCAGTGATCAGGATAAGTCATGGCTAAAGCAATTCTGGTAAAAGTCACGTTATTATTGAACAATTAGAAACAGTTTCGACACTGGTCCACACAAATACACTTCTAAAGATGAAATAAATGTTTGACCTGTGCAAGTCAGTGCGGCGGTCGGCGGGCAGCGAGGTAGCGGGCGGTACGGCACACATACAAGCACGGCTAAGGCTCACTCTACATCGGCACTTTCCATCTTCTTAGCGTCGTAATCTTTCCAACTTTGTGCCTCAAAATATAGCCATGCCAAGTAGTCATCGGAATCGGTGCATCCGAGGCTCAATAGAATCCACTTTTCCTGGGTAGCCGCCTCGGTACAGTACGTGTTCCTTTGACCGATTCACCACTCCGACTCTTACTGTTGCTCGCCTCCGACTGACTACTGAGCCCGTTGTGCCGAACCGCGCCCAGTGTGCGTTTTCCCGCGCTCGCCTGCCTCCACCTTTTCCCGCTCCCCTACAGGTAGGGTATTCACCACAGGTTTTCTACTACACATATCCTACTGCATTACCTACGTATGGACCAAGTGTTTAAATTACAATTTTCACATCTAACAATAGTTTTAACATTAAATACACTTCCCTTTGATTATCACATTATTTGAAATCTAACATAAATAATAATATTCATTTCAAAAGTTGCTCACTGTTTCTTTAACATGACACGAAAAGAGCAAGAAATTAAATCAACCATTTTCACACTAATTTAGAGAAATTCATAAAGAAAAAAATTATTATATGTACAGTTGTCGTTACACATGCCCCTGTTTCCAGAAAATTTTGCTTAAGTCCAAATTTTATGGGAACATTAAATCTTACAATCATACAGTGGTTATGAATCTTTACTTAAACGTTCAAAAAGATTTACACTACATATCCCCTTTTACTTACTGTACATAGGTTTACACTCTTTTAACACATCAAGAATAATTATTTGTCATTTACTCATGTGCCTTTTGCACAGTCCAACTTCCCATCATAACATTACTAAAATAGCAATTTAATCATTTTTTTTAAAATAATTTAAAATTCTGGAATAATGCAAACATTTAACTACAAAAACAATTGCATATTTTGTACACACTATAATATAATTTGTCGCTGCTTGCTTTGAATAGCAGTCCATTTCCTTACTTACTAAACAAAACACACACACATATATTCAGAAAATTAACTACACATATTTGCTGCCTATTATGCGGATTTGGGCAGTCCTTTTCTCTTCATATGGTCACATCTCCTGGATCACATTTATAATTTTCCATCGACTATTTATCTGCCCTCATTGGTATTTGGCAGTCCTTCATATCATGGTTCATACACTGCCCATTTTCCTTTTTGACAGTCCCATCTTTTATCTGGCTGATAGCATTTATCCTTTCATTTCAGTCCTTTTCTCCATACATTTTTACAGTTACAGTACAATTGGTAATCTGAAACTCACATAACTACATTAGCACACTTTCAAGGGTATACAGACATTTACAAAGATCAGTTACATTTAGAATAACTTGGGTTCAACATAAGATACAGCACATTTACTGCAAGTCGCTTTCTGATTATCCTTATATCACTCATTTCTAGGAACATACAGTTTCAGGTCCACAATATTTCTTACACCTAAAGGTCTTTTGGATTTTGGGTAGATCAGGTAGTAAGCATTGTCGTGTGGAATATTCTGTATTATATATGGTCCATTATAAATATATTTAAATTTGGAAATCTCATGGTTTAGTTCACTAGACTTTTCGTGGGTTTTTAAAAGAACATAATCTCCAATTTTAAATTTTTGAACTTTTAAATTTTTATTGTGTCTTTTAGATCTATATTCAGCTTTTTGCTTTGCCCTTTTTATCACCAATTCTTTCTTTTGATCCAATCCCAAACTTGTACAAGGTGGAAACTCTAGTTTTTCTTCAATTAAACTTTTACTACTTCTGCCTAACAAAATTTCTTCCGGTGGAAATCCTGTAGTTTCATGATGTAATGTGTTCATGACATTCTCAAAATCCGATATAAATCTGCCCCTGACTCTAAATCAACAAAACAACAATTCACTTTCAGGTAACCCTGAGATACAATAATAATAAAGTCATGCATAATACTAATAATATATACAAATACAGTATCCTGTACCCAGTCTCTTTATTAACAAGGCAGTCTTTTAGGGTTCATAAAACAGTCACTTAAGTCTGGTGGCTTTTTAGGCCTCCTATTTTCTACATCTTTCACTAAGCCATTCAGATCTTGCCAACGTTTCGTTTCATCAGGCGGCTTTTTAGGTTTTGAAATTTCAAAGTCTTTAGCAAGGTACAATATTCCCTGTTCTGCCATCATTTTATCAGGTGGTTCTTGCCCACTTCTATTTTCTGTATCTTTCTTTGGAAAAATGTCACTAATTTTCTCATACCCTCTTTCAGTAAAAGTATATTCACTTTCGTTTACACCTGCAAATTCATCGTCACTAGAGTCATCATTACTCTCTTCCTCACCATCAAATTCACTTAAGTACTCTACTTTTGAACAATAGGGAAAGTTAATATATTCACTTTCGTCTGTTTTTGCGTATCTATCATCATCCGAACTATCGTCGGAATCCGACCATTCCGGATCGCTTTCAGGTTCTAACATAAAAGCTTTTCTGAGACAGGCACTAAGTTCCTCCTTTGTATTGTTGTCAGGCTTGGATTTTAACTCAACCTCCTCTTTTGGCAATACGGCCTCATCCTCAGCTTTATTCACTTCCACTGTGACTTCATATTCCGTGTAATCCTCGTGGACTTTAATTACTTTCAGGTAATCATCTGCCCCTTCTCCACGGTGCCTCTTGGTAGCAGCCTGTACTATTGGCGGACTGTTAGCAGAAGTTATTTCTTCGTTAATGCTGAGAATTTCATCCTCCAAATCCTTCCTACCCTTAATCTGCATCCTATTGGCGGCACGCGTACTTTGCGCGGCGCTATTTATTCTCTCCTCTTCCAATTCGGGCCACGTCACCTTATCGACGTCCCTACTATCTCCTTTTCCACTAACTAATTTCTTTGCCTCATATTCCTTCTTAAAATCCTCCCACTCACATTGCTTTAGGCCCTTGTACAGATCGTCGATCTGCACATGCCAATCAGTTACTTCTGCTAATTCATCCTCGCCTTTAATTTCATTGCAAACACTGCTAACCGCACCTCTCTGTGTATTCACAGTTTTCTTTATCGTTTCCTTTGCCATGGAATCATCATTCGTAAAATTTTCATTAGCTCTGACGGCTATGTTCGTATCTACTGCTGCCGTATTTCCAGCGGCTTCTTTCCTAACAGATGTTCTGCTAGGCTGGGCCATTGCCCTCTGATGCTCCACTCGCCTGTTAACATGTAGCGTTCTGTGCGGCAGAAATGACTCATTCTGGCACGCAGCTGACGCTTGTTTCGCCACAACCCGTCGCGGCGTTCCGTGCCTGTCCCTAGCCTGTCTCATTACATTACGGTCGGTCCGGTATCTTTTCTCAAATCGG
Organism: Schistocerca nitens; assembly: GCF_023898315.1. Classification (NCBI taxonomy): domain Eukaryota; kingdom Metazoa; phylum Arthropoda; class Insecta; order Orthoptera; family Acrididae; genus Schistocerca; species Schistocerca nitens. The sequence continues at coordinate 628,554,905 of NC_064621.1, forward strand.
GGCCGGTATGTATTGTCCGCTTCCGTTTGGCCCGCAACGTTCGCGGAAATTAGTTTCCCGCGTCGTTATTATTTTGCGCGGTATACCCTCTACCGCGACCTGAATAATTTCCTCTTCCTCTACCTCTGCCTCTTCCTCTTTGTAACATATTGACGCGAAATCCTTCGCCGTCATTTCGTTCGTCATTATTACGATTATTACGGTTACCAAAATTTTGATAATTGGCACGACTTTCGCGCCAATGATCTTCGTCTTCGACTCTTTCGAGAAATGCTTGGAAGCTACGATGATTGCTTCCTACATACCTCTTTGAATCCTCCGGAAGCTTTTTATATAGCTCCCAGATAATTTCTGAATCCGATCTTCTGCCTCTTAAATGCGTCAATTTCCGGTACCAATGCTCGCAGAAATCTTTCAAGGAATTCCTGCCCCTGTTATCATGCTGTTTGGCCATGATGAACTCCCGCCACAAATGGTCCTGCTTTTGTTCAGACCAATATTCTTCCGTAAATCTCTGCCTAAATTCTTCGAACGTCATTCGTTCGGTGTCCAAATTAATTCCCCAGCGCTTAGCATCACCTGCTAAGGCGCTAATTACAACGTTTATCTTTTCCTGATTAGACAAGTGTTCAGGAAATATTCTCTCGCAATTTTTGATGAAATCTAACGGACGCCATCCGTTGTGTTTCTTGGCGGGATCAAAGCGTTCCTCGCCTTCGAACAGCTTCGTAATCGGTGTGCCATTACAGACAACACCAGGCCTGTCTTTAATTTTGCTCTCCAGATCGAAAATTCTGCCTTGAATTTTCGTAGTATTCTGTTCACAGTTTCGAACACATCCGGTTACTTTTTTATCTAAATCCCTTTCAGTTTCTAAAACTACCTTTTCCAACTGTGATATTCCGTGCTGACATTCGTTCACGATCTCAGTTTTAAGACCGAAAACTTTTTCGTCTACCTTAGTTTCAACCAGAGGTTCTACTTTCTCTTGGATGTTGAGAATTTCATCGAACCTACTGTTAATGTTAACAATTTCCCCCTGCATAGTATCCATATTCTTGTTAATGGTATCAACTTCAAGTTTCAGAGTATTTACCACAGAATTTAAATTACCCACTTTTTGTTCTACCTGTTCTATTTGTTTACTAATTTTAATTCCCTGTCCTTCAATTCGATCCACGTGTGTTTTGAGTTGCTCGTCAACGTGCGTTTTAAGCTGATCATTTTGTATTTTGAGCTGCTCACTCTGTCCTGCGATTTGTTTGGTTAATTGTTCAAATAAGTCGTTCATACTTAAAATTTTTATACTGTTTTGTTCTACGGAATCCGTGTGTTCCGGTTCTACTTCAGAAGTTTCTTTCGGTTCTTTCTTTATCTGTGGTGAATCAAACATGTCAGTGGATTCGTTGACGTACCCACTATCATCTACAAAGTCACCCTCTACTTCCTGTTTTATCCCTTGCTGTATTCGAGACGATCTCGACATTTCAATCTGTTCGTTGACGTGTTCATGGTATTGTATGTACGCCAATTGTCTTCCGCTAACGCCATCTGTTATCTGGCCATGTAAACTCCTGCTACTGCCAGCCGCATTCTCCATTTCGCTTGGCGCATCTATCCTGCCTACGTTCCTGTCCATATTAAATGCCACCTATACCACACTATTATACTTGACTCCCACTGCAGTTTATTTTACTGAACTTTATCGCTATTCGTGCCACTGAACATCCACTGTTCGATCTTTACATTAATTTGTAACCGACAACAACTGGATGTCCTGTCACCGGGAAGCCACGTGTAACGCTACCGCCCTTAAACGGACGTACGTTAGCTGTATAAAGCCTGTACTGTAATAAGTTCACGGGCTTCACCTTATAAACAAGGATTTTAGTACATAAATTGACCGCGTGTACCTAATAGAAGCAAGATCGGACTTGTATTCAGTCAATAACTACAGTGATGCATCAAGCAAATGTAAAGTATAATTGCTCGTTCGCATGAACTAGAAGTATACACAGTAGATGCTACCTATAATTAATAATTCGGTCGCCAGCCTACTTAGGCAATGATTGAGTTTTTTTTCTTGTACAAGTGGGTGCATGTACAAGCATAGTAACACGTAGTAATGATGTGTTATATGCCAAAGTTTGGAACCAGAAAAATCCACTGAACTAAAGCTTTCTCTTTTTGTACTAATTTGGACGAGCTAAATTTACACAACACCACACAGCAATGATCACTACTAACGGCATTTTGTATATTGATCAGACAGAAATCGGGCATAGATTGTCCTAGGATGAGCAGTTTTGAAAGCACACATACAATGTCACTATTAAAATTGGAAAACAACACTAATACCCTTAGGTTCAATCTAGAACTTAACTTTACTGGTCAAATCTGATCAGCACATTTCAAGGTTTGAAAGAATGGACAAGAGAAGGGGGGGGGGGGGCCTGAAACTGTTATGATCGTTATACTGAAACTATTAAGTACTGAAGGCAAATTAACTCTCAAATTTATCAATCAATGGATAACTACTCTTTTTTCTTACTTCTGAATAATTTAACTGTCATTAGTTCTGTTTCAAGTTAATTAAACAGCATCGCTAACTCAATTCAAAAAACTCTCTTTCAGTTAGTCATACTATTGTTATTTACCAACTTTTGCAATAACACATAGACTTTTTAAACTTCTTTATAGCATAGAGAGATCTACTGATAATTCTTATTAACACTGATTTTAGATTTTCAGTTCAGGATACTCGGGTTGCACAATACGAGGTAAGGATCCTGTCTAGGTCAGTGATCAGGATAAGTCATGGCTAAAGCAATTCTGGTAAAAGTCACGTTATTATTGAACAATTAGAAACAGTTTCGACACTGGTCCACACAAATACACTTCTAAAGATGAAATAAATGTTTGACCTGTGCAAGTCAGTGCGGCGGTCGGCGGGCAGCGAGGTAGCGGGCGGTACGGCACACATACAAGCACGGCTAAGGCTCACTCTACATCGGCACTTTCCATCTTCTTAGCGTCGTAATCTTTCCAACTTTGTGCCTCAAAATATAGCCATGCCAAGTAGTCATCGGAATCGGTGCATCCGAGGCTCAATAGAATCCACTTTTCCTGGGTAGCCGCCTCGGTACAGTACGTGTTCCTTTGACCGATTCACCACTCCGACTCTTACTGTTGCTCGCCTCCGACTGACTACTGAGCCCGTTGTGCCGAACCGCGCCCAGTGTGCGTTTTCCCGCGCTCGCCTGCCTCCACCTTTTCCCGCTCCCCTACAGGTAGGGTATTCACCACAGGTTTTCTACTACACATATCCTACTGCATTACCTACGTATGGACCAAGTGTTTAAATTACAATTTTCACATCTAACAATAGTTTTAACATTAAATACACTTCCCTTTGATTATCACATTATTTGAAATCTAACATAAATAATAATATTCATTTCAAAAGTTGCTCACTGTTTCTTTAACATGACACGAAAAGAGCAAGAAATTAAATCAACCATTTTCACACTAATTTAGAGAAATTCATAAAGAAAAAAATTATTATATGCACAGTTGTCGTTACAGTGTGACTGACTTTAAAGTTCCTAACCCAGCCATAACGGTGCTTTCATCGATTTTAAATGGGCTAGTCTACACTTTAAGCACTGCGACAATCAGTAAATGCGCTTGCATTTTGAAACTATTGCGAATGTTATTGTCATTCCTCTAAAGACAGGGCTCTGTCTGCAGTCTGCACATCGCCTGCGCTACATAATGGCCCATGACAGCCACATTTTACCGCGAGCGCTCGCTACTCAGTCGATGAGCCTTCTCCTGGGTAGGCCTTTCTTACGTCACGATTTGTAAAAATGTGCGTTGTTTACAATCTCTTTGTTACTCTTCAAGATAAAACATTGCTGTCGCGAATGCACGTCCGGAAGACGGTGGAGTGATATCCTTGTTGACTGAAGTAATAGTAGTGGACGGTATAGAACGAACGTAATTCGCAAAGAAAGCGTACTGTCCATTAAATTCACAGCTCTTCTAAGTTTCTTATGTGTTTCCTGCTATTGTAAATAACTCACCTTTACTGTACTGGGACAAAGGTGAATGAGCGCTCTGGATGAGTAATGAATGAGATCCTTGACTTTTGTGTTTACTTATATCTGTGGTTGACTTGCTAGTCTTTCAGCTGTGCAGCACGTGGGCTTTCTTACTGGATGCCTAGTAGCGAGCAGGTGAGTTTTTCAGAGGATTGAATCTAATATTTGTGAATCTGGGAGAAACTATTTGGAATATTTTGTTATGAAGAAGAAAACCTATTTATAATATGAGAGAAAGTAGCACGACATCTGTATCTTGAGTATGTCTTTATCCTATCACACGACTGGTTTCGGCGGCATATTACCACCATCCTCAGGCCCCACCACTGCCAAAAAAGTGTTTGATTGCCTTTGCGCATTTACCGCGGGATCCTTGTTACTAGCGCACGTGGGCTAATCCTCATCAGGAGTCTATACTCGCACCGTGTTGTTTCCAATCAAATATTCGTTTGGAAGTGGTGGACCCTGAGGATGGCGGTAATGTGCTGCCGAAACTAGTCGTGTGAAAGAATAAAGACATTCTGATGATACAGTTGTGGTGGTGGTTTTTCTCATATATATCATCAACTGAAATCCCTCTTTCATGCAAGAAGATGGACACCCGTAAATGATTTATAATGCTTTATCGATCTTTATATTGATGTAGAAGATTTTGGAATAATTTTAAAGATACGCTTATAATTTTTGCAATGAGAGAATTTTGTGACTGTTACAGCCTTACTGTGCTATGCTGTCTTTTTGTCAATAATCAGAGACTTACTGTAGAATAAAATCCAGTTCCATGATTCATAGCGAAGTTGTGAAGATTTTCTAGTGTGTGCATTGCACCTTATGCAGGCAGGTTCTAACAAACAAACGAATTTAGAGTAGATTATTTATCTTTAGCTGCTGCATCTGCTAATTTGTATTTGCTTTCGACAGGATCTGTTCGGCAGACGCAAAAACAGCATGCTGAGTACGTGATAAGACACTTTTGTTTCAGGGTATATCTCAACTTGCATTCTTGAGAAAATAGTGTGTACTCGGGATTATGAGGTATCGTGCTAGCAAGCAGATTAATTTTCAGTACACAGCATTGGTTATTTCAACAGAGAATTAGTTTCTTCCGAGTGGAGCAGTAATTTATTGTTGTGGATATTTCAAGCTAAACATTGCACTTCATATCATATGTTGTTGTTGTTGTCTTCAGTCCTGAGACTGGTTTGGTGCAGCTCTCCATGCTACTATATCCTGTGCAAGCTTCTTCATCTCCCAGTACTTACTGCAACCTACATCCTTCTGAATCTGCTTAGTGTATTCATCTCTTGGTCTCTCTCTACGATTTTTACCCTCCACGCTGCCCTCCAATGCTAAATTTGTGATCCCTTGATGCCTCAGAACATGTCCTACGAACCGGCCCCTTCTTCTTGTCAAGTTGTGCCACAAACTCCTCTTCTCCCCAATTCTATTCAATACCTCCTCATTAGTTATGTGATCTACCCATCCAATTTTCAGCATTCTTCTGTAGCACCAGATTTCGAAAGCTTCTATACTCTTCTTGTCTAAACTATTTATCGTCCATGTTTCACTTCCATACATGGCTAGACTCCATACAAATACTTTCAGAAACGACTTCCTAACACTTAAATCTATACTCGATCTTAACAAATTTCTCTTGTTCAGAAACGGTTTCCTTGCCATTGCCAGTCTACATTTTACATCCTCTCTACATCGACCATCATCAGTTATTTTTCTCCGCAAATAGCAAAACTCCTTTACTACTTTAAGTGTCTCATTTCCTAATCTAATTCCCTCAGCATCACCCGACCTAATTCGACTACATTCGATTATCCTCGTTTTGCTTTTGTTGATGTTCATCTTATATCCTCCTTTCAAGACACTATTCGTTCCGTTCAACTGCTCTTCCAAGTCCTTTGCTGTCTCTGACATTATTACAATGTCATCGGCGAACCTCAACGTTTTTATTTCTTCTCCATGGACTTTAATACCTATTCCAAATTTTTCATTTGTTTCCTTTACTGCTTGCTGAATATACAGATTGAATAACATCGGGGAGAGGCTACAACCCTGTCTCACTCCCTTCCCAACCACTGCTTCCCTTTTGTTGTAACCACTACCAACAGCGGGAACGCCTTGGGCTGCGGATCGGAGCCGCCAGGCAGGGAAGCCGCCGGCGGTGGAGCACGCACCACCGGGTAAACACAGGACGAGTCGGGCGACTGACCAACGACAACGGACAACAACCGACCACGACCGAGTATGAGCAACACAGCAAGGAAGACTTGTGGAAACCACGACACCAAACACCAAACGTAAATCCACTCGTAACCAGAGCCAGGCAAATGTCAACAACGAGTAACGACCAGAAAGCAGTACCGCCGAGATAGAAACGAAATCCAGAGCGAGTACCAGACTGGCTGGACTAGGTTTTTTTTTTCTTTATTGTATTTCAATTCCCCATCGGGGCGGGCTGGCAGCAGCATATGCGCTGCTCTTCAGCCGAAAGACATAGAACAAAACAATAGAAGACATTTAAAAATAGCAAAGGAGAGAATAAGGTGAACATAGATATAAAAATGGGGGAACATCATGGAAGGCAATAGACAAAAAACGGGGTGACTGTAAAAAGGAGATAAAAAAAACTGTTTAAAAGTAGCACACACAAAAAGCCACACACTGCGACGATTAAAAGAACACAAGGCACAGTATGACTGGAGCATAAAGGTATCGACGGATGGCATAGCACATAACGTAACACTGACCTGGACTAGGCTTTTTTTTTTCCTTTATTGTATTTCAATTCCCCATCGGGGCGGGCTGGCAGCAGCATAGGCCTGGACTAGGGCAGAACGGGTCCCTATATACGAAACCGGAGGGAGCGGCTATTGGCCGCTGTCTGCACGTGGCGTAGCGGTGGCGCCCTCGCTGCGCGGAATAGCCGCCGTAGAGGTGGAGCCCTCTATGGGCTGGCCACGTCCATTTGTTCTGCCGCGTGTTCGACTTCCGCGGTGGAAGGTACTAGACCTTTCATGCCCCTCGACTCTTATAACTGCCATCTGGTTTCTGTACAAATTGTAAATAGCTTTTCGCTCCCTGTATTTTAGAATTTGAAAGAGAGTATTCCAGTCAACATTGTCAAAAGCTTTCTCTAAGTCTACAAATGCTAGAGACGTAGGTTTGCCTTTCCTTAATCTTTCTTCTAAGATAAGTAGTAGGGTCGGTATTGCCTCACGTGTTCCGATATTTCTACGGAATCCATACTGATCTTCCCCTAGGTCCACTTCTACTAGTTTTTCCATTCGTCTGTAAAGAATTCGTGTTAGTATTTTGCAGCCGTGACTTATTAAACTGATAGTTCGGTAATTTTCACATCTGTCAACACCTGCTTTCTTTGGCATTGGAATTATAACATTCTTCTTGAAGTCTCAGGGTATTTCGCCTGTCTCATACATCTTGCTCACCAGATGGAAGAGTTTTGTCAGGACTGGCTCTCCCAAGGCCGTCAGTAGTTCTAATGGAATGTTGTCTACTCCTGGGGCCTTGTTTCGACTCAGGTCTTTCACTGCTCTTTCAAACTCTTCACGCAGTATCGTATCTCCCATTTCATCTACATCTACATCCTCTTCCATTTCCATAATTTTGTCCTCAAGTACATCGCCCTTGTATAGACCCTCTATATACTCCTTCCACCTTTCTGCTTTCCCTTCTTTGCTTAGAACTGGGTTTCCATCTGAGCTCTTGATATTCATACAAGTGGCTCTCTTTTCTCCAAAGGTCTCTTTAATTTTCCTGTAGGCAGTATCTACCTTACCCCTAGTGAGATAAGCCTCTATATCCTAACATTTGTCCTCTAGCCATCCCTGCTTAGCCATTTTACACTTCCTGTCGATCTCATTTTTGAGACGTTTGTATTCCTTTTTGCCTGCTTCATTTACTGCATTTTTATATTTTCTCCTTTCATCAATTAAATTCAATATTTCTTCTGTTATCCAAGGGTTTCTACTAGCCCTCGTCTTTTTACCTACTTGATCCTGTGCTGCCTTCACTACTTCATCCCTCAGAGCTACCCATTCTTCTTCTACTGTATTTCTTTCCCCCATTCCTCTCAATTGTTCCCTTATACTCTCCCTGAAACTCTGTACAACCTCTGGTTTAGTCAGTTTATCCAGTTCCCATCTCCTTAAATTCCCACCTTTTTGCAGTTTCTTCAGATTTAATCTACAGTTCATAACCAATAGATTATGGTCAGAGTCCACATCTGCCCCTGGAAATGTCTTACAATTTAAAACCTGGTTCCTAAATCTCTGTCTAACCATTATATAATCTATCTGATACCTTCTAGTATCTGCAGGATTCTTCCATGTATACAACCTTCTTTTATATCATATAACGTTCACAATGTACGTCGGTAATGAGTTTTAATTATATAGTTGTCACTCTGCACGCAGTTAGATTACTTTGGCATTTTATTACATCCAATTAATTTGAAACTTCATGGCAGATTAAAACTGTGTGTCGGACCGTGACTCGAACACAGTTTTAATCTGCCAGCAAGTTTCATATCAGCACACACTCCGCCGCAGAGTGAAAATCTCGTTCCATTTTCTTTGTTTCAAATTCAGCATTTCATGAAGTTTAAGGTTTCATTTCACGACGCTGTTCACACGGGGCCAGCGAACAGTCAGTTTTGCTCAGCACTAGAATACGATACCTAAGTATACGCTACACGAAGAAAAAGTTTTCGAAATCAATGCATTCAATTTTTCTCACATACATACAACTTTTTATAGAAAACTTACACGCTTAGTACACTCTACTGTTCGAACGCTGTGGTTATTGTAACTTTTTTAAGATATCAGTCTATGATGATAAGCACTTCAGTTCAAATGGTTCAAATGGTTCTGAGCACTATGGGACTCAACTGCTGTGGTCATCAGTCCCCTAGAACTTAGAACTACTTAAACCTAACTAACCTCAGGACATCACACACATCCATGCCCGAGGCAGGATTCGAACCTCCGACCGTAGCAGTCGCACGGTTTCGGACTGCGCGCCTAGAACCGCGAGACCACCGCGGCCGGCAGCACTTCAGTAAATTTATACCTTGTAATTGACAGTATGTGCGCAGTGTAAAAAACTGATCACATTTTAGATCCTTTGCTTCACTGTCTTAACGTAATAGCCTTCCAGGTGCTCTGAGTGATCAAAAGTATCCAGACACATATTAGTGGGCACTATTTCTGAGGGTATTTTCATTCCGTGGTTGCGACTAGAAGAAAATGTGTGTTTTTTTTGGTCAGATGCGTTTCGCTTTATTGAGGTAATGCATCATCAGTGGTTGTGATTTCCGCTTGATTTCTCGCCTATGTCGGGAATGCCGTCTGCTAACACATCTTCCGTGTTTTTCTTCATTACACAGTGATTTTTAGTTGCTCTGTAGAACTATGCTTTTCTAATGTTTTGCATAGCACACTTTTTCGTACATCACTGTGAGCATACTTCGCCTTCATTACGGCACAAATTACGCTGGGGACACTTTCGATGAGACGAATGAATTTCTGTGGACGGATGGCAACCAATTCTTCCTCAAGAGCTGAAAGCAGAGAAGGTAATGAGGCTGCCTCGAAGTCAATGTTGTGACTCATCCCAAATGTGTTCCGGTCAGAACTCTCGGCAGACCAATCGATTTCAGGAATGTAAGTGCCCACAAATCACTGCCACACAGACGCTGCCTTAAGACAGAGTCACTGTTAAACTGAAACAGTGGTCTCCGAAATGTTCCTCTACCTCACGCAGTACACAACTTTATAAAATCTGTTCACATCCTTCAGCATTTAGTGTTTTCTTAAACCGAATAAGGGGACCACATCATAACTGCCAAAACCTCCTCCAAACCGTAACAGTGCCTGCTTCACTGTTGGTATTACACATGATGGCAGTTTACGTGTTCAGGCATTCGCCGAATCCAAACGATTCCACCGGATTTCCACAGGGTATAGCGTGACACGTCACTCATAATCATTCATTTGTACACTGTGTATTTGCGTCGTTCTCTACATCACATGAAGCGTAGCGTAATGCTGAACACAGAAATATGTGGCTAATGATCAGCTGCTTGATCGTTGTACCCTGTTCCTTTTAGCTTCCGAAGCTCAGTCATTTTGGTACCTGGACTGCTGGTACGTCTTTGGAACTCAGAAATAACACCAGATGATTTCATGGGATTTTTTACAACCGCCCTCTATACGCTCGACTTCCTCTTCTTGTCAATGCATGAGCTCTGCCTGGTCTTCGCTTAGCTGAATTTATACCTTCGCCTCTCCAATTCACTGTCTCATCACTAACAGTCGACTTTGGAAGTCTTACGAGGGTTGGACTTTTTACTCAGGTGACAACCAATGACTAGGCCATGTTCGAATTCATTGATCGACCTGACAAGCACATTCTGTTGTTACTACTTTTCTATCGGCAACACAATACCCCTCTACTCCTTTCACACTAGCGGGTCCATATGTTACGCGACCTCGTGATGAATTCCACAATACACAGGAGTGTATGGAGACCTTTTATAAGATAGTGACAGGGAGCACATCCATTTATATTCCATTACAAAGTCTCCTCTATTCATCGAAAGTAGTCTACTTAGTAAACCTGCCCCTCTACTATTCTCGCATAGCAGCTTTCATGCACTGAAGAGCCAAAGAAACTGGTACACCTGCCTAATATCGTATAGGGCCCACGCGAGCAAGCAGAAGTGCCGCAACACGACGCAGCATGCACTCGATTAATGTCTGGTGTTGGAGGGAACTGACACAATGAACACAGGAGGGCTGTCCATAAAGGGGAAAGAGTGTGAAGTGGTGGAGATCTCTTCTGAACAGCACGTTGCAAAGCATTCCAGATATGCTCAATAGTGTTCATGTCTAGGGAGTTTGGTAGCCAGCGGAAGTGTTTGAACTCGGAAGAGTTTTCCTGGAGCCAATCTCTAGCAATTCTGGACTCTGGGGTGTCGCATTATCCTACTGCAATTGCCCAAGTGCTTCGGAATGCACAGTGGACACGAATGGATGCAGGTGATCAGACAGGATGCTTAAGAATGTGTCACCAGTCAGATTCGTATCTAGACTAGGGATCCCATATCACTCGAATTGCAGACGCCCCACACGATTACAGAGTCTTCATTAGCTTGAACAGTTCTCTGCTGGCATGCAGCGTCCACGGATTCATGAGGTTGTCTCCATACCCATAAACGTCCTTGCGCTCGATACAATATGAAACGAGACTCGTCCGACTAGACAACATGTTTCCTGTCATCAACAGTCCAATGTCGGTGTTCGGCTTCGGCTCGGAAAGCCCATATCGATTATGTTTAGTTGAATGGTTAGCTCGCTGACACTTCTTGATAGCCCAGCATTGTAAACTGCATCGATTTGCGAAAGGCTTGCGCTCCTGTCACGTCGAACGATTCTCTTCAGTCGTTGCTGGTTCCGTTCATACAGGATCTTTTTCCGGTCGCTGCGATGTCGGAGGTTTGATCCTTTACCGGACTCCTGATATTCAAGGTACATTCGTGAAATGGTCGTAAGAGGGGAAAATCCCCATCGCTTCCTCGGAGATGCTGAGTCCCATCGCTCGTGCGCTGACTATAACGCCACGTTCAAACGCACTTAAATGTTGACAACCTGCCATTGTAGCAGCAACTACCGATCTAACAAGTGTGTCAGACGTTGAGTTATACGGGCATTGACGACCGCAGCTCCATATTCTGGCTTCTTACATATCTCTGTATTTGAAAACGCATGCCTAAACTTATTATTTTCTGACATGACAATTAATGACGGGAATCGCTTTCACACAGATACACTCATTAAATTTTGAGGCCTCGCTATACACTGAAACAGCCTGCAAGACTCTAGCTACAGACGCGCCATGAGCTCGCTTTCTGGCCAACAACAAACACTATCTACTGCTCTACTCACACTGTTAACTGTTGTGTCCGACACCTCCGCCCCTGTTGCGTAGTCCACCCTTCCGACACGGTGGCGTGACAGTGTAGCCTACATCTAGGTGAGGCCAGGCGCCTTGAGCATTACGGCAGTTTTCCGCAGAGGTCACCAGCGGCGGCCACACTATTTCGCCGCGCCTCCTCACGTGCACCAATAGGGCAAAGTGATGACATCAATCCGCCTGGGCAGCCAACGAGCGGGATGCACGATATTCCCAAGAGCAGCAGCCAATCGAGTGGACTTAGTGTATTAATCTGCACGGCTTTATAGCTTGTGTCAGAGCGAGTCAGTGGAATTCTTCGCCGAGCAGCAGCGTGGTTAATCTGGAGTTCCTCGTCAGCCACGCAGTGTGGAGCCGACGATTAGAAGTAGTCTGAAGGCAGAAGCCACAGTCGGGAATCAGCCAGCTATGGAAAACAGTCCACGAGGATAAGAACTGCCGCAGCCCTTAACGCGGTGACGTTGGTATCAGACATAGTCACTGGACTGGTGTTTACTTCTGGAGCAGTCTGTTTTGTTACGAGACTTAGTTCCCTGCCTGGACTGAGTCATACGCAGTGTTTCGCGAAAACGAATTCTCGTATTTGGAGAGGCCACCCCATGAGTTGTGATAGGGATGCTGATGTAGAGGGGGTACTGATCGATAACAGAGAACGTGCCATTTTCAGTCGATGCAATGGATTGGATAAGTGAGCATCGTGCGTTTGTTGCGGAAGAGCGTATTCACAGTAGTGTTTCTCTGATTACTACTCAGCGAGCATTTCGTATTTGGTTGAAACTTGGCCGATATGATTCTGTACCTGATTAAAAAAAATACCTATTCGAGTGGGGTATTAAACCTTAGAGCAACAGGTCCTGCACGGGAAAGAAAATCTACTGATCGACCTCGGACTGTAACAACGCCGGAAAACGAGGCGTGCGTGATAGTTTCTGTCCAGCAATCTCCAAAGCGTTTAGCGCTTAAACACGCGGTTGCCCTGGGACTATCCGATACGAATTTAATATGAATCCTGCACAGTAATTTTTACAAGCACCCATACAAAATGACGGTTACTCAAGAATTCGCAGAGCTGAGGAAATCCTTCAGAACGTTTCTAACACTGAAAATGCAGATAAAATACTTTCTGCATCAGCCAAAACTTTTCGCCGTTTGTTACCAGTTGATAACTTTGACTGTACTTTTGATTCTGAAGCTGTAAGCTGTATTACAGAAACTATATTTAATAAGTAATAGATGTACCTGTGTATTTATGTCTTACTGTATATAATTTATATTAATTATACGGAAAATATTGTAAATTGCTGGGTAATAGCCAAGAGAACTTTATTTAAAGGTATCGATAGTAACAACGAAATGGCAGTAGCTGTGCCGTTGTTTATCCTTGGGTATGGGAAGTCTCTGGGAGCAGAGAGGAGGCAGAGCAGCTTAGGGTATGAAAGAGTGCGGAACTGTTGCCCGCCCGCGCCGACGCGGTGTGCAGCTTATCTCGCGCCAGTGTAGACGCGCCTGATTTGTTAACCTGCGAGTATTGGGTGTACGGTAGGAGTGGACAGGCGGAGGGAGCTGCAGTTCTGTCTCATAATTATCCGTGGCTCTGGAGACGACTCTTCTTCTCATCGAACAACAGCCGCAGCAGCAACAACGTCAGCTCAGCATTGTCGTAGGCTACATTCTTCGTCGTCCGCACAGCTACAACATCGTAAGACTGTTAAAAGAGAAATTAAAATTTTACCTAGGCATTACCCAGCAACATTTCGTTCACAAAGTACGGTTAAGCTGAATAGTAACCTGCAATAGTTAAACTTGTAGGGCAGCTGTGTTGCCGGCCGCGGTGGCCGTGCGGTTCTGGCGCTGCAGTCCGGAACCGCGGGACTGCTACGGTCGCAGGTTCGAATCCTGCCTCGGGCATGGGTGTGTGTAATGTCCTTAGGTTAGTTAGGTTTAAGTAGTTCTAAGTTCTAGGGGACTTATGACCTAAAATGTTGAGTCCCATAGTGCTCAGAGCCATTTTTGACACCTGTGTTGTCATTGTCCTCATACATTATAACCAAGCAGGGTCCCTTTCCTTTCCATGCAATCACCGACCGTCGTGAGAATATGAAAATGGATTAATTATTTCCAGCCAGTGTTGTGTGTTTGCTAATGACCAGTTTCAGTCTAAATTTTCTGCCTCAGTAACTGTTCATTCTTGTATTGCATAACAGAGGCTACTTAAAGTAAAATAAAAAATCACTGGCAAAACTAATAACCACAGATACAGTAGAAATTAAGAGTGTGCAATTTCATTTATTCTGTATTAGTTTAGCAAGTGACTTCTTCCGGCTTGATATGTGTTTTATTGTTGTTATTTTAAAATTAAAACCAGTTGTTCATTTGCTTAAAGTAAATTCAATTCAGTCTTCCAATATCAAAAGGAAATTGCTTGCCTTTTTCTAAATTTTGCGTTACGTTATACTAAGGTTACTGAAAGCCGTTTTTTACATAACAGAGTTTAAGTTAAGCTTGTCATTTACTTAACCAATAACTCCATTTAACTTTACATTCAAAATGTAGTATTTCAGAATAAGTAACTGCAAACTCAGTGCTTTCTGATTCATTTATTTTTTCGTGAACTGTTGTGCTGTGGAAAAGCGTGACAGCCTTCTGTTGCCACTCCAGTGACTATTTGCTTGAATTTATTTGCCATTACATTCCTTAAGATTCTGGAGATTCATTGCCCTAGCGGGCTGGCTACCATTTCATTATCCTCTTTTAAGCTAATCAGAGGTCTCTTTGTGTTATCAGTGATTTTTGTAGTAAATATTACGTGGTACCCCTTTTCCCCCTGTACGGTTCGTGAACGATTGCACTATACTCGACTCATTTCAAAATTATCATCAGTATTTAGCTTAAGTTTAGAACGGATTCTTCCTTCAGGAGAATCTGTTGTACACTTTGCTCCAGCTAACCGGTATTATTTTACTTCGGTAACGCTAGCCTTACTCACTGTAAAATTTCATTAGGCATACGCAATCACGGTCAGTTATATTGCAGTCCAGTAGGCCGATTGCGAAGTCGGAGGTTAATCGTTCCCCATGGCACTGTTTTGATTTCTTCTGACTAGGCCCACACCCACTTGTCCGGTACTGTAAAGACACAATTTCCGTTACTGAAAAGCATACAACTCCCAGGCACTTCACAAATTTCCACTTCACAGCTATCAATTGACAGTTTGGTGCATTGTCACTGAAATCGATTAGTGGATTCCGCATTTTTTCGAAAAAGATGGCGTAACGGTAACGATTAATGCAAGTCGCTACTGTCAGATGAGAGACACTTTCCTCCTATCTAAGTTAAACCAGCAAGCTGGGGACCTTGAAGATGCAGAAGTCCGTTTCCGACAAAACGAAACAACATATCACACTTCTCGGCGTTCTCTAGATATTTTGAGAGAGTTGTTTCCTTGTTTCCTGAACGTCTTCTCTATTCACGAGGGGACATCGAATAGCCCCCAATGTCACTCGACTTAACACCTTGTGAGTTTTTTCTTTGGAAGCCGTTAAAGCCTCAAGTGCATCGACAACGCCCCTCAACGTTGCAAGCACTTCAGGAGGCGATCACCTAGGAAGTTGCTGTCATTCTACGAGAAATGACACAGGTAACTACGGAAAACTTCCAGGAAAGTTTTTTCGTCAATGTGTGAACACTGGAGAACGCCGTTTACAGAACATAATGTTTAAAACAACGGCATCGTACTTGTTGTTCACAAATAATGTATTTTATTTTTATCATTGAATGGCCGCGCGGTTCTAGGCGCTGCAGTCTGGAACCGCGAGACCGCTACGGTCGCAGGTTCGCATCCTGCCTCGGGCATGGATGTGTGTGATGTCCTTAGGTTAGTTAGGTTTAAGTAGTTCTAAGTTCTAGGGGACTAATGACCTCAGCAGTTGAGTCCCAAAGTGCTCAGAGCCATTAGAACCATCATTGTTTGTTTATTTATAAATGCCTTTTGAAATACGGGAGTTCAAGTCTAATCTAAACTGGATGTTATGGTTTCTGTATCTCTTCCAATAAACAACTGTTCAGTTGCACCGCACTCAATTAATATGAGTAGCGGTGTTCCAGAACCCAATCACGACATACCTGTCCACACACATACAGTGGCGCAGGAAACTGGGTGTCATGCTGCTATACATCAGTTATCGATTCATACTGTTACCTATCGATACAACACTAAACTCTCTTTCTCGAAGAATATTAACGAACTGACAACTTAATTAACTGTTCCAAACTGAGTGCAGTTTTGACGTGCAAAAAACACCGAAGAGCCAAAGAAACTGGTACACCTGTCTAGTATCGTGTAGGGCCCCCGCGACCTCGCGGAAGTGCCACAGCATGACGTGGAATGGACTCGACTAATGTCTGAAGTAGCGCTGCAGGGAAATGACACCATGAATCCTGCAGGGCTGTCCATAAACCCGTAAGAGTACGAAGGGGTGGAGGTCTATTCTCAAGAGCACGTTGCAAGGCACCCCACATATGCTCAATAATGTTCATGTCCGGGGAGTTTTGTGGCCAAAGTGCTAAAGTCAGAAGAGTGTTTCTGGAGCCACTCTGTACCAATTACGGGCGTGTGGAGTATCGCATTGTCCTGCTGGAATTATCCAAGTCCGTCGGAATGCACAATGGACACGAATGGATGCAGGTGATCAGACAGGATTCTTACGTACGTGTCACCTGCCAGAATCGTATCTAGACGTATCAGGGTCCCATTTCACTCCAACTGTACACGCCCCACACCATTACAGAGCCTCCACCAGATTGCGCAGTCTTCTGTTGACATGCAGGGTCGATGGATTCGTGACGTTGTCTCCATACCCGTACACGTCCATCTGCTCGATAGAATTTGAAACGAGACTTGTCCGACCAGGCAACATGTTTCAAGTCATCAAGAGTCCAATATCGGTGTTGACGGGCGCAGGTGAGGCATAAAGCTTTATGGCGTGGAGTCATCAAGGGTACACGATTGGGCCTTCTGCTCCGAAACCCCATATCTATGATGTTTCGTTGAATGATTCGCACTCTGACGCTTGTCGATGGCCCAGCATTGAAAACTGTAGCAATTTGAGGAAGGGTTGCACTTCTGTCACGTTGAACAATCCATTTCAGTCGTTGCTGGTCCCGTTCTTGCACGATCTTTTTCCGGCCACACCGATGTCGAAGATTTGATGGTTTACCAGATTCCTGATATTCACGGTACAGTCGTGAAATGGTCGTAAGGGGGGGGGGGGAATCCCCACTTCATCGCTATCTCGGAGACGATGTGTCCCATCGGTTGTGCGCCGACTATTGCATCACGTTCGAACTCACTTAAATATTGATAACTTGTCATTATAGCAGCAGTAGCTGATCTAACAACTGCGTCAGATATTTGTTGTCTTACATAGACGACGCTGACCGCAGCGCCGTATTTTGCCTGTTTACTTATCTCTGTATTTGAATACGCATGGCTATGCCAGTTTATTTGGCGCTTCAGGGTGTTAATTTATGAAGAGTGAAAACACATTGCGAACGAATACAGAGCAGAAAACAGCAAGAAACTGATTTTGCGTTTATAGTGGTCTTTTCTCAAACTACAACAACGAAAAGGATGCTACGAAAGGCTTTGAATATGACATTAGTAAATCTCGAGTGTGTTCAAATGGTATCTGCTGATATTGTGCGGAACTGGAGCAATTAACATTCACCCAGACGTTAAGACATTCTGTTACACAGGGTGAATCACTAACTATTGCCATCAAGAATAACTCCGAAAGTATGATAGTAACTGAAAAGTTTGTGAGACAAAGGTTGCATGGGACTATGGGAGCCATAATATGACGCTGGGTTTTGGTTGCTAGGTGGGATCACTTCAGAGATATGAAGGTCAACTTTTTTTAAAAATGGGATGCTATAGTTTGGTACTTATTTTCTGATAGCGGCTATCGAGACGAATCCAATGATGTGTTACAGTAAGGTCTTTGAAGGTCAACCAAGGTCAAAAATGTGGCGTGAACGTCCGTTTACAGAAGGTGTCCGAATTGATGACCATTGGTATCAGTGCAATGCTGGTATCTTCTTATCATGGATTGAGTGGTATTCCTTATCACTTCGACACCTATCGAAGCTCATGCTCTGACAATTGTCTCTCGTATACCGTGAAAATAGTAAATATTCGCCGAACTTTGCGTGTCTTTAACATGTAAACACCATTCGACAGTTTCGCAATGTTGATGTTGTTGTGGTCTTCAGTCCTGAGACTGGTTTGATGCAGCTCTCCATGCTACTCTATCCTGTGCAAGCTTCTTCATCTCCCAGTACCTACTGCAACCTACATCCTTCTCAATCTGCTTAGTGTATTCATCTCTTGGTCTCCCTCTACGATTTTTACCCTCCACGCTGCCCTCCAATGCTAAATTTGTGATCCCTTGATGCCTCAAAACATGTCCTAGCAACCGATCCCTTCTTCTAGTCAAGTTGTGCCACGAACTCCTCCCCAATTCTATTCAATACCTCCTCATTAGTAATGTGATCTACCCATCTAATCTTCAGCATTCTTCTGTAGCACCACATTTCGAAAGCTTCTATTCTCTTCTTGTCTAAACTATTTATCGTCCATGTTTCACTTCCATACATGGCTACACTCCATACAAATACTTTCAGAAACGACTTCCTGACACTTAAATCAATACTCGATGTTAACAAATTTCTCTTGCTCAGAAACGCTTTCCTTGCCGTTGCCAGTCTACATTTTGTATCCTCTCTACTTCGACCATCATCAGTTATTTTGCTCCCCAAACAGCAAAACTCCTTTACTACTTTAAGTGTCTCATTTCCTAATCTAATTCCCGCAGCATCTCCCGACTTAGTTCGTCTACATTCCATTATCCTCGTTTTGCTTTTGTTGATGTTCATCTTATACCCTCCTTTCAAGACACTGTCCATTCCGTTCAACTGCTCTTCCAAGTCCTTTGCTGTCTCTGACAGAACTACAATGTCATCGGCGAACCTCAAAGTTTTTATTTCTTCTCCATGGATTTTAATACTTTCGCAATACAACATTAACATGAACGGTACGACTAGTATAGTCGAATCAAGCGAATGTGAATGATGTATTCCTTCGAAGAGCAAGTCGATGTGCTTCTGATTTACGGAGAATGCCAACGAAATTCAATGAGAGCTAGAGACTTATAAGCTGAAGGATATCCTCGAAGTACTCACCCTACACGTCTCACATTTAAATATGTCTATGATAAATTGAGAACAACTGGATCTTTAACGCAGTGGAAACATATCCGGCTAAGGAAAGTTACTAACGAGGAAACGAAAATTGGTACCCTTGCCTTGTGTTAGTTCGCGTCAAATCGCAAGGGAATCTGGCATGAGCCAGAGTAGTGTTGTTCGTGTTGTGCATCGCCATAAATATCAGTCTCCACCAAGAGTTAACTGGTACGGATTGTATGCGTCGCATTGAATTGGGCTCAACTTCAGATTCTGAGGGATGACACATTTATTAATTTGAATTTATTTACTGTCGATGCTACATTCACGAAACATGGGAATGTTAATTTTCATATCAATCATTGTTGGGCAACTGAAAATCGATATTGGCTGGGGCAAGCTGCACACGAAAAAAACCGCGGTCAGTGAATGTTTAGTGTGGGATTCCGGAGGACAGAATTATAGGCCCCTATTTCATCGAAGGAAATTTTCTTGGTAGGAAGTACACCATATTCATGCAAGAAACATTAGGTCTGTTACTGGAAGAAATACCTTTAGGAACAAGGAACAGAATGTGGTATCAACACGATGGGTGTCCGGCACATTTTTCGCTGATGGCTAGAAATGAGTTGCAGAGACAGTTTCAAAATCGTTGGATTGGACGCCGAGGAGATGTGTCGAGGCCGGCTCGTTCGCCAGACTTGATGTCTCTGGATTTTTTCTGGTGGGGATTCGTAAAAGATATTGTTTATAAAGACGTTCCAACTATACCTAAAGATTCGCGAGAGAGAATTGTCAGAGCGTATGATTCGATAAGTGCCGATGTGATAAGGAATACCACTCAGTCCATGATACGAAGATGGCAGCACTGCGTTGGTACTAATGGTCATCAGTTCGAACACCTTGGTAAATAGACATCCATGCCACCTTGACCTTCGTTGACCTTCAAAGACCTTATTGTTACATATCACTGGATTCGTCTTGATAGCTGCTATCAGAAAATAGGTACCAAACTATAGCATCTCATTTAAAAAGTGAATTTGACCATATCTCTGAATCGACCCCACCTAACAAAAAAAAAACTTTTGTCTGACAAACTTTTCAGCTCCTATCATACTTTCGGAGTTATTCTTGGTGGCAATAGTTTGTGGCTCACCCTGTATTTTATGCCAAACAACTGACCAAATACTATCTGTGGCTGCATACTAATGAAAGAAGCTAAGGTTTCTTGTACATGTCACGCATCAGTTTGTTTCACATGAGTTTGCTACGTTACGTAACTTGTTTATCGTAACGAACTCCTTTTTAACAAGTCACATAATTCTTTAGCTTCGCCTGTAAAATCTAGTATTTGTGATTTCCATGCTCTCCTGTGTCAACACCTCAAGTTGGTTCGTTATTATGATTACCATTCTTGCTCGAGTCTTTTCTTTAACGTTTCATCCTTTCTCTAGGCAGTAGCGTTCTAAGAGACAACGTGGAAGTTTTCTCGCTTTCTGCTGAAAGTTGGTGTCACCGAGGGAGAGCATATTCCACAAGGACGACGCAAAGGCTAAGAGGCTATAGCTGCTTTCACTTGCCATCGTGGAAGGAAGTAATTTGCGCAGTTCCTGTCTAGAGAAAGTCCGCTTCTGCGTTATTAACAGACAAAGGCAAACGCGATTCTGCTACCGCTGTTAAACGGAAGCCGAGCGTACATGAAGTTCAAACACCCTCCTACTCTGACTCCAGTATAAAGTTAGAATGGTGTTTGGGTGGGAAATGTCTACTATAATTAGAACTAATATTTAACTGAGGCTTTAAGTTGGTCTGACACTTGCTTTTTACATCTAAAGTTAAGGAAAAGTTGCCCTAATAGTTGTGCAATAACTTCCGTTTCCAAGGAAAACTTGGACGATCCGTACGCAATTAGGTCGAGCATTATCGTCCATAAAAAAAAAGTCTGGGCGCACAGCACGTTGCAACATTTGCACATGAGTCCCAAGATCTCATCACGATATCTGACAGCAGTTAAAGTTGGCCTAGTCATCCGTAAAATTTCATGAAGAGGTTTTAAAGTGGTCAACACAATCCCTGCCCACAGCATTAGAGATCCTCCCCGATATCGGTCTCTTTCCGCATTGTTTGGGTCTCGAAATCGAGTTCCACTTTCCGTCCAGATGCGAATCCGTCTAGAATCAATCTCCAGACCAAATTGGGACTCACGTGTGAAAAGAACATTGGCCCACACCATGTGGCATGTTGACGACTCCACTCTAGATGTTCCCTTCTATGAAGACGTGTCAGAGGTACACATATAGCAGGTCTCCGACAGTAAAGGCCACTCTGCCGAAGTCTTCTGTACACCGGTTGTCCCTGTTCAAGACGTCCAGGGAATGCTGCGAGGTCATATTCCAGTTGCCGTGCAGTACTAAGGCGGTACAGTCGTCCACTCACAGTCAAATAACGGTCCTCTTTTTCTGATGTCACACGTAGTTTAGCCTGCCCTGGACTTCGGGATACAGCTTCGGTCTTTATAAATTATCGCCACATCCGAGAAACAAAAGAACGATTCACGTTAAGCCATCGGGCCACGTCAGTTTTCGACTGTCCTGCTTCAATTCCTCCTAAGGCCATCCACCGCAGTGCGCCTGGTAGGCGTTTTCTCAGTGTCATACTGCACCGTCTGTGACTTTCTACACAGCGATTGTGTAGGTGAGACTACCCAGCAAATGCCCGCCCGGTTGGCGGTGCGGTCTAACACTCGGCTTTCCGGGCGGGAAGGAGCGCCTGCTCCCCGGCACGAATCCGCCCGGAGGATCTGTGTCGAGGTCCAGTGAGCCGGCCAGTCTGTGGATGGTTTTTAGGCGGTTTTCCATCTGCCTCGGCGAATGCGGGCTGGTTCCCCTTATTCCGCCTCAGCTATACTATGTCGGCGATTGCGGTGCAAACAAGTTCTCCAAGTACGCGTGCACCACCATTACACTACCACGCAAACATAGGGGCTACACTCGTCTGGTGTGAGACGTTCCCTGTGGGGTCACCGGAGGCCGAACCGCACAGTAACCATGGGTTCGGTGTGGGGCGGCGGAGGGGTGAAGTGGACTGCGATAGTCGTCGTGGGGTTGCGGACCACGACGACTGCGGCGGGGACGGAGCCTCTACGTCGTTTCCAGGTCCCCGGTTAAGATAACATAACCCAGCAAACACTACCCCATTTGGTAGGCGCACTGGTGTCCTCGTTGAGGTGGTTGTCCGTTGACTGGAATGCCGTCTTCCGTGCAGAACACGATCGCGCGGACATCTTTTGACAGTTTGCATGATTATGTCATGAGTTAGACGCAGGACGGGTAAACAGCGATTTGTTGCTTTAATTTTGGACACAACTGTTCTTAGCGCAACAAGAACCGGGACAGAGAGACTACAAACTGCGTGTTTCCCAGAAAAGGTAATTAGTCTGTTCACTGCGCGCCCTGAACCGTCTGCTCTTAAACAGCTCCTTCCGAAGAGGAGCTCTTAGAAGACGCGGCAGTCACGGTATACAATCATCAGCTATTGTACCCGCATCAAAGACGAAATTTCTGTAGATCCCAGCATCCACTTTTCCACGCAGAAAAAACGTTTGTAAAGCGCCACGGTGGTTTTAGATTAATGTCGTATCATGAAAACTGGTTTCTTCAGTTTGCTGTCGCATTGGTTTCTCATCGGACTCTAGGATCGTGCACCGCTGGCGTGTACCTTTACTCCGATGGTAGATGTGTGACGGTAATAATGTTCCTAATGTGCCTCATCAAACTCCTACTCTCACTACTCCCCAAAACTAAGTCAGTAGCACATAAAAAAGGAGGAAAAAGGCCTCTTAAAATCGGAACAGCTTGTACTAGACACAGTTTTTCTTATACTATAAGTGGATGAAAAAGTCCCTACGTTGTCTAAAGTTCATCCATAGTACATTAGCATTCACATGAGTCCATAACTCCATTAGAGTTAGCCAATGGTTTGCTGTCTCATCAAGATCGCAGTAAAATTTTATACTTTGTCCTCAGTCACATGAAACTATCGTCAGTCAACAACTCATTTTGAGAAGACAGAAGGAGCGATTTGTTTTATGTGCAAAAAACATTCCAAAGCCAAATTCACATGAATATTTCTTATTGAAAGCAGCCAGTTTCGACACACTTCGCTGTTATTTTCAGGTTTTTTAAAAAACCTTTTTGCTATGAAAAGTGTTCACTTTAAGTTGAACCTCACGCTAAGTTGTCATGTGAACAGAAAACAGCACATTGTATATGGACATGGCTATTAGAACAAGGTTCTTTATGTTTTTAAATATTCCAGTACGACAAACTTTTATAACGTGACTTTTTTTATCCACATGACAACATGGCGTGTGGTCTCACTTAAAATGTTCATGTTTGATAACAAAAAGGTTTTTTTAAGACTTGCAGATGACAACAAAGTCTTTCGAAAGCGGTTGTTTTAAATAAATACATATTTATGCGATCTTCGCTTTAGAATGTTTTTAGTCATTCAACAACTCTTAATTTTTGGAGTCTACTTTCCGCGCTCCGAGGTGCTTGTCTGTGGATAATTCTGCAAGCACCCTCTGACGAAACCGCAACGCGCTAAGTCGGCAGGCTGTAAAAAGTTCCTATGTACTCGGATGGTAATACACCTAAACCGCTTGTGGGCTCCGGTCCTGCAAAGTAAGTATGGACAAGATTCTACATGTAGCAACTTTATCGACATCTGCACTCTTACAGAGTCTATCTCATGATATACTACACCAAACACACACTGACAAGCAAGACAACGTCTCAGAGTGATCCTTAAGACAGTGGTTTGAAACCTGGGGGGGGTAAATTATCCCCGAGAGGTAAAATAAAATCTTATGAGGGTTCGACTGCATTTCAGTCACTAAACTGAACTACTTTTAAGAGATAGCTACTATTATTACTATTTCGTACGACTATAATACTGTTTCCATATACACTGAAGAGCCAAAGTGACTAGGACACCTGCCTAATAGCGCGCAGGGCCCCCGCAAGCACGCAGAAGTGCCACAGCACGACGTGACATGGACTCGACTATTGTCTGAAGTAGTGCTGGAAGGAACTGACACCATGAATCCTGCAGGGCTGTCTATAAATCCGTAAGAGTACGAGGGGGTGAAGTTCTCATCTGAACGTCTCGTTGCAAGGCATCCCAGATACGCTCAATAATGTTCATGTCCGGCGAAGTTTGGTGGCCAGCGGAAGTGTTTAAACTCAGAATAGTGTTCCTGGAGCCACTATGTAGAAACTGTGGACGTGTTGGGTGTCGCATTGTCCTGCTGGAATTGCCCAAGCACGTCGGAATGCATAATGGACATGAGTCGGTGCAGGTGATCAGACAGAATGCTTACGTACGTCTCACCTGTCAGAGTAGTATCTAGAGGTATCGGGGGTCCCATATCTCTCCAGCTGCACACGCCCCACACCACTACAGAGTCTCCACCCGCTTGAACAGTCCCCTGCTGACATGCAGGGTCCATGGACTCATGAGATTGTACCCGTACACGTCCATCCGCTCGATCAGGCAGCATGTTTCCAGTCATCAACAGTCCAGTGTCAGTGTCGAGGGGCCCACGTGAAGCGTGGCTCCGAAACCCCATATCGATGATGTTTCTATGAATGGTTAGCACGCTGATATTTGTTGATGGCCCAGCACTGAAATATGCAGAAAGGTTGCACTTCTGTCACGTTGAACGATTATCTTCAGTCGTCGTTAGTCCCGTTCTTGCAGAATCTTTTTGCGGCCGCAGAGATGTCGGAGATTTGATGTTTCACGGGATTCACGGTACACTCGCGAAATGGTCATACGGGAAGATCCCTACCTCATCGCTATCTCGGAGATGCTGTGTCCCATCGCTCATGCGTCGACTATAACCCTACGTTCAAACTCACTTACATCTTGATAACCTGCCACTGTAGCAGCAGTAACAGATTTAACAACTGCACCAGACACTTGTCGTCTTGTATAGGCCTTGCCGACCGCAGCGCCGTATTTTCCCTGATAACGCATCCCTGTATTTGAATACGCACACCTGTACCACTTTCTTTGGCGCTTCAGTGTATTACCAATAATAGCATTCTTTTTTCAAATTCTAGCATTCATGTCTGACAAAATCTGGTGGGAAATAGAGCTTGTTAAACGAATGTATGAACGAACATCTTCTTCCTCATGTTGCCTACTCCTACACACACATACTTGTAATTCGTACCATGCCTGTATGACAGTAAAACTAAGGGTTGTTCATAGTTCCCACAATGGACCAGATACTGCTTCATTATTCACTTCGCAACTGATAAACATACTAACTGACAGCGGAACATAACAGCAAGTACGTTACAAACAACTTAGACGGTATCACTATTATTACTATCAGCGATGAGACACACATCACTGGGAACCTAAAACTTTCCAGTTTCTTCCGTTTCAGAAGTAAGGAGACCAGCTATCAAGTGGTTTCAAACAGAATATATAGCGCACACATTTTAAGTTGGTTGATTTTAAATGGGGGTGCAAGGGTACGGGTGAAGCACATGTTGCTAAGGAGAGGAATGGTACAGAGGATGCGTGTTTTGTAACAAGCTTCAACCCTCAACGTGGATAGGTAGCGTTCCTTTCTGAGAAATGCTTGTAGTTAGCACTTCGTTTAGGAGTGCCCCAGGGAAGTGTGATAGGATCGTTATTATTTTCAGTACACATGAAAAAGACGGACAGTCTGGGGAGCAATATGCGGCTGTTTGCTGATGATGCTGTGTTGTACGGGGAGAGGTCGAAATTGAATGATTGTAGGATACAAGAGATTTAGACAAAATTTCTAGTTGGTGTGATAAATTTCAGCTAGCTGGAAATGTAGAAAAATGTAAGTTACTGCGGATGAGTAGGCAAAACAGACTCGTAACGATCGAATACAGCATTAGCAGTGTCCTGCTTTTCACAATCACGTCGTTTAAATATCTGGACGTAACTTTGCAAAGCGATGTGAAATGGCTCGAGGATGTGCCGATTGTGGTAGGAAAGGCGAATGGTCCACTTCAGTTTACAGGGACAACTTTGGCAAAATCTTATTCATCTATATAGGAGACGACATATAGAATGCTAATAAGACCTATTCTTGAGTAGAGCTCGAGTGTTCAGAATTCTCCCCAGGTCGGATTAAGGAAGAAATAGAAGCATTTCAGGGGCGGGCTGCTAGGTATGTTACCGGTAGGGTCGAGCAACACACAACTATAGCGTAGATGCTTTGGGAACTCAAATGGGGATCCCTGGAGGGAAAGCGACGTTCTTGTGAGGAACGCTATCGAGAAAACGTAGAGAGCCGGCATTTGAAGCTGACTGCAGAACGATATTACTGCCGCTAACAAACATTTCACGTAAGGACCACGAAGATAAGGTACGAGAAAGTACAGTTCATACAGAGACATATAGATATGTAGATTGTCGTTTTACCCTTACTGTATCTACGAGGTGAGCAGGAAAGGAAATTTGGGGTGGTATAGGGTACCCTTGTAATGGACAGTACGTTCGCTTGCGGAGTAGGTACGCAGATGTAGATGAAGATTCTATATAAAAGTTCCTAGTCCATTTTCTGGACAGATGGGGAGTACCATGACGAATACAGGGATTAGTGACCAGAAGGCAGTTGCTGCCGTAACACCTACAACCATCAAAAAGAAATGCAAAGTGTATCTGTTCAACAAACCCGATAAAAATGCTCTTAACGCCTTTTTACGAGACAGTGTCCACTCCTTCCTATCTGTTCATGTAAGCGTAGAAAAACTGTGGAATGATTTCAAAGAGATAGTATCGACGGCAATTGACAGATATACACCACATAAATTAATAAGTGATGGTACTGATCCCCTATGATACACAAAGCGGATCAGATCGCTGTTGCAGAAGCAACGAAAAAAGCACGCTAAATTCACAAGAACGCAAAACCCCCAAGACCGGCAGAGTTTTTCAGACGTTCGAAATATAGCGCGTACTTCAATGCTAGATGCTTTTAATAATTCCCACAACAAAACTCTGGCTCGGAATCTAGCACTCATGAAGAAATAAGTGCTATCGACAGTGGAAGTCAAACTGATTCCGTATTTTTTGATTTCCAGAAGACTCTCGACAACGTTCCTCACAAAGTATCTTCTAACCAAACTGCGTGCCTATGGAATATCACCTCAGTTCTGCTACTGGATTCGTGATTTCCTGTCAGGTCAGAGTTCGTAGAAATAGACAGAAAGACATCGAGTAAAACAGAAGTAATATCCGGCGTTCCCCAAGTAAGTGTTATAGGCCCTCTATTGTTCCTGATCTATAATAACGCTATAGAAGACAATCTGAGCAGCTGTCTTAGGTTATTTGCAGATGATGCTGTCATTTACCGTCTTGTAAAGTCATCAGATGACCAAAACGAGTTGCAAAACGATCTAGATGAGATATCTGTATGGTGCGAAAAGTGGCAATTGACCCTGAATAAAGAAAAGTGAGAAGTTATTCACATGAGTACTAAAAGAAATACAATAAATTTCGATTACGCGATAAGTCACACATATCTGAAGGCTGTAAATTCACCTAGATGCTTAGAGATTGCAATTACAAATAACCTAAATTGGAACGATCACATAGGTGATATTGTGGGTAGAGCAAACCAAAGACTGCGATTCATTGGCAGAACACTTAGAAGGTGCAACAGGTCTGCTAAAGAGACTGCTTACACCTCGCTTGTCCGCCCAATTCTGGAATATTGCTGTGCGGTGTGGGGTCCGCATCAGGTGGGACTGAAGGATGACATCGAAAAAGTTCAAAAAAGGGCAGCTTTTTTGTGTTATTGCGAAATAGGGGAGATAGTGCCACAGGCATGATATGTGAATTGGAGTGGGAATCATTAAAACACAGGCGTTTTTCGTTGCTACGGGATTTTCTCATGACAGCTTGAAGGTGGTTCATTGAACCCTCTGCCAGGCACTTTATTGTGAATAGCAGAGTAATCACCTAGATGTAGATGTGTTATATATAACGGAAAAAGTGATATTAAAGACCCCATGAAAACATGTATACTTACCAATTCTGTGATCTGTGATCAAAGATGGGAACTGTGATATATTGCTGAAGGACATGCATTTTCATTCCACACTGTTAGATACGAACTCTGTTTCAAAACCTCAGATTGCATATCTAAACTGGTTGAAAATTTACATGACCCAAAATTTTCACCTGTTAGAACAAAAACTGAGGCAGTTATTGTTAACGGTATTTCGCCATTTATAACTGATAATGTGTTGTGTTATTTGGAAAACTTTAAGTATGTAACAGTAATGATGAGCAGCTCAAACGGAAGTGGAGTAAAACTTTTTCCGATTGGTGAAAGGTATTTCAGACTTTAGGAAGGAATCCACGTCAAGGTTTTAAATTTTCGATGAAATATCGGATGAAATTGCTCAGATTGATGATATACGCAGGGCTTGGGCAGAATTGAAAATGACAGAAATATGAGCTCCAGATGACAAAGCGTGTTGAAAGAAATAGCATTTTTTGTGCATATCGGACAAAGCATCAGCCATTTATGTCAGCGTGGGTTCCCAATAGCGGTTGGTGCAGCAGAAGAGCTACAGACGTTGGACGAAGCCCCCACGAGGACAGTTTTCTGTTATTTTCAGTCTTTACGTTATTATCACTACAAGCAAAACGAAATAATGTTGCACATGTGACGAACGCTGTGTTTTTACAACTGCAGGAGTTTTTCAATTTTTTAAAGAAAAGGAAAGTGTATTACAGTCTTTGAAGTTCTCTCTCACTGCTCAGTTTGCAACAAACCACGAGTAACGCTGCTCGAAGGTCAAAATGAAACTAGTAGAATGCGAAATCCTGTACAGTTTGATTGTAACCTCGTCTTGGAAAGTCGGTTGCAGGGACCTCGTGGACGCTGTGGGTACAATCCCTTCTTGGAAATTTCTTTGCTAGCCTAAATTTTCCTTTGCCTTTCCTTTTTCAAAACTTTTATGACAATATTAAGGAGTACAGTATATTGGACATTTATTTGCAGTACAAGCAACGTAAAAATTGTCCACATAAGCACACAAACCCTCTGCCCTCGGGTTCCCGTGTTGTCGTGTTTCGGCTGCGCCAAATACTCTCTGGAAACTGTGCTAACGTAAGTATCTTATGCCTCGCCCGACCCGGGCCAAAAATGCCATTTGTTTCCTAAACATTTAACCATCTGCAAGTCCCACTTCTATCGCTTTCATCTCTGGCCAAGCCTCGCGTATACCACACATTCGGACGAAATCGGTGATGAAAAGTAGGTGCCGTGACTTCGTCAGTATCGTTTGCAGTGTGTGAAAAATACAGACTTGAAGAAAAGTTGGTTTGTTATATTGCTGATATGAGTAATTGTACTTTGACAGAACATTTGGTTGTTTGAAGAGAGGGGGGGGAATTAAAATGTTTTCAGAAAAGTTCAGAGTGATTTAGGAAGGCATATTTTAGAAAATGGTTGTTCGGTCCATATTATACACAAACCATTTTTCAGACAAGTCATATCTATGCAACTTAATAACTAACGTTAAAAGTTTCGGAAAACTGTGAAGGCTTCTGAGTAATTTTAGAAAAAAGCCCTGCTTTGGACCCTTAAAAAATGTTAATATGTCCTGAACTGGAGCCAAAAAAATATGATAAGCCTACGCAGTAAGAGCGGTAAGGACAAGAAAGACACAAATAAAGAATGAAGAGCTAGCAAGAATCGTTGTTAGAATCACGAAGACAGAAATGTTATTTAGACTGGCACGTACACTGAGCAGCCAGAAAATTACGACAGTCTACCAAATAGCCAGTACGACCATCTTTGCCACGGATAACAGCTGCGATGCGTCGTGGCATGGAAGCAGTGAGGCCGTGTAGGTCGCTGGAGGGAGTTTGCACCACATCTGCCCTCACAAGTCACCTAATTCCCACGAATTGTGGGTGGGGAGGGGGGAAGCGGGGGCGGGGGGGGGGGGGGGCTACGATGAGATGAGACGTCACATTCAATCTCAAAACTGATGTGCTCCATCGGGTTCAGATCTGGCGAGTTTGGGGGCCAGTACATGAATTGGACCTCGCCACAATGTTCCTCACACCACTCCACCACACTGCTGGCCTTGTGACATGGCGCGTTATCTTGCTGAAAAAGGCCACTGCCGTCGGAAAACATGTTCGTCGTGAAGGGGTGTACGTGGTCTGAAACAAATGTGCGATACTCCTCGGCCACCATGGTGCCCTGCACGAGCTCCACCGCACCCGTGGACGCCCACCTGAATGTTCCCCAGCCGACGAAAGCATGTCTCCGTCCCACAAACAAGTGATGACAAGGTGTAGTTCCGGTGAAAGGCGATGGATGAAGAAGGTATCGGGATTCATCAGATCATATGAAACGTCCCCTTTTGAACAATTATACATGACTGTGCTTCAACTGACACAATATTTTTAGCGCAACGCAATCTGACTTTCAAAAATCCCTACAAAAAAAAGCCCCGACTAATACTAACCTATGCGTTTCACAAATCGCTTACCTCACAAAAATCTTGGTTACTCGAACTACTGCAATACAGCAATCGTCACTACTGCCAGCTAAATAAAAGATTCAAACTACGGAAGGCACTAACTACTGATAGGCATAGCAAATGAAAGATTTTGATAGAGAACAAACAGTGTATTTACCTTAATAGTCATCAAAAGTCATAATACACTGCTGGAAATGGAAAAAAGAACACATTGACACCGGTGTGTCAGACCCACCATACTTGCTCCGGACACTGCGAGAGGGCTGTACAAGCAATGATCACACGCACGGCACAGCGGACACACCAGGAACCGCGGTGTTGGCCGTCGAATGGCGCTAGCTGCGCAGCATTTGTGCACCGCCGCCGTCAGTGTCAGCCAGTTTGCCGTGGCATACGGAGCTCCATCGCAGTCTTTAACACTGGTAGCATGCCGCGACAGCGTGGACGTGAACCGTATGTGCAGTTGACGGACTTTGAGCGAGGGCGTATAGTGGGCATGCGGGAGGCCGGGTGGACGTACCGCCGAATTGCTCAACACGTGGGGCGTGAGGTCTCCACAGTACATCGATGTTGTCGCCGGTGGTCGGCGGAAGGTGCACGTGCCCGTCGACCTGGGACCGGACCGCAGCGACGCACGGATGCACGCCAAGACCGTATGATCCTACGCAGTGCCGTAGGGGACCGCACCGCCACTTCCCAGCAAATTAGGGACACTGTTGCTCCTGGGGTATCGGCGAGGACCATTCGCAACCGTCTCCATGAAGCTGGGCTACGGTCCCGCACACCGTTAGGCCGTCTTCCACTCACGCCCCAACATCGTGCAGCCCGCCGCCAGTGGTGTCGCGACAGGCGTGAATG
The DNA here is from genome assembly GCF_023898315.1 of Schistocerca nitens. Lineage (NCBI taxonomy): Eukaryota > Metazoa > Arthropoda > Insecta > Orthoptera > Acrididae > Schistocerca > Schistocerca nitens. The sequence continues at coordinate 628,586,676 of NC_064621.1, forward strand.
GAGGGACGAATGGAGACGTGTCGTCTTCAGCGATGAGAGTCGCTTCTGCTTTGGTGCCAATGATGGTCGTATGCGTGTTTGGCGCCGTGCAGGTGAGCGCCACAATCAGGACTGCATACGACCGAGGCACACAGGGCCAACACCCGGCATCATGGTGTGGGGAGCGATCTCCTACACTGGCCGTACACCACTGGTGATCGTCGAGGGGACACTGAATAGTGCACGGTACATCCAAACCGTCATCGAACCCATCGTTCTACCATTCCTAGACCGGCAAGGGAACTTGCTGTTCCAACAGGACAATGCACGTCCGCATGTATCCCGTGCCACCCAACGTGCTCTAGAAGGTGTAAGTCAACTACCCTGGCCAGCAAGATCTCCGGATCTGTCCCCCATTGAGCATGTTTGGGACTGGATGAAGCGTCGTCTCACGCGGTCTGCACGTCCAGCACGAACGCTGGTCCAACTGAGGCGCCAGGTGGAAATGGCATGGCAAGCCGTTCCACAGGACTACATCGAGCATCTCTACGATCGTCTCCATGGGAGAATAGCAGCCTGCATTGCTGCGAAAGGTGTATATACACTGTACTAGTGCCGACATTGTGCATGCTCTGTTGCCTGTGTCTATGTGCCTGTGGTTCTGTCAGTGTGATAATGTGATGTATCTGACCCCAGGAATGTGTCAATAAAGTTTCCCCTTCCTGGGACAATGAATTCACGGTGTTCTTATTTCAATTTCCAGGAGTGTATATATAGGAGTTCAAAACATCCATTCTTGCAAATATCAAAACTCCGCCATTTCTCTCCCCACATCCACCACTGCTGGTGGCTCACCTCCAACTGCGCAACGCTACGCGCTGTTCACATCCAGCTGCCGCTGCCCAACACTACAATGGCAGACAACAATGCAAACTAGCCACAGACTGCAGACAGCACACCCAGTGATTTTCATACAGAGTGCTATGTAACGTTGCCAATAAGAAAACATAAACAGCCTACTTACATAGCCCCTATGCTCCCCACAAAAAATTTTACAAATTGTTTTGGGCAGTGGCCAATAATGATTTGATAAAATTTTTCATAATTACAATAACAAAGAAATCAAAGGCACACACTTATTGATACAATTTTGGTCAAAAGCTAAAATTTTCTCACAGTCCATAAAGACAGTCCTGATCATTCATCACAGTAACATTGCAGTGTTTTTCTCAAAGTCTGAGCAGTAAAAGAAAATGCACACGGAAGTAGTGGATTTCCATGCAATCTTGAAGAAGTAGTGTTGTCCTTTCAACGGAAAGACAGTGCTGACTCTTGACATACTGACAGATAATGGGCCACAACAGAGCAAACCCACAGCAGAGTCATTCGACGTTTTGAAGAATATTGGTAGGTAGGTCATCACAGAGTAGACCCACTGTAGTCCTGGTAGAGAGTATGGTATTGGTGGGCCACCAGAGGTGCAGACCCACTGTAGTCCTTGTAGAAATAATGGTATTGGTGAGTCATCAAAGGTGTAGACCCACTGTAGTCCTTGTAGAAATAATGGTATTGGTGGGTCATCAAAGATGCAGACCCACTGTAGTCCTTGTAGAGATGGCCAGCAGCCATCTGTTGTGACTGTGCAGGTGCACAATCACCATTGAAGAGTCTTGCAGATAATATAGCAAGTCCATAACCACCACTTGTGCACTCACAAAGTTTTTAGAATTGTCCTTAGAACCAGCAATGCTGTTATCCAGTCCCTTGCTGAATTATTAACACACGTGCAAACACTAACAGTCCCTACGTGTCACATATTGTCCATATAGTATGACCAACAGAAACGTGTGCAGGGAAATGTAACTTACAAGTTACTTAATTTGATGAACTGGTGTCAATTACAATTTTATAACATAAGAATACAATAACAAAGGTACAAAATACGTCATTAAAGAACATAACAATACAGATAACATTTGTAGTACAGGCTTTACAAAAGAATCGAAATAACATATACATCAGTGTTACAGGAATTATGACATAAGTAAATACATAAAAGATCAGAATAATTATTGAAACATGAACTTCACACATGAGCATTAAAACAGAACAGAATTAATAATGTGTAACATCTTTACAAAGTAAATAACATATTATTAATGCAAATTATATTTGAGGATAACAGTATTCCTCATCATAGTAAATGTAGCTTAGTATTAGAAGAAGAAAAAATTCTATGAAACTACACAGAGACAGGAAGAAAACAAATACACAAGGGTACACAAACACATAGTGGGATAACACAAAAGGAAAGGACAGGGTTTGTTTTCAGTGTAAAATTTGGTACTGCAGTCCAACCCAAAACTTCATTCCATAGATCTTTCGTCTTATTTCCACATTTGTTTCCATCAAAAAAATCCTATTCAAGCATGCTTTCTGTATATATATGTTCACATATTTCTTACCTCATTATTTATTTTCCATTATCTTACTTCATCATTTATTTCCAAGAAAATCCTACCTAAACCTGTTGTCCCTAAACGCTACTTTTTTGGTTCATATCCTCTTTCAAAATACTTTTTTGGGCAAACCATTTTCTTATAGCTTCTCAATGTATTTCTTCCAATTCATCACAACTTGTTCTCTTATATGGCCTGCCCCATCTTAAGCTAACTTAAATCTACTGAGCTCAGATGCTAAACTAAGGGACGAGGCAATGCAGCAGCACAAAACAATTAACACAAACATCAATGACAAAAAATTAAAATTGGCAAAGCAATTGCAATATTACAACTAATATTACGCAATGAGCAGCAAACAAGAGAAATAAATCAGTAGTAAAACTGGCTTAACAGAGTAATGTAAAGTGAAATTTAGTAGTACTAGGCCTGGCAAACAACAGAAGCAAATGCAGTAAATTATATCTAAACATGACAAAACTCAAGCAGAAAAAATATTACACTAAAAATGGCCATGTCTAATACCTATGTCACATCTTAACACTAAAGTGATGCATCACAAAAACTTACTCTGCAAGAAAGTTACCAAGTCATTAAAAAAATTATTTATGCAATTCCTGTGAAGGGAAATGTCTATTTGTACTGTCTTTTCTAAGAAAGTATATGAGAATCGTATTCTTTACTGGGTCTGTAGACAGAAAATAGTGATATTAGTACATCTATTAAATTTTATAATAACCAATGCAGCAGTGCAGCTAGAAACTAGATATTAAACAAAATGAGTAAATAAATACATAAAGCAAGCCATATGGCATTTCTCTCAACTAGCAAGACAATAGCCGTGAAATGTTTCTCATCGTTTCATTAGGCATTTTAGGAAATATCATAAATTAAGAGCTCCACAGTATAATCATATGTTTTCAAGTTTGAAGGTGTCGTATTTACGATGCTTTCTGCAAAGGAATGTCAATAGCGAGGATAATGGCCTCCCTTTTTTTTCTACCTGTGCCTCTGAAAGGCACACACTAATGGCTTTTTTCCAGGCAACTGTCACAGCTGGGTGCCCATGACACATTACGTACAGGTGGTCACTTAACTTTCTTACGGAAATATTTATGACAGCAGTTTCCGCTACAGTGGCAGTCTCATATAAAAATATTTCACAGGTCAAGAATTTGCGTTGCAAATGTGTAGAAACAAAATCCTATGAATATAAAAGTGTCCAAAAAATTTTCGTCGGCATTGTAATACATTCACGCATTTACATACATTTCATAACTCTTAAAGTACGATTCTTGGTTTCCAACAACCTTTTTCACAAACCAGAGTCCCTAACCACTACTCATTATTCCTTACCTTATTCGTCAACACTTCTTCAATATTTCATGATAACAGATACGTAGCATACTCAAATAACTCATTTAGCATCAGCTTATTGTTCATAAACATACCTCACCAGCATAATACACATCGTCGTCGTAAAAATAACATCATAACACCTCAGTCAAATCTCAAAAACGTCGTAGCTTTCTGCAATAATTTCAAAGTCTAAAAAAATTCTCTGCTCATATCAAAAGTGTCATCTGCCTCAAACGTACTATAAAAATCATGATCCCGTATCAAATATATCATTCAAAGCTCTCATAGTATCACAATGGTTCCGAAAAAATATGAACAGTTCACAAAGTACAGACAAATTACAATTTCATAAGTTTGAAGTTATCCAACGGTGTAATTCCGTAAACATGTGTCACTGACATAGTAAAAAAATGTTTTGTTCTCTGTTAAATAATCAGATAGCTGTATAATTTATGTTAGAGAAATATGGTAGCGATGTGTAAAGTACATGAGGATAAATGTAATTATACCCTCAGGTGTTACAGATTACAGCAATGGAATGAAATGTATCACGGAAAACTTTCTTTGTAATTCAAAAATCTTTAAAAATAAATGTTTTAAGTATAAAATTAATCACTCAAATACGTGTACTGTAGCGCTAAACTGTGCGTCTTGTTGCAACATAATCTCTGTGGAAGTGTCGTAGTTATCGTCCTCCGTAAGCTAAGTTCTGCAGAAGTCAACGTACTTACCTCATTATAAACAAAAGTGAAATGCTTTGCGTATAGATATCGTAGTTATTATGCTTATTGGCGTGATGAAGAAAGTACTGTACAGTAACGTATTGTTGTGCCGGAAAAAGGCTGTCTCATACCACAAAAGTTACTACTAAAACATGTTTTACTTTCCAGAATAATACAGAAAAACTGTGGAGATATAAAACAGAAACACCGCAAAAGCAACATTGTAAATTGTCACTCATTAGTAGCGTCATGATAAAATCGTGTAGCTGTCACATAAACTAACCACTGTGTCATCTGGTATCTCACAGAAAGTACTTTAAATCCAGAATGTATTTTCAAGTAAACCAAAATGTTGCATTAAAATCTCATTAGCAGTACTGGTAAATGTTATAAGTACATGAGCCTTATAGTTGTTACGTAATCATGCAACTAACAAGCAAGAATGTACAAATAACAACACTGTGTCATCTGTTCACTATAACAATGTATTCGTAATTTCTATTGAAATAAGTTCTCTTGGTTCTTGACTGGATATTTAACTTCAAACATTGTTGCATGGTAACAGATTCTACGTCTCACAATAGATACTAGGAATGTGAAGTGAAAAGTTTTATGGCAAAGACAAAGTTTAAAAAGCAGATTATCTTTCAATAAACGGTTTTACATGTGAAATGTGGTGCAATCCTTTACTCTTCATAGTACTCAGATTTTCAACTTGAACGCAATTATCATGCAGTATACGTCGGTAAAGAATACTGGAATTTTTCTCAAGGTTAGCGTCTATGTTATTTTTCTCTGAGCCAGCCGGCGCACGCGGCTGCCTGCTGTGCGAGTCATTGTCTGTCTCTTTGTTGGCGCGCGCCGTTATTGGGATTAGGAGACCGAACTTCTACAAATTCACCTTGCCGAGAAGGCCCTGCCCTGTTTGAAGCTCGCCAGTTCTGATGCAATTCAGCTCTGTCGTTACGATCATATCGTCTGTTGTCATGTCGGTAGATTCCATAGCTTTTTTCTTGTCGGTCACGTGGTGGAGAACTTCTCCCTGAATCGTAACTGCGCGCTGGACCGTTGCGTCTTAAGTTATTCTGTCTCCCGTGATAATAATAGTTGTGGTTGCCAAATTGTCTGTTTCTATGATTGTCTCTGTCATATTCATTCCTACGGAAATGCAATCTTTCTCCGTAACTATTATTACTCTGCCAGTGGTTGTCATATGGGTGGTGTCTGTTTTGGTCACGATTTACGTTGTAAGAATAGCCTTGTCGTGTCCAGTTATTATTTCTTTCATCGTGGAATTGCGATGGGTATGACCTGTAATTGTTGTGTTCCTGTTTACACATTCCGCGATTGTCAGTGTCAATTTCTAATTCTTGTAAGAGTCCCTGAAAAGCTTCAATGTCGTCTTTGCAACGTCCTGCCAAAATAATATGTCGTAAATGTTCAGGCAATTTGATTAAGCAAATGCGGATGAGTTCTGAGGGGCTGTATGGGTTTGACAGGTACTGATTCTTGTGCAACATGTCTTCAAAATATTTCACAAGACTGGAGAATTCAGATTGTTCGAAATGTTTCATCATTATGATGCTATGTTTTACTCGGTCTTGTGTAGCTTGAGACCAATATGCTGCGAGGAAGGCATGATAAAATTCTCCTTCACTGTGACGATTGTGAATGACCGATCGCATTCTTACAGCTGGTTCATTCTCTAAATAGGCACACATAAATTCTAATCTGTGCTCTAATGACCAGTTGGGAGGAAAACAATGAGAGAATTGATGGAGCCACGCTTGTGGATGAATGTCGTTGGCAGAATTCTTAAATGTTTTGAATTTACGTGTAGTAATGAAAAGCTTATAGTCAAAAATATCGTGTCGGCGAGTCGCATATCGGTCATTGTTACGTCGTGCCGGCGGTTCAATCTCAAAATTCGGTGCATATTGCCAATTTCTTTCATAACTTCCGAAATGCCCTGTGTTATTATTTTGTGGCTGTTCCGTATTTCTATGTCCCTCTTCCCGTATTGGGGCGCGAGTGTCCTCTGAAATACGTAATTCTCGTATTACCTGTGTCAGCTGATCTTGTACTTCCCGGATTTCTCTTTTGTACTGTGTATTGATTTGATTTTGATTTTGTTTGAATTTTCTAATTTGTTCGCACTCTTCTGTGTCATTAAAGACTACCGGTTTTGTGTCATTCAGATTATCATCTACCTTCGTAGATAAATTATTTAGCTGATCCAAAAGTTCAACTAGTTTCTCTGATAATGAACTGATTTCCTCCATGTGTCTTTCTGAACTAATTTTCAGAGTATCTACTGTGTCCTTTAAGTTTTCCTGAGTTTTTGCAAGTTGCGTAACCAAATCGGTAGATGCAACTGAGTCAATTTTAGCTTGCAAGGTCTCATGATTTTCATGAACAATAGTTTGTAGTTCTTTCATGGCTGCTTCGTGATTCTGTAATGCATTTTCATGCCGCGAAAAAATAGGTTGAAAATGCTCACAAATTTGTGTTTTTACGTCATTGCAGACTTTTTGACATTTCGATTCAATGTTATGTAACTCAGTAGTTAAACCTTCACGTGTTTGTTCAAGCGTGGTGTCTAACTTTTGAAGATTTTGTTCCATTGTGTCTAACTTTTGAAGCTTTTGTCCCATTTGTTGCATTAATTGTAATAACAATGCACTGGTGTCTGAAACATGTTCCTCAGTGCTTTTCGGCAGTGAATTTGCACCGGCAACATTCACATTTGACAAGCGGAAAATGTGTCTTGACTCATTTGAGAAAACGGTGAGAACCCAAAACCTGAGTCTACAGTATTTGCAATATTGTGTTCTGTCATTCCCGATTCCTGAGGCGAGCTGTTGCCGACCGATCGATCGATAATGCTTCCCTGTTCACTACCTGTTTCACTGTCTACACCATTATTTGACACCCGCTCCATTTCCCTATGCACAGTTACCAAATTACTACTTTGAATATTAGTTAATTCATTACATGGTGGCGCTAACACACTGCTTTCGTCTTCACTGTCATTTCTCAGTTTACTTTGGAGCCTAGTATTACGTCTTTCACACGCCATTATTGTCATGATATTTCACACGACAACACAGAAAAGCACAATTTGAAGAGCAAAAATAAGAGAACACATTAACATAGCACTGAATATAATATCTAGTTAATTGCAGCTGCGAAATACTTGGTGCAAATCTACTTGCGTGCCACACCTGTTTTACTGTACAACAATGAAAGACTGCAACTACAAAGGAAATTCTCTCTATAATTACGCGCTAGCAATAAACAATAGCTACACTAATTACACAAAGTACAAGAAAAAAATCAGAAGATTCCAGTGAGGTATCCTAGGCTAAGGGTCGACATATGAAACGTCCCCTTTTGAACAATTATACATGACTGTGCTTAAACTGACACAATATTTTTAGCGCAACGCAATCTGACTTTGAAAAATCCCTACAAAAATGGCCCTGATTAACATTAACCTATGCGTTTCACAAATCGCTTACCTCACAAAAATCTTGGTTACTCGAACTACTGCAATACAGCAAGCGCCACTACTGCCCGCTAAATAAAAGATTCAAACTACGGAAGGCACTAACTATTGATAGGCATAGTTAGCAAATGAAAGATTTTGATAGAGAACAAACAATGTATTTACCTTAATAGTCATCAAAAGTCATAATATATATAGGATTCATAACATCCATTCTTACAAATATCAAAACTCCGCCATTTCTCTCCCCACATCCACCACTGCTGGCGGCTCACCTCCAACTGCGCAACGCTACGCGTTGTTCACATCCAGCTGCCGCTTCCCAACACTACAATGGCAGACAACAATGCAAACTAGCCACAGACTGCAGACAGCACACCCAGTGATTTTCATACAGAGCGCTATGTAACGTTGCCAATAAGAAAACATAAGCAGCCTACTTACACAGTTACATGGCACTCTGCCACTGCGCCTATGTCCAGTGACGAAGGTCACGTGCCCATTTCAGCTGTAGTTGCCGATGTCGTGGTGTTAACATTGGCACATGCATGGGTCGTCGGCTGCTGAGCCCCATTATTCGGAGTGTTCGGTGCACTATGTGTTCAGACACACTTGTACCTTGCCCAGAACTAAAGCCTGATGTTAGTTCCGCCACTGTTCGCCGCCTGTCCTGTTTTACCAGTCGGCCCAGCCTACGATGTCCGAGATCTGTAATGAGGGATGGCCGCCCAACCACACAATGTCAGGACGTGGTTCCAAATTGGTTTCGCCACGTGTTGAAGACACTCCACACAGCAGTCCACGAACACTCAACGAGTCGTGCAGTTTCTGGAATGCTCGTACAGAGAATCCGGGCCATCACAATCTGTCCTGGGTCAAACTCAGATATATCGCGTGTCTTCACCATTGTGTGCGTGGACAGCACGCTCACTGATACTACACGCACCGTGCGTGTGTCTGAGTAGCAGCCATTCCTTGCCAGGTGACGATGTTGACACCTGCACGGGTTTTTATCGTTAGGAGGTCGGTGGTTCTGGCTGATCAGATTAGAAACAGAAGAAAGTGTAAGGCAGCGAGGAGTAGGCACTGTCCACCGGAGGACCTAACGTCGTCTCAAGGTGGTGCTGCGGATACGTGACGTAAAAGAAAAGAAAAAAACAGAGAAAAGGGAGAGAGAGAGAGAGAGAGAGAGAGACAGAGAGAGAGAGAGACGCCACACCACGTAGGAATTATCCGAATGAGACAGAAATCGGTAGGTGAGATGTACATCTTCACATTTACAGTCAAAAAAATGAATACAGGTTCAGAAAAATTGTATGAGTTATTCAAGAGAAAGAGCTTCACAAAATGAGAAAGTCAATAACGGATTGGTCCACCTGAGATTCTTATTCAGGCAGTTATTCGGCTTGGAATTGACTGATAGAGTTGTTGGATACCTTCCTCAGGGATACCGTGCCCAGTTCTGTCGAAATTCCGCGTTAGATCGTCAAAATCCTGCCCGTAATGCTCCGAACGTTCTCAGTTGGGGAGAGATCCGGCAATCGTACTGACAGGTTTGGCCAACACGAACACAATCAGTAGAAACTCTGGTTTCCGCTGGCGGGCATTGTTGAAATGTAAAACCAGGATGGCTCTCCATGAAAGACAACAAAAGATGGCGTAGAATATTGTCTACTAACACTGTGCTGTAATGGTGCTGCGTATGACAACCAAAGGTGGCAGTACGGCGGGCGACAGTCAAGCTGGTATCCTACCGCTGCCTGAGGGCCCTCCAGAGACGTCTTAGCTGGTCATCGGGACTCAGTTAGAAGCAGGACTCATCACTGAAAGTTCTACTCCACTGAATGAGATTCCGGGCCGAAGATACGCCTGGAGAGGCACCGGATGGTGGTGGATACCAACCTTAGTCTCTTCCGCCATGCCGCCTGACAACCACGAGCCAGGAGTCAGGGTATGGAGCTCCAGTTAATTTCATAGCAGGGCACCTGTGGTTGCCTTGGCCACCAAATGTGTCTGCTCTGACCCCGACGGTACAGATGTGGGACGCTATAGAACACCACATCTGCGTCCAAAATCCATCGGTCTGAAATTTCGTGACCAACGGACAGACATCTGGTGCCATGTAGCTTTGGAAACCCAACAAGGACGTGTCGAGTCTACGCGGCTGTTTCTCGCCTTGGAACAATCAAACAAAGATATCAGTAACGTTCATTAAAATTCGAGTAATCTGTCGTGTGATGGTCTTATTATGAGAAGGAACACTCTGAAATTCGAGGTAACATGGATTCACTCTGGAGATCTCATGCGAGAGCAAGCGAGAGGGAATGCGCGGCGCCATGTTTTGGTCTGTCGCTGCATTTAGACAGTGCTGAGGCGTTCGCTGTGTTATTCGCTCGTTTGGTATTTTATTAATTTGTAAATGAAAATGATAATCTTATTTTAACACATTGAGTAATTACTAAATAATTTTTCTCCCGGCTAAAGATTTGGTCAAGTTGCTAGAGAACTCCAAGTTAACGTTGTGTTAATGTGCTGTCTGTAAGTTATGTGTCACTAAATCACAGTTCATACAACAGATTCTATACAACTATTGATTAAGATAGGAGCAGTTATCTTCAGCAAAATGATCATTAAAACCACCGAATATCAGCCGCGCACAGCACTGACGTATGTTACCTGAAACAATATTCTTCGCAACTCATGCGTAAATAATTTCGGCTCCATACATCAGCTAGAAAAGTTTGTTATAACGATCGTGCTGTAAGAACTGTTTTTAAAGAACCAATCTGATTCGAATTATTTTCATTAAAATGAGTTTGGGACCACCGGTGCACATTTATTTTTACACATTTGTATTACCTTCGGCATTTATGTCTGCAGAGTTGCGTAATTTGAATTTGCCGCTGAGATAATAGTTAAGATGGCGGCAGACAATTGATAGAGACTTTCTATTGTTAGAGCAAATAAGATAACTATTTGAAATGCTTCTTAAATTTTACTTTCGTATTGTGCACTATTTAGACTTCATCAAGCAAACATTTGATTTGTTTCTAAGGAAAACACAGACAAAAACGCGATACAGATCACTATCATCAATGGCTGCGCTCCTTGCAGCGGAAAGAAATAATGAACACAGATAATGCTTATTGAGAGAGGAATTAAAGTTACAAATAATTATTCACTCATATTTATAATAATAATGAACTCTATTCTCAAGTACTAACTAACAAATAATTACAATTTCTTAACAGACCTCAGTTTGATATGCGTCCGCAACCTACAAAAGCCAACCAACAAAAGGTAAAAACAAAGGAAGACAAACGCAGATCATAAAAGGAATTTACAATTATCATTGTCTTTGTATGATACATCGATATGTCCAATTACATCATAAAATATTATATAAATAATTAATATTGATCATCGTTTTCACTGTTTTTTATATGTCGAATAGATAATGTTTATAACTGTGAGGCATAATTTCCTCTCGTCGCACTGTAGCTAAAATTTATCTCGTGGATGCTACAGTGCCTAAGGTCTTTCGGTTCTCTTAATACTCAGTACGGTGCTCTGGAAGACTGCATGTTGTCTGTTAATCGCGTTATTCGGGACACAACCGAAGTAAACTGCATTCACCGCAGTACTGGGTCAAATCAAGATAGATCTACCTGGCATCGAGTTACACGTTGCTTCGTCTACTGATCAGACACGAGTGTCAATCGATCGACATGGACGACACGATTTGTCTTAACATTCTCTACTCTGTGTTGCTGTACCAACACGTCTCTCAGTAAGTTCAAAAATGGTTCAAATGGCTCTAAGCACTATGGGACTTAACATGTGAGGTCATCAGTCCCCTAGACTTAGAACTACAGGGCTATTACAAATGATTGAAGCGATTTCATAAATTCACTGTAGCTCCATTCATTGACATATGGTCACGACACATTACAGATACGTAGAAAAACTCATAAAGTTTGGTTCAGCTGAAGCCGTACTTCAGGTTTCTGCCGCCAGAGCGCTCGAGAGCGCAGTGAGACAAAATGGCGACAGGAGCCGAGAAAGCGTATGTCGTGCTTGAAATGCACTCACATCAGTCAGTCAGTGCAACGACACTTCAGGACGATGTTCAACAAAGATCCACCAACTGCTAACTCCATTCGGCGATGGTATGCGCAGTTTAAAGCTTCTGGATGCCTCTGTAAGGGGAAATCAACGGGTCGGCCTGCAGTGAGCGAAGAAACGGTTTAACGCGTGCGGGCAAGTTTCACGCGTAGCCCGCGCAAGTCGACGAATAAAGCAAGCAGGGAGCTAAACGTACCACAGCCGACGGTTTGGAAAATCTTACGGAAAAGGCTAAAGCAGAAGCCTTACCGTTTACAATTGCTACAAGCCCTGACACCCGATGACAAAGTCAAACGCTTTGAATTTTCGGCGCGGTTGCAACAGCTCATGGAAGAGGATGCGTTCAGTGCGAAACTTGTTTTCAGTGATGAAGCAACATTTTTTCTTAATGGTGAAGTGAACAGACACAATGTGCGAATCTGGGCGGTAGAGAATCCTCACGCATTCCTGCAGCAAATTCGCAATTCACCAAAAGTTAACGTATTTTGTGCAATCTCACGGTTTAAAGTTTACGGCCCCTTTTTCTTCTGCGAAAAAAACGTTACAGGACACGTGTATCTGGACATGCTGGAAAATTGGCTCATGCCACAACTGCAGACGGACAGCGCCGACTTCATCTTTCAACAGGATGGTGCTCCACCGCACTTCCATCATGATGTTCGGCATTTCTTAAACAGGAGATTGGAAAACCGATGGATCGGTCGTAGTGGAGATCATGATCAACAATTCATGTCATGGCCTCCACGCTCTCCCGACTTAACACCATGCGATTTCTTTCTGTGGCGTTATGTGAAAAATTCAGTGTTTAAACCTCCTCTACCAAGAAACGTGCCAGAACTGCGAGCTCGCATCAACGATGCTGTCGAACTCATTGATGGGGTCATGCTGTGCCGAGTGTGGGAGGAACTTGATTATCGGCTTGATGTCTGCCGAATCACTAAAGGGGCACATATCGAACATTTGTGAATGCCTAAAAAAACTTTTTGAGTTTTTGTATGTGTGTGCAAAGCATTGTGAAAATATCTCAAATAATAAAGTTATTGTAGAGCTGTGAAATCGCTTCAATCTTTTGTAATAACCCTGTACTTTAACCTAACTAAAACTATCACACACATCCATGCCCGAGGCCGGATTCGAACCTGCGACCGTAGCAGCTGCGCGGTTCCGGACTGAAGTGCCTAGAACCGCTCGGTCACAGCGGCCGGGTCTCAGTAAGCCATCGATCAGCGCAAAAGAAACTGGATAAGGAGCCCGTTTTGAATAAAGTACCCGTTCAAACAACCGTCAGATTAATGCAGTAATCAGTAAGCAATCAACCTGTATCACACATTCTCCAGCTGCGACACAATGCAATCTGCGTAGTATCATGGTTGAAAGTAACTACGAACATCAAAAAAAAGTTTGCATCACCCCTGTTCCTAGAACACCTTCAGACAAATGTTGACTGTGGATATTGTATCACAGACATAGTCCCTTTGACTGTTCAGAGATGTCACTAAACCCGCCCAAAGATGTAAACAACCATACATGAGCAGCACGTATTACACGGAGGGGATCCGACAGCCGATCAGTTCCAGTGATTCCACCAGGAAGGAGGTACACGCCTAGTGTTGTCTGTATTTCAACCATGCGTAGACGGTCAATACCGCAGTTCGATCGCGTCCGCAATGTTACTTTGCGCCAGGAAGGACTCTCAACAAGGGAAGTGTCCAGGCGTATCGGAGTGAAACAAAGCGATACAGAGAGATAGGAACTGTAGATGACATGCCTCGCTCAGGCCGACCAAGGGCTACTACTGCAGTGGATGACCGCTACCTACAGATTATGGCTCAGAGGAACCCTGACAGCAACGCCACCATGTTCAGTAATGCTTTCCGTGCAACCACAGGACATCGTGTTACGACTCAAACTGTGCACAATAGGCTGTATGATGCGCAACTTCACTCGCGACCTCCACGGCGAGTTCCATTTTTGCAAGCACGACACCGCGCAGCGCGGGACAGATGGACCCAACAACATGCCGAATGTACCGCTGAGGATTGGCATCACGATCTCTTCACCGATGAGTGTCGCATATGCCTTCAACCAGACAATCGTCGGAGACTTCGGAGGCACACCGGTCAGGCTGAACGCCTTAGGCACACTGCCCAGTGAGTGCCGCAAGGTGGAGGTTCCCTGCTGCTTTAGGGTGGCGTTATGTGGAGCCGACGTACACCGCTGGTCGTCATGGAAGACGCTGTAACGGCTGTACGATACGTGAATGCCACCCTCCGACCGATAATGAAACCATATCAGCAGCATATTGGCGAAGCATTCGTCTTCATGGACGACAATTCGCGCCCTCATCGTGCACATCTTGTGAATGACTTCCTTCAGGATAACGACATCGCTCGGCTAGAGTGGCCAGCATGTTCTCCAGTCACGAACCGTATCGAACATGCCTGGGATAGATTGAAAAGAGCTGTTTGTGGACGACGTGACCCACCAACAACTCTGAGGGATCTACGCCGAATCGCCATTGAGGAGTGGGACAATCTTGACCAACAGTACCTTGATGAACTTGTGGATAGTACGCCACGACGAATACAGGCCCGCATGAATGCAAGAGGACGCGCTACTGGGTATTAGAGGTACCGGCATGTGCAGCAATCTGGACCACCACATCTGAAGGTCTCGCTGTTGGTGGTACAACATGCAATGTGTGGCTGTCATGAGCAATAAAAAGGGTGGAAATGATGTTTATATTGATCTCTGTTCCAATTTTATGTCCAGGTTCCGGAACTCTCGGAACTGAGGTGACGCAAAACTTTTTTTGATGCGTGCATTTCTCGCACTTTTATATTTGCGTTACGTATTTTTTATAGCTGTTCATGCCCTCACTTGAGCAAAATTCACTGCCTGGCAAAAAGCTTGAAGCACCCAAAAAGAGAATAGCACTCCGTCTTCAGGCCACAAGTGGCCCATCGGGACCATACGACCGCCGTGTCATCCTCAGTTGAGGATGCGGATAGGAGGGGTGTGTGGTCAGCACACCGCTCTCCCGGTCGTTTTGATGGTTTTCATTGACCGGAGCCGCTACTGTTCGGTCGAGTAGCTCCTCAATTGGCATCACGAGGCTGAGTTCACCCCGAAAAATGGCAACAGCACATGGCGGCTGGATGGTCACCCATCCAAGTGCCGGCCACGCCCGACAGCGCTTAACATCGGTGATCTCACGGGAACCGGCGTATCCAATGCGGAAAGACCGTTGCCCACCCAAAAAGAGAGGACGAAACGAAATGAAACTTTGCTGCTTGAGAGCGTGTGTGATGATGTTTTGGCAATTACAGAATCGAGTCATATAAGGTCTGTCAAAAAATTCCGAAACTTGGTCCACAAAATTTGTCTACGCTTGTCTTTTACTTATTGTGCATGGTCTCTTTCGAAATACTCTCCTCTACAATTGATACATCTTTCCCAACGCCGTTTGCACTTCCGGAAGCAGTCTTGGTACGCCTCTTGCTGTATCGCGCGAAGGGTCATCTGCGAATTTTCTTTTCTCTCGTCTAACGTTGAAGATCTTCGTCCATTCAACGGGGTTTTCGACTTCAGAAATAAAAAAAGGTCCACAGGGGCCAGGTATGGAGAGTGAGGAGGATAAGGTAGCACAGTGATTACGTTTTTTCATGCAATGGTCAAGCACCAACAGGGATGAATGTGCGGGTGCATTATCGTGATGCAAGAGCCATGAATTGTCTTGCGACATCTCATGCCGTTTCCTTCTCACATTTTCTCACAGGCATCGCAACACGTCCCGATAGTACTATGGATTAACAGTTTGTCCCTGTGGCACGAACCCGTGATGAACTAATTCTTCAAACAAAATCAAAGATGGCTTTGAATTTCGACCTGACCGGACGAGGGTTTTTCTTTTTTTTTTTTTTTTTTGTCCTGGAGAATCTTTCCCAACCCATTGTGAAGACTGAACCCTGGTCTCAATGTCATAACCGTAGCCCATGTGTCATTACCAGTTATGACTCTCTTAAGGAACATCTAGTTCACGTTTGCGAGTTCCAAAAACTCTTCACAGATTGCGAGGAGGTCTTTCTGGTCTTGACTCATGAGCTGTGGGATGAACTTGCGGCAACACGATGAATTCCAAGATGTGGTGTCAAGATTTTATGACATGATCCAACCGAAATGTTACATTCTTTTGCAATCTCTTCGATTGGTATTCACAATTTCGTTGACGTTCGTGTTATGAGCGTCGTTAGTAGACATCGAAGGGCGTCCTGAACGAGGATCGTCTTCCCTCCGGCCATTTTGAAACCATGTGAAACATTCGTAACACCGAGTACGGCTTAAGCAACGCGCTCGGCTTGCCGCGCCGTCAACGCGCTGCTTCCCGAGCTGGAAGGCGCGTCGGTCCCCGGCACGAATCCGCCCGGCGGACTAATGTCGACGTCCGGTGTGCCGGGTAGCCTGTGGATGAAGGCGGTTTTCCATCTGCCTCGGCGAATGCGGGCTGGTTCCCCTTATTCCGCCTCAGTTACACTGTGACGGCGATTGCTGCGCAAACACTGTCTCCACGGGTACACCAATATTGCTCTACCACGCGAACATTTGGGGTTACATTCGTCTGGTATGATGGTTTGACACATTCCCGAGGGGGGGGGGGGGGGGGTTCCACTGCGGGCCGAACCACACAATAACCCTGGGACCGGTGTGGGGTGGCGGTGGGATGGGCGGCCTGCTTTGGCCTGTTGTGGGGTTGTGAACCACTGAGGACTACAGCGGGACGAAGTCCCTCCATTGTTTCTTGGTCGCCTGTTCAATACACAATGCAGTACACCCACGGCTTAAGCACTCATCACCGAAGGCTTGCTACATCATTTGGTGTGTCTCTGCTAATGTTTTATTCAGTTTCACGCGAATTTTAATGCGGGCGCGTTGCTCCTCTAGCTTTGCCATCTCGAAATTCGCAAACTGTGCGATTCAACGTTCTACTCAATACAGCATGAACAACAGACATACAACAATCAAACTTCTGGCAGTTACACGCTAAACACAGGTGTGTGCAGGGATGCCATATCGCTCCAACACAACGTAGGCGTGAAATTACGAGTATTCTGGAATTTTTTAACAGACCTCGTATTTACAAAGAACTTGACAGTATGAGCCCACTTATTAAGACGACATACTTACTTTGTCCCGGATGCAAGCACTGATTCTGTTCGGAAAGTTGTCATGAAAGAGTCATATCCTCTCCTCAGGTAAACTGACTTTCAGCTGTTGTAACTAGTCCTTAACGCCCTGGGTACTGACACAGGTACGGGGTTGATGACCAAGCTGGTACCACACGTGATCCACTGTGGACATATATGGCGATCTTACCAGCTACTGGAGTACATCAAGATCACGCAGACTGTCAATAGCGGCAAGTGGACATGCATTATTCTGGTGACAAATGGCACCACGGATGGCTCGAATGTGAGGGGACACTTGAAACGCAGGTTTTCCGTGAAAAAGAAATTTTCAAATGTGTGTGAAATCTTATGGGACTTAACTGCTAAGGTCACCAGTCCCTAAGCTTACACACTACTTAACCTAAGTTATCCTAAGGACAAACACACACACCCATGCCTGAGGGAGGACTCGAACCTCCGCCGGGACCAGCCGCACAGTCTATGACTGCAGCGCCTCAGACCGCTCGGCTAATCCCGCGCGGCAAATTCTTCGTGACATATAGCTGAGCCGTTGGAGTTCTCTCAGTCACGACCAGCCTTGACCTCAAGTGTCGTATCCGATAGATGCCTACGCCATGGGGCCATGAGTAACACCGCTGTGCCTCACCAAAATATTGGAAGAATGGGACATCTCCCCAGGTCACCAACGTACTCGCTGATGACCATGGGGTAGCGCTGAACCGTACTGAACCGCTGAACACAATGTGGGTCATTCATCAACATTCCTGGTCACGGCACGTCTCCAAACACAGTCGTTCAAGTTGTGGTGTTAGCGGCAGCCCATGTATGGGACGATAATTCCCTAATCTGACTGCTTCTAGTTTCCGACCAATGGTGAGGCATTAAACCGAATGTTCCGGAAGTCCGTTACTTGTGTTCGCATGGCAGGCGCATATATGGAGGGGTTACGTTTTTCGTGGTGCACGACACGGTGATCCTCGCTTGTTGTTGTCAGATGTGGTCGAATGAAACCTTGAGGACGAATGTACGCATCCTCACGTTCCCATTCAGTCCATCACATCTGGATGCACCGCAAACCTGAATATTGCACGAGTTGACCAGTCAGCCACATGGAGACACACTGTGACAGCTGTCTCAAATGCTGTTAGGTGCTGTTAACGGTGTCTCACGTTGCTACGTGGCATCTCCACGTCTTTCACAGTTATCTTCCAACGTCTCGTCCTGTTCACGATCATGGTATACCCTACCGGGTATGGTAACAACACTAAACACGAACAAAGCCAATGCTCTCTGGTGGCTGTTCTACTTCTTACACAGAATTATTACTGTAATCGTTTACGCACCCACGGATGGTGTACAAGTGTACAAAGTTATATTGACATACGACCATGTCGTCTAGGTTCTTCAATGCTTTTTGTTAGGCAGTATATATCAATGCTTCTGAGTTACTTTTATTTGTCACTGACGAAGAAGGACGTTAAAAAAATGATTAATATTATATTCTGTTTTTGTGTGGAAGTTTTATAGAAAGGTCGCAGAGAGCGGGCTCGTATTTGTACAGAGATCTGACGAATACATGCTGAGTTCTGTCACATTTTCGGTGCCTCCTGCATTTTAAGAACCGTTCACCATATTTTGCATTTGTTAAAACGTAGTAGCAACAACAAGAAGCAACACAGTACCAGCAAAACAGTGGAACTAGAATATGTAGTATAATGTCTATACATCTGAAATTCGATATCCATGTTCTACAGTGCCCTATTGGTCACTTTAATAACTCGTCTTACTCTCCCAACATACTTAAATTAACAGCGTGATAATAATTCTCATCATACACACATTTACAAAAAGATAATAATGTTTAGCATACAGGAATGCACACGTTAAAATTAAGAGTTTATAAGAATTCTAAACACTACGGTATCAGTAGCGCATCTCCACATTTGAAGTTTGTGTTACAAAATGTCCGAGATATCCCAGGCTGTGAACTGAGCCTACATTGTAACGTCACACAGTACCGCTCATACTGCAGACGATCCCCCGTGTGGTGAGTGGTGCACACGTGACTCATCCGTTCACGTAAGTATACTCTTCATGGAGGTTTCTACATTTAAAATTTGGAAATTTGTGGTAAGGTCTTATGGGACCAAACTGCTGAGGTCACCGATCCCTAAGCTTACACACTACCTAATCTAACTTACGCTAAGGACCACACACACACACCCATGCCCGAGGGAGGACTCGAACCTCCGACGGAGGGATCCGCGCGGACCGTGACAAAACGCCCAAGACCGCGCGGCAACCCCGCGCGGCTTTCTACATTTAAGTCTTGGATGCATTACAGTGGTCTTTTGGAACCGGTAACCCTCCATTTATCAATGAACTGTATTAAAATGGTTTATTTTATTTTATGTTCCACAAAATTCTTGAAAATGCGATTGACTTTCTTTATGAAAAACATTCTTTACTGCAAGTAAAATTAGTTGCTTTTCTTTATTAATTTTGTAATCATAAAGTCTAATTAATGTATGGCATGGGTCTCTTAGACCACTTAACGAGCAAGCTATGTTTTAAATAGCTTATTTTTGATATGAATAGCGCATTCATTACCGACAACAATTAACATTTCGGCACACCTAAACTCATTGCTGGAAATTCAGAAGGACTGAAAAAAGGCTACAATAGTGTATTCTTCTGGAAGGTAAGTCAATTTATTTATGCCAAAATTGTTTCAGGTGAGTGTAAGTTTTTTTCATGCGCAGAATAATTATCCAGTGTACATTTATCCCTGACTTACATCTTGGATTCAATAGTATCTGTTAGAAGCAAAATCAGGAAATCGTAATTTTAAACCAACAGTTCTTAAATATTTTGAAGATGGTGCTCTCTGGAAGATGGCAGAGATTCGTAAACTGATGGTGCCCAGCATAATGAATCCACATATTGTATCATTCCGAATGAAGACAGACTACAGAAGCGCTTTATTGATCGTGACGGAATACACTGGAGTATAACATTACCAACATGGAACTGATTTCCAGTCCACAATATCATCCAAATTTCATTTGAACCATTACCAGGATTGTGTGACTAGAACATATGGGACTATTTTATCCCGCAAAGAATTTAAGAGGAGGTCGTGCATTGTACTAATTTAGAAGTTGCAGAACTATTTTGCCTGAGAAAATCACTGTATTTTTTGTGTCCTGGTCAGACAAAACAAAATTCTACTGCAGTAAAGACTCTAACAAATTGAGGGGAATCACAATAAATATTACATTACTTTTTTTCTTTTTACAAGTGTTTCACTGTCTGATGAAATGTTATAGGAAAAGATTACATCAGAAGTGATGACTTCCAAGCCCAGAGAGGTTGTATCCTTATGACAGGGTTATAAAAGCAATCTGATAACTGTAGGCTGCACGCCAAAAAAGTAATAAAAATGTCTTACTGCTGTTCCACGCAGCACAGTGCCACAGTAGATGAATGACGTCAAGAGAAACAACAGATCACTTTATTCAATAACAGTACTACCTCAAGAGTTGATTTTCTGGACTAGCAACCACGTGCATACAAATGCAAGAGCCTGTCAAGTAGACAGCCGTTTGGTGTATGGACAAGTGTAACGGATGTAGAACCCATAAATGCTCTCTGTTTCTTTTCACATCAACATGCCTACCAGGAAGACAGATTTGGCAGTAGTAGAATTTTCCTCAAGGAATTGCAACAAGAAATGGTGCACCCTGTAATCTCCCCCCTCCTTCCCACTTCCATCTATTGTCCACATTAGTAAGTAAAGTAAGATTTGAGAGGAGCAAAGATTACAATACACTTTCTAGCTTACTTAGCTTTTCGTGTTGAGATGGCTCCAGTTCTTCTTGATTAGAGGTCTGATTCTTGAAGCTGAAAATCTCACATTTTAGATCCTCTCGGTAGGACTGAACGAAATAAATTTGAAGATTGTTGTTACAGAGGTTTTAATTTCAATTTTTATTCCATTTATTTCTTCTCCGTGGATTTTAATACCTACTCCGAATTTTTCTTTTGTTTCCTTTACTGCTTGCTCAATATACAGATTGAATAACATCGGGGATAGGCTACAACCCTGTCTCACTCCCTTCCCAACCACTGCTTCCCTTTTGTTCCCCTCGACTGTTATAACTGCCATCTGGTTTCTGTACAAATTGTAAATAGCCTTTCGCTCCCTTTATTTTACCCCTACCACCTTTAGAATTTGAAAGAGAGTATTCCAGACAACATTGTCAAAAGCTTTCTCTAAGTCTACAAATGCTAGAAACGTAGGTTTGCCTTTCCTTAATCTTTCTTCTAAGATAAGTCGTAAGGTCAGTATTGCCTCACGTGTTCCAGTGTTTCTACGGAATCCAAACTGATCTTCCCCGAGGTTGGCTTCTACTACTTTTTACATTCGTCTGTAAAGAATTCGTGTTAGTATTTTGCAGCTGTGGCTTATTAAACTGATTGTTCGGTATTTTTCACATCTGTCAACACCTGCTTTCTTTGGGATTGGAATTATTATATTCATAATACAAATTTTAAGTATGTAAATATTTCGTAATTTCAAATGTTTAAAAAAATAATTTTATACCTTTAATTTCGATTATTATTTCATAAATGAATCCAGAAATAAACACAGTAAACAGTACAGCATTGAATAATTAGTAATAGAAATTTTAAGCGTGCAAATATTTCGTAATTTCAAATGTTTCTGAAAAAATTATTTTAACGGTACATTCAGAACTAGTACTTATCGATTATAGCATCGAAACTAAAAAATTTTGTAATGTAACTCCTTTTCATCAATTTTAGCTTGAAATATAATATACTGTGTATAAAATTATATGACTGTTTTCAACAAAGCAACTGATATAATACTGACCTGTCGAGAACTCGAAAGATAATACTGGTATCGACGACTACTGTAAAGGAAAAGTAATGCTAGAAGATGATGTCCTGTTACAACCCTCACACACTCCTTCATCTATGCAGACGATACAGTCCTTGCCACCCAGGGAAAAGCCTTTGAAGAGGTAGAAAGTAAATTAACTTTAGCGATTGGAAAGGTGGGTGACTATTATGATAATAACCACCTCAAGCCAAACCCAGCAAAAACCCAGGTCTGTGCTTTTCACCTACGTAATAAGGAAGCAAGGAGGAAACTCAACATAAGCTGGAAGGGACAACATCTATCTCACTGCGACACACCAAAATATCTTGGGATTAAACTTGACCGTGCTCTCACCTACAAGGAACACTGTTTGGCCACAAAGATGAAAGTGAGTGCCAGGAACAACATTATCCGCAAGCTAACAAATAGCAGATGGGGAGCGCAACCTACAGTTCTCCGCACATGAGCTTTAGCTTTATGTTTCTCCACTGCGGAGTACTCGGCACCCGTTTGGCAAAATTCCACCCACGCTGAACAAGTAAATATGAATGAGACTGGACGTATCGTGACAGGATGCCTCCGCCCAACTCCCACAAAGCAGCTGTACCACCTCATGGGCATAGCCCCGCCAGACATCAGAAGAAGGACTGCCGCAGAAATCGAGAAACGTAAACAGGAGACAGATCCCAGGCATCCAATGTTCGGGTACAATCTTCAACCTCGCCGACTTAAATCGAGGAAGAGTTTCCTACGAACAACTGAAGCAACTCTTTTATCGCCTAGAGCACGACGAGAAGAGCTGTGGTACAATGTGGACCCAGGAAGACCAGGGAATAGCCCCAGGGAAGAGCCCACAGCTGGCTCTGGACTCCCATATACGACCTGGAAAGCCCTGAATAGACTACGAACAGGCATATCGAGATGCAGAGCAAACTTGGAAAAATGGGGCTACATCAGTGCAGACGAGCCCTGCGAGTGTGGAGAACAGCAAAACCCACAACACCTACTGGTCTGCAGGAAACTAAACAACCCGTGTTCGACTCAAGACCTATTTGAAGCAAATGACAAGGCTATTCAAGCTGCAGTGTATTGGGCTTCACGTGGGACATGAAAATCGCTCTGTTTCGCATCCTTAGCGCTTATCATTATATGTTACATACTTTTCTATATTATTGTAGTTAATTTACCTTATAACCAGGTATTATTGTATTATAACTGCTTCTCTTGCATTGTAATATAATTTTTTTTGTAAAATGGTGATGTCTTGGATACGATAAATAAAAAAATAAACCCTCACACAAAGAAGAGAGTCATCAACAGTCTTCGCCAGAAGAATGTTCTACAGGACGTACCACATTAAGCAGTAACTCATTAACACCGTCCGCAGCTCGTGGTCGTGCGATAGCGTTCTCGGTTCCCGCGCCCGGGTTCCTGGGTTCGATTCCCAGCGGGGTCAGGGATTTTCTCTGCCTCGTGATGACTGGGTGTTGTGTGACGTCCTTAGGTTAGTTAGGTTAAAGTAGTTCTAAGTTCTAGGGGACTGATGACCATAGGTGTTAAGTCTCATAGTGCGCAGAGCCATTTGAACCATTTTTGAACTCATCAACAGCCGAAGATTGCGCGAATTGCAAAGGCACAAAAAAATTAAGTTGCGTGTGACCTCATAGATTAGACAGAAAAAGTAATCACATGTATAGCAAATGAAAAGACAATGTTAGAGAAACATAGGGTAATTACTAGTAAAGTGAGCAATTTTCATGAACGGAACATCTGGTGTAAACCCAGTAAAAGTGGATGTTTTTTATATAACCGCAGAAAAATTATACCGTAATTTATGATATTGTACTAAAATTAAGGTCTCAACATCACAATAAATACTTTGTTACTTAATCTGTGTCAGCAGACCCACTGTAACTTGACAAAACTCTTTTAATAAATAGCTTTTTGTATTTGATCTGAGGTAGAGGTCTCATGCATTTTTGCAAGTCCAGCCTCTCATGCATCCAAGAGTTAACAGTTGGCAACATCGGTCTTCCAGTGAGTGCTGCAAGGCATGTCCCAAATAGGACTGTGGATTCAAAGATTAATCTCAGTCTCGCGACCGCAGCCGGAATGTCTAAAATCCTCAGTGCAGCCGGCAAGCAGTGTGGACACAGTACCCAGGGCGCCTGCAACTGTTTGTAGACGTCACTGGTGTCTGCAGTGAGTGGGTCCCTGCCGTGAATGCATTCTAGGAACTCGATGGTGGCTGCTGTGTGCGTGACAGCTCACGCCAGTGAATTTGGCTCGCCCTGTGTACGTAATTACGCGTCATCCAGCTGCTTCCGTTTATTAACTGTTAACGTATGTTCCAGCTCTGTTATCTGCTACTGGTATAGGCAGAAATACTTTCATATCACTTAAATTTAGTAGCTCTAATCGCACCATCGTTATACAAAAAGAGAGGTTGCGGATTTGGAACTGTATTACGATAGATGGAGATTAGTATTTGTTGCACTATAATTATGCAGAATAGTGCTATAAACACAAAGGCAGTGATTTTCAACTTCAAGTTCGACGTTTATTGAGTGACTGGATCGACAGAAAATTTAAACACAAATGTCCATTCCTCTCTTTCGAATAATATAGTGGCTTCATTTGTGGTAGACGTAACTGTGAAACTAAGGCAAAGTACTGAGATGATGAGCAGGACTAGAATTTAAAGTTTATGTCTCCCATCTAAGAAGAAAAAAATGGCATGCTGTCTACATGCAGTGTTGGTGTCTGTGATCGTAATCATTAATACATCTTTACGCTGCATATGCAAATTTATAAATTAGAATATCTCACCTTTCAGAATGCGTACATATAGAGTTAAGAAAGATTTGCACAACTTGTATGTCTGAGAACGTACACTGGCGTGGGTTCAAGTGAGCAGGAAAAGAAAGAATAAGCCTTATGAAATTAAGGAAATGACTGAAGTGTGTATAAAAGAATTGTTAATCAAACGCGATTGTTTCAAACACACCAAAAGGTTTTTCAGAGGCCGCATCCAGTCACAAAACTTTGTGGCCTTACTTCAATTATTTAATGAAGCAACATACTTGGAGGCAAAAGCGTCAGCCTCAGGCTACAACGTAGAAGATCAACAAACAAAGTACACGTAACATGATGGCAGGCATCAAAGCAGATGACACCGCCATCCTAGTGCAAATTTGGAAACTATCAAACATTAACCCACGACTACAGACAGCACTCGAAGCTGTCGACACTTGGTTGGAGCAATGGGGTATCGAGGTAAACGTCGAGTAGTGTAAGCCAATCTTGTTGACAGAGCCAAAAGAATTTACACGCCAGGACATCAGGACGCCGAATTAAAACATCTGAAGCAGGCTTCGAGGAAAAAAAAACTGCAATTCAGGCAAATAAGTAAATAGAGTTCTACGGTCAAATAACAGTAGGCCAAAGGACAACGATAAACACAGTGATGGGAGAACACGGTTTCTCTCCTGTCTACCAAAAATGTAACTGATCAGATCAGGAAGATTTTACAGAAACTTTAACATCAGACCAGTTTTAGATAAACTGGAAAGGCTATAAGCCGTCCTCTGTCGGCAAGGGGGGTTTATGTGAAACTCTCTCCGTCCGAACAGGCCTCGGAAAGCCCAACGGTATCGACCGACCGCCGTGTCATCCTAGGTCGGTAGGCGTCACTGGATATGTATATTGAGGGGCATGTGGTCAGTACACAACTGTCCCGGCCGTTGTCATTCTTTGTGACCGGAGCTGCTGCTACTCAGTCAAGTAGCTCCTCAACTTGCCTCACAAGGGCTGAGTGCACTCCGCATGCCGACAGCGATCAGCAGACGTTATTAATATTCTACATCTTTATTCTTCATATCTATACAGTTGTTGCCCTCTGTCTCTTGAGGCCTCCGACTTGGAGCGTGTAACATGGCAGGGTGTAACGTAACTATGTAGGTGCGCGAGAAATAGCGTGATGTAATCGAGTTTCGGATTCGAAGACTTCGTCAATACAGGGAGCACCCTCTCTTTCCAAACAAAGGTGAGGTTTTGTCTCCGTCAACAAAGTCAAACTCTCTACAGTGACGGCATCAACAAACTCGTCTCTCGTTGGGAGAAATGTGTCCGTCACCAGCGTAACTATGTTGAGAAATAAATATCTAGACATGAAGAATTAAGATGTCGATCACTAATAAAGTTTTTTTGTTTAAAAATAGGTAAGTTTTTTTGCATAAGAAACTAGGAGACATTACTTTTCAGCACGCCTTCGTAAGATTCCATGTGCTTGTGGAAAGGTCTATTTTGGAACTACCAAGAAAAGCGTGAATACAATACTGAAAGAACATAAAAGTCTTTTCTGACCAAGGAAACCAGAAAAATCAGCTGTAGCAGAGCATTTTCTTGAGTCAGGAAACCACAAAGAGAAGTTGTACGAACAAAAAATTATTCATGGCGGTGTAGAGAAGTCATCGAAATATACAGGGTGGTCCATTGATAGTGACCTGGCCAATTATCTCACGAAATAAGAAAAAAAAGTACAAAGAACGAAATTCGTATAGCTAGAAGGGGAAACCAGAAGGCGCTATGGTTGGCCCGCTAGATTGCGCTGCCATAGGTCAAACGGATATCAACTGCGTTTTTTAAAATTGGAACTGTTGTATCCACGGACCCAACCAACCAACCAACCAACTCGCGCACGCGCGCCCTGACCGTGACATCGCTGGCCATAGTTCCTGTCGCGGCCGTCGCCGTCTCAGGGCGTTACCGCCGACGGAAGAGGTCGCGCCATGGCTGAGCTCGGGTCCGAAGCGCCCTCTGCCTTTTGCATACAGGGTGTTACAAAAAGGTACGGCCAAACTTTCAGGAAACATTCCTCACACACAAATAAAGGAAAGATGTTATGTGGACATGTGTGCGGAAACGCTTAATTCCCATGTTAGAGCTCATTTTAGTTTGGTCAGTATGTACTGTACTTCCTCGATTCACCGCCAGTTGGCCCATTTGAAGGAAGGTAATGTTGACTTCGGTGCTTGTGTTGACAAGCGACTCATTGCTCTGCAGTACTAGCATCAAGCACATCAGTACGTAGCATCAACAGGTTAGTGTTCACCACGAACGTGGTTTTGCAGTCAGTGCAATGTTTACAAATGCGGAGTTGGCAGATGCCCATTTGAAGTATGGATTAGCACGGGGCAGTAGCCGTGGCGCGGTACATTTGTATCGAGACAGATTTCCAGAACGAAGGTGTCCCGACAGGAAGACGTTCGAAGCAATTGATCGGCGTCTTAGGGAGCTCGGGACAGTCCAGCCTATGACTCGCGACTGGGGAAGACCTAGAACGATGAGGACACCTGCAATGGACGAGGCAATTCTTAGTGCAGTTGACGATGACCCTAATGTCAGCGTCAGAGAAGTTGCTGCTGTACAAGGTAACGTTGACCACGTCACTGTATGGCGAGTGGTACGGGAGAACCAGTTGTTTCCGTACCATGTACAGCGTGTGCAGGCACTATCAGCAGCTGATTGGCCTCCACGGGTACACATCTGCGAATGGTTCATCCAACAATGTGTCAATCCTCATTTCAGTGCAAATGTTCTCTTTACGGATGAGGCTTCATTCCAACGTGATCAAATTGTAAATATTCACAATCAACATATGTGGGCTGACGAGAATCCGCACGCAATTGTGCAATCACGTCATCAACACAGATTTTCTGTGAACGTTTGGGCAAGCATTGTTGGTGATGTCGTGATTGGGCCCCATGTTCTTCCACCTACGCTCAATGGAGCACGTTATCATGATTTCATACGGGATACTCTACCTGTGCTGCTAGAACATGTGCCTTTACAAGTACGACACAACATGTGGTTGATGCACGATGGAGCTCCTGCACATTTCAGTCGAAGTGTTCGTACGCTTCTCAACAACAGATTCGGTGACCGATGGATTGGTAGAGGCGGACCAATTCCACGGCCTCCACGCTCTCCTGACCTCAACCCTCTTGACTTTCATTTATGGGGGCATTTGAAAGCTCTTTTCAACGCAACCCTGGTACCAAATGTAGAGACTCTTCGTGCTCGTATTGTGGACGGCTGTGATACAATACACCATTCTCCAGGGCTGCATCAGCGCATCAGGGATTCCATGCGACGGAGGGTGGATGCACGTATCCTCGCTAACGGAGGACGTTTTGAACATTTCCTGTAACCAAGTGTTTGAAGTCACGCTGGTACGTTCTGTTGCTGTGTGTTTCCATTCCATGATTAATGTGATTTGAAGAGAAGTAATAAAATGAGCTCTAACATGGAAAGTAAGCGTTTCCGGACGCATGTCCATATAACATATTTTCTTTCTGTGTGTGTGAGGAATGTTTCCTGAAAGATTGGCCGTACCTTTTTGTAACACCCTGTATAAGGAGGAGCGCTGGCCCCGAGACGAACAGTCTATTGTCGATTGTCTATTGCTAGCCTTTCGTGGAATTTATAGCGGAGCCATTGCAGTGTGATATTTGCTATTGTATTCGACTAGGCTCAGTACACGGATTACTCTTAGATATTACTCGGACTTGTATTGCTGGTGCTCGTTTCGTCAGAAATAAAGATAAGTTATCTCTTCATTCTAGCTGGCGCAATTCTTGTCATTAATTATTTTTCGGCCAACAGACCTAGCTACATCCTGGTCACTACCCACGCTTTATACAATTTGTGGTGGCTGCCCCAAAAGTACCGCCGAGGACCTTGGGTTTGGGAGCCATTACAAAAGGAACCCCATTTTTATTACATATTCGTGTAGTACGTAAAGAAATAGGAATGTTTTTGGACCAATTTTTTCGCTTTGTGATAGGTGGCGCTGTAATAGTTACAAACGTTTAACTTCGTGGTATCACGTAACATTCCGCCAGTGCGGACGGTATTTGCTTCGTGGTACATTACCTGTGTTAAAATGGACCGTTTACCAATTGCGGAAAAGGTCGATATCGTGTTGACGTACGGCTATTGTGAGCAAAATGCCCAACGGGCGTGTGCTATGTATGCTGCTCGGTATCCTGGACATCGTCCAAGTGTCAGGACCGTTCGCCGGATAGTTAGGTAATTTAAGGAAACAGGAAGCATTCAGCCAGATGTGAAACGTCATTCAGGACATGCAACAAATGATGATGCCCAAGCAGGTGTTTTAGCTGCTGTCGCAGCTAATCCGCACATCAGTAGCAGACAAATTGCGCGACAATCGAGAATCTCAAAAACGTCGATGTCGAGAGAGAGGTAGTTAGTTAGTTACGTGTTCCATTTATCAATAACACGGAAAAACCGTTATGGGTTGGAACGTGTCAATTGCGCAAGAAATGCACACAGGAAACAATTTTTTTACATTATAGTGTTATACCTAAATACTTCTATTATCTATGCCATTCCTTTAAATGACACAAAATGCATATACTATATCTCCATATTTATTTACTCATATTCAAGAATTCATCTATGGTATAGGAGTTGTCGAGGAGGTATGATTTTAATTTGTTTTTGAAACTATTACTGCTGTCTGACATTTTATTTCATCTGCTAATTTATCAAAAAGTTTTGTAGCAGCATAATTCACCTCTTTCTGTGCCAAAGATAGGTTAAGTAAAGAATAGTGTAAGTCTTTCTTTTTCCGGTATTGTAATCATGAATATCGCTGTTGATTTTAAACTGGTTCATGTTGTTGAGAAAAAAATTCATTATTGAGTAAATGTACTGTGAAGTAGTTGAAAGAATTCCCAACCTCTTAAACAGATGCCTACAAGATGTGCGGCTATGAACCCCACACGTTATTCTAACTTTCTTTTGAGCAGTGAATACCTTTTGCCTAAGTGTTGAGTTGCCCCAGAATATTATTCCATATGACATCAGAGAGTGGAAGTATGCAAAGTATGTTAGCTTACTAGTTTCTACATCCTCAAAATTGGCATTGGCAATTATTCTGATTGCAAAAGTTGCTGAACCTAGTCGCTTTAGGAGATCCAAAATATGACTTTTCCAATTAAGATTCTCATCTATATGTACACCCAAAAACTTAGTATGCTCTACCCTGGCTATTGACTTCTTTTAATGTTAAGGACTTATACTTTTTGCAGCAGAAAATTGGATGTACTGTGTTTTTCTAATTCAGAGTAAGCCCATTCGGAGAAAACCAATTAATAACGTTTCCAAAGACCTTATTTGTATCATATTCTATCGGACTTTCTTTTACTGGATTAATAAGTGTTACTTCAGCATCTTGTTTCACAAAAGGAGGGAGGTCATTCACATATATCAAGAACAGGAGGGGACCCATGATCGAACCTTGTGGAACACCAAATGTAATTTCACCCCAGTTCAAATGGCAAACTCCTTTGAATCGCTTGAAGCATATAAAGATACTTTTTGCTTCCCGTTCTGTAGGTATGACTTAAACGACACATATGCTGTTCCATTTATACCATGGAATTGTAATTTCTCTAACGTAATGCTACATCAATATCGATTGCACCCGTACTGTATTTCTATGCACCAGGAATTGCATGGCGACGACTTTGAATGTCGTGTACAGTTCTGCCACTGGGCACAAGAGAAATTACAGGAAGATGACAGATTTTTTGCACACGTTCTGTTTAGCGACGAAGCGTCATTCGCCAACAGTGGTAACGTAAATTGGCATAATATGCACTATTGGGCAACGGCAAATCCACGATGGCTGCGACAAGTGGAACATCAGCGACCTTGGCGGGTTAATGTATGGTGCGGCATTATGGGAGGAAGCATAATTGGCCCCCATTTTATCGATGGCAATCTAAACGGTGCAATGTATGCTGATTTCCTACGTAATGTTCTACCCATGTTACTACAAGATGTTTCACTGCATGACAGAATGGCGATGTACTTCCAGGTCTCCAGCGGAACAATGCCGTCATACCTGCATTGGCGCCAGCTGAAGCCAGGGCTGGAGGCGATGGGCTGAAGGGACACATCTACAGAGTGGAGTCATAAGCCGGGCTTTGTGTGCAGAGCCACGTGTAATAAACATTCACAAGTTCTAGTGTCTGCTGATACTGCAAATAGGCCAGTGACCCACTTCCATCGGCCGACTCAGTTGTGTAAGAAACTCGAGCGTCTGGGAAAACCTTAGAGATAGGATCTTTATTACACTTCATAGCTAGGACTAACAATCTCCAAGGCACAGGCGATTTAGGTAAAGATCTATAAGATTGTATCTGTTGGCTTGTTGCCATGGGAAGTAACGCGACTTCAGAGAAAAATATCTTCCCCCTCCGCAAAAACTTAAAAAAAAAAACGTTAATTGGTGGTTTCTTTTTTTCCCAGAAATGTATGTTTCGTAACTCTTGCCCTGGTGCTATCGTATAGGAGGGGAGATTTAGCGCCTCTAGAGCCCTATGATTGGCTCGGGATGGCGTGAAGACGGTTTCATTCGAGCACTTTGCGGGAAAACGACTTTTTTTTTCTGAAGAGGTGCGAAGCACTCAGGTGCTGGACTTTGGTCTGGTAAGTGGGGAGTTTTGGTCGATGCTCTTGCATGTATTTTTGTGCTTGGGCTCTGTCCTGACATTGACTTCGCTTGCGAGTAGTTTAGACTCGGGAACTTGTGGTGAAGTTCTTACTGTACCGACAGTGTTACTTCTAACGACTAGGACTACTCGTGTGACGAGGGCACACTTGTTCGTTCTTGGTTTACCAGTCTTGACGTTTGGTATCCTTGTGCGATCTGTCGTATAAGTGATCCAAATTGGTCTTTGGTACGACCAGCGAACGGGTGTGTGACACACTGAAACCTACCGTAATTTCAGGGCTCTGGTAGAGAGTAAATTGTGATGCGATCCGTCTGCCTGATCGCTAGACCGTGAGATTTTGCATTTCTTTCGTGGCCGCGATCGATTAACAGGTGCCGCCTTACGTCTCGCCTTGTAACACGCCCGGGAGTATGAATGGGAGTGGGGGACCCTTTAAACTGGTTGTCGTTTCTGCTTTTCTTGACCGTGCGCCCTGCCCGCACCACGTACCTGATAATCCCGCGGCCGTCGTATTATTCTGCTCCACAATGCTGTGGCTTCCCTGAAATTATCTATCGAAATATGCAAGCGGGTTTAGGGGAGCCACTCAACGTTAAAACACAACACTGTCCTATGTCTGGTATGAACATCTATATTCTGAGACGATATGGAAATCACAGGTTGCACTGTTTACACCCTAAATCGTAACTGTTTATCCCTTTTGATAGACTTGACGATTACCTATCCACAATATCACTTGGACGAGCGTGCGTGTATCAAACACGGAGCGAATGATTGTTGCTGATGCGAAAGCCGAATAATCGAACGGAAGTTCTTACGCTCGCCACGCACACACAAATATTTGGTACCAGTCCACCTTGACACTAGTAATGATATAACACTGATTATAGAGTTAATTATTCAGTTCTGAGTTCTCACTTGTACGAGCGTGAGCGTAACCGTCGCGGCGCGGCTGATTGTTGATAATGCGGAAAAGCGATGATCGAACGCACGTCCTCACGCTCGCTACAAGACACTGGCACTTGACTGCACTCTTTTATGGTAACTAATTTTTGCTGATTCACATCAGCGGCGCGGATGATCGATACGGTACGGTACGACATGCAATGAGAGGATACACAATATGTTATCGGCGGCACTGCTCAGTTTTAATTACTTCTTGACGCACTTTCCTCTGAACCATTTCCATATTTCATCACTTTACTGCAACATCTCTTTTAGCAACACTTCAACTTCCACACTAACAATGCCTCTCACATGCAGAGCCACACACTACACAACATAACAGTACCGTGTCCCGTGCTCGACTCTCTACCGACGCTGCTGCCCTAAAAGATACTCCACAACTAAGCCAGCGATATGACAATACGCTTACAGCCTCTGCCGCACACATCTCACCAGCTTGCAAGTTACATCGCCGCACGAAGCAAACAGGGTAATGTACTGCTGCTCCTGCATTGTCAGGGCGTACAGATCTCATTCGCCAATTGCTGTCAGCTGCACCTATATAGAGAAACTTCTGTAGGTTAAACAATCAAAGTCTGCTTAGCGTCACATCAATTCAGATTGCGTTATCCACATTTTTAGGGCCAGAGTACTTGACTCACTTCTGCCACACAGGATCCTTGTCCATTGTGGTCTTGAACCAACTGTTAGTTGTTTATGGTATTCAATCACAACTTGTTTAGCGTAATTTATGTCTGTCTTTGTTTTGGGAAAATAAAAGTTGTCAGTAAACTAAATTTTGCATACATTCTCAATTATTTTATAACAGCCCCACAGGGTTAACTGTCAAGTTAATGAACCTGATGTTTTATCACCCAGTTACGTTCGTGCGAATGACCAGTGCACACTACCTCATGGCTGTTTCCATTCCATTACGCTGTTTCTTCATTAACTGCAGCCTCTATATTACTCGTAAGTCCGTGTTAGAATAACGACGCTGCTCACACAGCAGTATAATGGCCCATCCTCGTAAGCACACATTAGATAGTATGTAGAATAGTTTATTTACTGGAATAGGCGCTACGCCATTTGCGGCTCAGGGGTCATCGTCTGTAAACTGTAGCGACCGGAGAGCGTTTAGCTCGTGGTCCCTGGACGCCAATCTCTGTACGGCCCGTCCGAATAGCCCTGGCACTTCCGAACACCGTTCGTGGTGTCGATACGGTTATTGGATGGTCGTGACACTATCCGCGCGTGTGTCTTACGGGACCAGTCGATCAGCTATCCGTTTAATTCCACGTTTGACGTTCCGCTCCATCTTTGACGATGTTCCTTGTAACAAGGCTGGCCGTTTACTGAAGCACCATACTCGTGAGTCTAAATATGCTGCAGTGAGTCTGATTCGAGCGTTTTTTGACTTTATTCCGGGCAGACGTAGGGAAAATACGTACAACCATTTAAGCATCGATATATCCTACAACATTACATTTGAAGTGTTAAAACGGGAGACTGTTATGTCGAGCATAGTGCACGATATTCTGTGCAGTTGTTGTTTAATAATCTTCGTGTACATTCATTTTATAAGGGGTTTGAATTCGTAATTTTTAGTGTACGTATGATGTACCTTTTCTCATAAACTAATTAAGCACTGAAGCTGAAACTATACAGATTACATCCGCATTAAAGGTTTGTAAAGTTTTAAAGATCCATAGTTACTTTCAAATTTTTCAGGCTTATGTTAATCGAGTCTGATCTATTTTCATCAGACAGTAAAGGAGAACCCTTCCTAGACACAAGATAAAGCAAAAGTGCTGCACAGGATATTTCAGTAAGTGATTTTTAAGAATTTTGCCAAATTTCAGGATGTTAGCTTTTATAGTTGCTGAGAAAAGGAACATTATATCCCAAAAATTCACTGTTCGGCAAATCTAAAGCTTTGATTACGATTTTTAACAATATTCCCACACCATTACTCACTAAAACTGATAATAACCGTAAACTTTTCTCTTTCTTGACTTCCTGGAGTACTTTCTTTCTCTGCCTTCTTTGTGTAGTCAACTTTTGCATGTTTTCTTTTCTGCCTGAGCTTTGTCAAGTCGTGGTTTATCGATGCTTTTGAGTATCTGCAGTGCGAATGCACCTGGATGGAAGCCTCATCTCTTAATCCTACCAGCATTTCCGCTATTAAACGCTAGACAGGCAGCTGTCATCACAGCATTTAAGGGCAGATATACAGTTTAGAATAACGCATCCATATAAGGTGATTATAGCTCTCATTCATGTGTTGTATTTTCCCATTGTACACGTTTTTTCAGCAGTTCAAGATTGGCTAGGTATTTAAGAGTTGGTTTGATAGCGTGTAAGACAGTAAGTGGCAAACCATGCTTATAGGTGTTTAGCTTTCCACTGGCGTCTTCCTGAAGGTATTTGCACCATGGTATGTATTAGAGGTAGTACGGAGAATGTTCACCTGTGGAAAGTTTGCTGAAGAATATCGCCCGAATTGGTTGCTTCACTTTTTTCACACTATGTACGTTGTCCCTGGCGGTTTTTCCATAATATATTTGTAGTGCGTGAATTTCTTTGTCTGTCAATTTGTTAGCACCTTCCAGTGGCTTTCCCATCTTCTAATTTCTTGCCCTTCATTTCTTTCACAGCCTTCTTCGAGGGTGAGTCAAATTAAAACCTTAAATATTTTATTAAATATTATTTATTGTGCAGAAGTGGTAAAAGCTGTATCACTTTTCAACATAATCTCCCTCACGCTCAATGCAAGTCCACCAGCGCTTACAAAGTGCATAAATTCCTCTAGAAAAAAATTCTTTTGGTAGTCCGCGCAACCACTCATGCACTGCGTGGTGTACCTCTTCATCAGAACAGAACTTCTTTCCTCCCATTGCGTCTTTGAGTGGTTCAAACATATGGAAATCACTCGGGGCAAGTTCTGGGATGCTCGCTCTCTTCGTTTCCGGTTGGTGGAAGTGAACCCAGATTTCATCCCCAGTAACGATTCTTGCAAGGAAGCCATCACCTTCTCGTTCAAGGCGCCGAAGAAGTTCTTCACAAGCATCAACACGTCGTTCTCTCATTTCAGGAGTCAGCTGCCGTGGTATCCATCTTGCAGACACTTTGTGAAACTGGAGCACATCATGCACAGTGTGGCGTACTGACCCATGACTAATCTGTAAACATGCTGAAACGTCATTCAGTGTCACTCGGCGGTTTTCCTTCACTATGGCTTCAACTGCTCCAATGTTCTGTGGAGTCACAACTCGTTGTGCCTGACCTGGACGACGAGCATCTTCCATTGAAGTCACACCATTTGCGAACTTCTTACTCCATTCGTAGACTTGCTGCTGTGACAAACATGCACACCGTACTGAACCTTCATTCGTCGATGAATTTCAATAGGTTTCACACCTTCACTATACAAAAACCGAATAACAGAACGCTGTTCTTTCCAGGTGCAAGTCACAAGTGGGGAAGCCATCTTTATACTGATACTGCGACGGTATGAGTGCATCTACACTATGCTGCTGTAGGGGAGCAGCCTACTCACGCCGTATAAAATTAACATCAGTTTTTCCATTGTGTGCCAGCCAGTACGCTGTAACTAGGTCTGACGTCATAAATGTTGCGCAATACTTTAAAAATCAAGTAAATAACCTGAAACGTTTCTAGCATGTCAGGAGTAATACTAAATCAGTATGTGTTGGATATCAGTTCAATAACTTTAACCATTTTCGAAATTAGGATGTTTTTCGGTAAAAATCATTGGCGCAACAGAAAAGAGCTAGAAACTTAAAAATTTATATTTATATTCCTTTTTCATAATAATTTAGTAGAAACAGTATTCTGGATCTCACAAATTAAAATATTTGTTGAAATTCATGATTTTCTGGTTTTTGTCTTAGAAATTAAGGAAGCAATGATTTATTCAATAACTTAGTAGTGCATTACTAGCCCAGCGGCTGGTTGGGAGAGCCGATTTGATCAGGCGTTCCCTTAGCCATCCGCACCGCGGCTTTATATATAAGAACGCTGCGCGCGAGAAGGAGGCCCCAGTTCTCTCCAGACGCTGATTAGCGCACCACCTGTGCCGGGAGTCGCGTCGCGTCGGTATCATTGCTATAAACAGCGTCGGATGCCGTAATAAGTTACTCGGGATACGCGTAACCATGAATTTGTTTTCGAGTGAAGTGTTAATTCTGGAATACCTTTAATGATCTATCTTCAGTTTGCGTATGTCGTATTTTCACGTGCCGCCGCGGGACAGACATTCTACCATTATTTAGCGTGGCGTTTGATGAACATTATCATCAAATCGTGGCGAGCATTCACTTAAACATTTAATTTGAACCGTTATAGTTGCAACAGCGCATTAGACTCTGAACTGCTCTGTTAGATTGTGTGTATTCTTTTTTTTTTTTTTTTGGTCTGTGACTTTCAGAAG
This sequence comes from Schistocerca nitens, assembly GCF_023898315.1. Lineage (NCBI taxonomy): Eukaryota > Metazoa > Arthropoda > Insecta > Orthoptera > Acrididae > Schistocerca > Schistocerca nitens. The sequence continues at coordinate 628,623,866 of NC_064621.1, forward strand.
ATAATGAACATTTTTAGTGAATCGTTTGTGATTATTGAATTCCAGACAGTCTCCTAATTCCTCAGAGCTATAAGCTGTAGCTATAAGTGTATTTCTCAAATGAAGTGGGCACTAGGAATTCTAATTACGGGCTTCACGTTTTGCAAATCACTTTCTGGCTGCCAATATTGTAGTTACAGAGCCAGTGTTGAGAACGGCAAAAGACAGCATAAACAATAGGAACATTTATACAACAATTAATTCAACCCGCCGCCCCACATATAGTTAATCGGCCGGGAAATGCATCTTTTCTACATTGCATTACATTCTACATTTATAAACCCAATAATTTCCACCAGCCGCCCCACACTGCCACCTACAGGCCATTCTGCACGCTGTTTGTAGCACGCTTACCAACTTACAGGATAACGGCGCGAAATTTCGATTTGTTATTACAAATTTAAGGTTTTCATTTGACTCACCTTCGCACATACATCTACAGGTCGTTTCGACTGTGTGATCGAAAAATTAATACAAAAGAATGTCTAGTTTAGAGTGGATCACAGCACGGCGTGGAATGTGCAGAGGGCAAAAGAAATTTGTTTAAAACATATTTGTAGGCAGACGTCGATTACGAAACTTTGAGATATCTTTCTTGAAGCATCAATCTAATAAATCAAGAAATAAAAGTTTTCGTTAATTTTCCCAGTTTTTCTCAACGTCTGCACTCATATTAACTGCTCAAAGTCGTTTTTATTTCTTAGTAATAGGACCTAAGTACTCACAGTCTTCCCAATTACGTTTAAAATACAGACCAGACAAAACGCCCAACTGTCCCCATGCGTGTACACTATCGTGCCCACGCAGAACGTTTGAAATTACACGCGCCTACTGGTAAATACAGCTAGGCGCTGTTGCTGCCCTTTTAGCTTTGCCGCCGACAACGCACCAGCAACCTGGCTCAGAGCGAGTCAGCAAGCGAGTCGTGCTGATGGACAAGCACTGTGGCACTGTTGTTATGTGAAAATAATAATTTAATCTGGTTTTAATAGTGTAAAGTCATGGGAATTAATTTTGGAAAGTGTACTTTAATAATATCTGGTGAACACAATTTGACTGGTTAAAGGAGCAATACGTACAGTACGTAATGCTGTCAGACGAACAACAGCATGAGGTATCAAATATTTTAGTGAAGTGATCAGAGAAACAGAAGTAGAGTGTGTTCGATAGCTTCGGGACTAAATTACAGGCAGTACAATTTCGATAATTAAAATGGGATCTTGCATAACTATCGCGGAATATGCAGGTCATATAACTACAATAAGTCATGGTTGCAAAATACTGACAGCAATTCTTTACAGGTGAATGGAAAAATTGGTAGAAACCGACTTAGAGGAACATCAGTTATGAAATATTTTCGTGAAATGATCAATCAGAAATAAAGTGTGTTCGATTGCTTCGGAGCTGAATTACCGACACCACGATTTTGATAATAAAAACGGAATCTTGCATAACTATCGCGAAATATGCAGTTTTTGTAACTACAGTACGTCGTGTTTGCAAAATACTGACAGGAATTGTTTACAGACGTATGGAAGAACTGGTAGAAGCCGACCTCGGGGATGATCAGTTAGGATTCCGGAGAAATGTACGAACAGGCATGGGAGTACTAACCCTACGACTTATCTTACAAGATAAATCAAGGAAAGGCAGATCTACGTTCATAGTGTTTAGACTTCGAGAAAGCTTTTGACAATGTCGACTGGAATAATATGTTTAAAATTCTGAAGAGAGCAGGGGTAGAATATAGGGAGCGGACGGCTATTCAGCCAGACTGCAGATGTTAAGCACTATCGGCGTTGGTTAGCACATGGATGGTTGACGGCGTAGTCTGTCTAGTGCTGTTGGCAAGTGGGGTGCATTCAGCCCTTGTGAGGCCAATTGAAGAGCTACCTGAATGAGAAGCAACGGTTCCTGTCACGAAAACTAATAACGACTGGGAGAGCGGTGTGCTGACTACATGCCCCTCCATACAAGCATTCAGTGAAACATATCGTCTAAGGATGACACGGCGGTCGGTCGGTACTTTTGGGAGTTCTGAATCCTGTTCGGATGGTGTTCAGTTTAGTTTTTTTATGAAGGCTATTCACGACTTGTACAGAAACGAGAGTCCCCCCTGCGGGTTCGGGGATAAGAATAGGCCCGCGGTATTCCTGCCTGTCGTAAGAGGCGACTAAAAGGAGTCTCAAATGTTTCGGCCTTATGTGATGGTCCCCATTAGGGTTTGACCTCCATCTTTCTAAATTATTCCGAAGAGCGAGCCAATTGGGGAAGGGCGCCTTACATGGTGCACTGTATCCGTCGTGCATTGAGACCTTTAGCCAACTTTTTCGTCGTTGCAAATGGTGTCCCGCTCGTTTTCCGTCTCTTGGGCGGGGATACGTCACTGGGTGCGATTACCACGCTGCACTCTGCAGTGTTGCTTTTAACTGCGACGACGACCTTGGACATTTTTGCACCTAAGATCCAGCACGGTAGCCAGTCTGTTGTGGTGGGGCCGCCATGTACCCTCTCGGTTGTAGCCCCCTGACAACACAGGGATCGCTCTACTGATGCCTGCGCCGTTAACTCCCCACGTATGCCAAGGAGTAGATGCCCGTCTCCCTGGGGCATCAGGACTCCCGGCAATGGACATCCTGCCAGGTGGCTATTGCTGCGGCTGGGTGGCGCCCGTGGGGAGGGCCCTTGGTCGGAGTAGGTGGCATCAGGGCGGATGACCCGCAATGAAGCGTGGTACATCATCTCTCGCTGGCGGCCTGCCGCCAGCAGTCTCTAAGCGTTCTCGGGCTCACTTTAATGCTCAAACGTACGATCCGAAAACGTTCCCCTCTCTGGCCACGCCGTGGGAGGAGCGTAAGTCTCAGGATGGAGGTAATAATTATTCGCCCCGATTCTTAGTCTGCACGAGAGCTGATGGGGAGTCTTTCCTATCCACAAAGCCTCAGTTCTTCGTCGAGCATTTAGAGGACAAGTTTGGGGAGGTGGAGGGCTTGTCCAAAATGCGCTCTGGGTCAGTACTGATACAAACGGCATCCTCCGCCCAGTCACGCAGGTTACTTGCTTGTGACACGTTGGGGGATGTTAACGTTACCATTACACCACATAAGAGTTTAAATATGGTCCAGGGAGTTATTTTCCATAGTGACCTACTTTTGCAGTCTGACGACGAGCTGCGCGCCAACTTAGAGCGTAGAGTTGTTCATTTCGTCCGGCGCGTTCATCGGGGTCCGAAGGACAATCAGGTTGCTACCGGTGCCTTCATCTTGGCCTGCGAGGGTGATACATTACCGGAGAAGGTCAAGGTGATGGTCTACCGTTGTGACGTCAAGCCCTACATCCCTCCCCCGATGTGGTGCTTTAAGTGCTGGAAGTTCGGGCATATGTCCTCTCGCTGTACTTCTAGCCTCACATGTCGAGATTGTGGACGCCCATCTCATCCCGATACTCCATGTGCCCCGCCTCCCATCTGTGTCAACTGCGGAGAGCATCATTCCCCTTGCTCGTCTGACTGCAAAGTCTTTCAGAAAGAGCGCAAAATCATGGAATATAAGACCCTGGACCGGCTGACCTATACTGAGGCCAAAAGGAAATATGACAGACTCCATCCTGTGAGAATGACATCTTCTTACGCAGCTGCTACAACTGTGCTAGCCCCATCAGTTTCGAGACTTCCAGCCAGCTCGATAAGCAGTAAGACTCCTCCTGCCCCCTTGCCCGTGGGGGGCTCTACCCAACCGGTTGCTCCTGCACCACCTACCTCAGGAGCAACCTCCTCCCACCCATCGGGGACGTCCATCCCCGCTTCTCAGCCAGAGAAGCGTCTAACTTCTTCGGCTACTCTCGCCCGTAAGAGTTCCCTTGGGACCCTCCCTTCCCAGGGTTCCACCAGCGGGAAGGATGACGGCCGACAGTGGCATAAGTCCTCACCAGTGGCCGGGCGTAGGGCTTCACGATCCTCCTCTGTCCTGGAGACTGAATCGGTGAAGCCTTCCCAGCCGGTGAAACCCAAGGTTCAGCGAGAGAAAGACCTCTAAGGCCAAAGAACTTGCGGTGGCACCAACCCCACCGCACCTTTCGCGCTCTGCGTCTGCGGATGAAGTCGAGATTCTAGCGTCCGCTGAGGACCTTGATCTCGCTGGTCCCTCAGACGCCATGGATGCCTCTCGTACGGGTACTGAATCGATGGCAGTGAGTGAACCAGCGGCGTAAATTGCCTTCCCAGTCCTTCCACGCCTTCTCAGCCATGGACAATATCATCCTCCAGTGGAACTGCGGCGGTTTTTTCCACCATCTCGCTGAGCTCCAACGACTTATCAGCCTTCACCCTTTCTTCTGCATTGCTCTTCAAGAAACTTGGTTTCCAACAATGCGAATCCCCACCCTCCGTGGCTATCGGGGTTATTATAAGAACCGGGCAGCATATGAAAGGGTGTCTGGTGGCGTCTGCCTCTGTCCTTCACACTCTGCACAGCGAGTCTGTCCCTCTCCAAACACCTTTAGAGGCTGTCGCTGTTCGGGTGTGGACGCCACAGGCTGTTACCGTCTGCAGCCTTTACCTTCCACCGGATGGTGATGTCTCGCAGCATGTCCTGGCTGCGCTGATAGCCCAATTGCCGCCACCTTTCTTGCTATTGGGCGACTTCAACGCCCATAACCCTCTGTGGGGTGGGTCAGCGGCAACAGGTCGAGGCGCCATCGTTGAGCATTTATTGTCGCAGCTCGATCTCTCAATTTTAAATGATGGTGCCTTCACACACTTCAGTGTGGCGCATGGCACATACTCCGCCATTGACCTTTCAATCTGTAGCCTTAGCCTCTTACCGTCTGTCCAATGGAGTGTGCATGACGACCTGTGTGGTAGTGACCACTTTCTGATCTTTCTGTCACTACCACAGCGTCACTCTTCTGGGCGCCCTAGCAGATGGGCTATGAATAAGGCTGACTGGGCCTTGTTCTCCTCCACTGCCGCTCTTGAGCCTCTCTCTAATGACGACATTGATGCGGTGGTTCAATTGGTCACCACCGGCATCGTTACTGCCGCCGAATCTGCCATTCCGCGTTCCTCTGGGTCCCCTCGGCGGCGGACTGTGCCTTGGTGGTCGCCTGAGATCGCTGCAGCGATTAAAGATCGCCGGCGGGCGCTACAGCGTCACAAGCGACATCCCTGCATTGAACACCTGATCACCTTCAAACGGCTGCGTGCACGGGCCCGCCGCCTTATCCGCCAAAGCAAGCAGGAGTGCTGGGAGCGGTACGTGTCCACCATTGGCCTCCATGTCACTCCATCGCAGGTCTGGGCCAAGATTCGACGCGTCTACGGCTATCGGCCACCTGTCAGCGCCCCTGCGCTCTCACTGAATGGAGCAGTTTGTACTGACTCCGACGTCGTTGCAAACCACTTAGCAGAGCATTTTGCTATGAGTTCCGCTTCTGCGAATTACCCTCAGGCCTTCCGCTCCATTAAAGAGCGGATGGAACGTCGGAGCCTTTCGTTTCGCACCCACCATCCAGAATCGTACAATGTTCCATTCAGTGAGTGGGAATTCCGCAGTGCCCTTGCCGCTTGTCCTGATACTGCTCCTGGACCAGATAGCATCCACTGCCAGATGCTGGAACACCTCTCAGTGGACTGCCAGCGACGGCTCCTCGACCTTTACAACCGTATTTGGGTCGAGGGTGAGTTTCCGTCGCAGTGGCGGGTAAGTATCGTTATCCCCATTCTGAAACCAGGCAAGAACCCTTTGGAGGTGGACAGCTACCGCCCCATTAGCCTCACCAACGTTCGTTGCAAGCTTCTCGAACGGATGGTGAGCCGGCGCTTGACTTGGGTACTGGAGTCTCGGGGCCTTCTGGCTCCATCTCAGGGTGGGTTCCGTAAAGGCCGCTCCGCCGCCGACCATCTGGTGAGCCTGGAGTCGGCCATCCGTACTGCCTTTGCCCGCCGTCAGCACCTGGTCGCTGTCTTTTTCGACATGCGGAAGGCGTACGATACGACATGGCGTCATCACATCCTTTCTACGCTTCATGGATGGGGTCTTCGGGGCCCTCTGCCGATCTTTATCAGCAATTTTCTGTCGTATCGTACCTTCCGCGTGCAAGTCGCAGCCTCATCTAGTTCCACCCACGTCCAAGAGAACGGTGTGCCACAGGGTTCTGTTTTAAGTGTCTGCCTGTTTTTAATAGCCATTAACGGGCTCGCTGCGGCCGTGGGAAATTCTGTCTCTGCTTCCCTGTATGCTGACGACTTCTGCCTTTATTACAGCTCTACTGGCATTGCAGCTGTTGAACGTCAGCTACAGGGTGCTATCCGCAAGGCGCAGTCTTGGGCTGTAGCTCATGGATTCCAGTTTTCGACAACCAAGACCTGCGTAATGCATTTCTGCCGGCGACGCACTGTCCACCCGGAGCCGCGGCTTTATCTTGCCGGCGAACTTCTTTCAGTGGTGGAATCACACAGGTTTTTGGGGGTGGTTTTCGATGCCCGGTTGACTTGGCTGCCTCATATCCGGCAGCTTAAACAGGCGTGTTGGCGGCATCTAAACGCTCTGCGATGCTTGAGCCACACCCGCTGGGGCGCCGACCGATCTACCCTGTTGCGGCTCTACCAGGCGTTAATCCAGTCCCGTCTGGATTATGGGAGCCTGGTTTATGGCTCAGCATCCCCCTCTGCGTTGCGGGTGCTGGACCCAATACTACACAGCGGGATCCGACTTGCCACTGGTGCCTTCCGCACCAGACCTGTGGACAGCATCCTTGTTGAGGCAGGTGTCCCTCCACTGCAGTTACGACGCCAACAATTACTGGCTGCTTATGCTGCCCATGTTTTTAGCTTGCCCAGGCATCCAAATTACCGTGTCCTGTTCCCGCAGTCAGTCGTTCATCTACCAGACCGTCGGCCCCGGTCGGGTTGTCCGGTCGCCGTACGCGTCAAGGAGCTTCTCTGCGGGCTTGGGTTTTTCCCTGTTCCACCTCCTTTCCGGGCGCCTCTGCGTACACCCCCGTGGTGTGTTCCTCGCCCTTGCCTTCGGCTCGACTTGGCACAGGGCTCGAAGGACTCGGTCCCTCCAGAGGCCTTCCGCCGCCGCTTTTATTCCATCCTGGCCACGTATCAGGGCTCTGGAATTGTTTACACCGACGGTTCGATGGTTGCTGGTCGTGTCAGGTATGCGCTAAATCTAGGGGACCATTCCGAACAACGGTCCTTGGCGGCTGGCTGCAGCTTTTACGCTGCTGAGCTAGTCGCCATCTTTCGAGCCCTAGAGTATATCCGCTCCTGCTCAGGTGAGTCCTTCGTTATCTCTAGCGATTCCCTGAGCGGTTTACGAGCTCTCGACCAGTGTTTTCCTCGTTCTCATCTGGTGATGGCTATCCATGAGTCCCTGCATACTCTTGCGCGTTGCGGCCGATCTGTGGTCTTTGTGTGGACCCCCGGTCATGTCGGAATCCCGGGCAATGAACATGTTGACCGCCTGGCGAAAGAGGCCACGAGACAACCGTCTCTGGCTGTTGGCCTCCCAGAGACTGATTTGCGGGCAGTCCTCCGACGAAAAGTTTTTGCGCTTTGGGACGCTGAATGGCGCGATCGGATCACGCCCAATAAACTCCGTGCCATTAAGGAGACGACGACTATGTGGCGGTCGGCCATGCGAGCCAACCGCAGGGCCTCAGTCGTCCTTTGTCGGCTCCGCATTGGCCACTCCCGGCTAACACACAGTTATTTACTGCGCCAGGAGGACCCTCCTGTATGTCGCTGCGGGGCAGCTTTGACAGTGGCCCACATTTTGTTGGCCTGCCCCCTTTTAGCTGTGGTCAGGCAGACATTTGCGCTGCCTGATACGCTCCCTGCCCTTTTATCTGATGACCCTGTTATGGCTGCCTTAGTTTTACGTTTTATTAGGGCAGGGAGTTTTTATTCTTTAATCTGAGTGTTTCGGTTTTATTTTATTGTTTTGTGTTGATTCTGGCCTTTGGCCTACGGTTTTAAACTAAGTTTTTAATGTGTTTTCGGTGGTTGGCTTTTCCATTTTTTTTGTTCCTATGGTCGGCCAACCACCGTCACACTCCATGTGATTTTATTTCGTTTTGTCTGGTCCTTGTCTATGTTTCTTTTGTTCTGTGTTGTCTGTCTCCTATTCTGTTGAACATTTTTTATTCTCTGTGGGTATTTTTAGTATTTTGGAAAAAGGGACCGATGACCTCTGCAGTTTGGTCCCTTTAATCCTTAAACCAACCAACCAACCAGAAACGAGAGTAGAGGGACTTTAAAGAGAATCAGCAGTTGAGAAGGAACTCAGAGAGAGCTGTAGCCAATCCCTGATATTATTCATTTTGTACACTGAGCACGCAGTAAGGGAAACCTATGAAAAATTTGGAGTAGGAATTAGAGATTCGAGGTTTGCCGATGACATTATAATTCTGTCAGAGACGGCAAAGGACTTGGAGGAGCAATTGTGGACAGTTTCTTCAAAGGAGGACATAAGATAACCATCAACAAAAGCAAAATAACGGTAATTGAACGTAGTTAGTCGAATGAAATCAGACAACGCTGAGGGAATTAAACTAGGAAAAGAGTAACTTAAAGTTATAGATGAGTTTTGCTATTTGGACAGCAAAATAACTGTCGGTGGACGAAATAGGGAGGATATAAAATGTAGACAGGCAATGGCAAGAAATGGGTTTGTGAAGAAGATAAACTTGTTAACATCGAAAAACGTGATAGGAAGTCTTTTTTGAATGCTTTTATGTAGAGTGTAGCCAGGTAAGGAAGTGGAACATGGACGATAAACAGTTTACACAAGAAGAGAACAGAAGGTTTTGAAATGTTGTGTTACAGAAGGATGCTGAAGATTAGATGGATAGATCGCGACGAGATACTGAATGGAAGTGGGGAGACGAGGAATTTGTCGCACAAAATGACTAAAAGAAGGGATCGGTTGATAGGACGCTTCAAAGGATCACAAATTTATTTCTGGAGCGAGGTATGGGGGCCAGAAATTGTAGATTACAGTGAGCAAAATCCGAAACATGTAGGTTGCAGGAAGTATTGAAGATGAAGAGCTTGGACAGGATAGAGTAGCATTGAGACCTGCATCAAACCTGTCTTCAAACTGATGGCCACATCAACAATATAACTACAACAATCATTTATCAATAGTATGCCGCCATCACTAGCAAATCTTTGTGTATCGAACCGTGTAAAGTGTGACTGGATACTTTGGAAGAAGCACTTTCAGCACAGACACAGACGCAAGTGTGTTCGTAACTTGTGGAACACTATTTAGCACCATTCTGGCGAGTATAGTGTGGTACAATTGCAGTTGCTGTACGGAAGTAACATCGGGGACTCGATGCATAGGTGGGCGACTCTAACAAAGTGCACATAGTCGAATGTCAATACAGCTTCGCACACGTACACAGCATCTGAGGGTATGTAAACATTCAGAGTTGCAATCCTCAATGGCCACTAAGGCGCATTGTCGTTGTTCGTGTTTAGCTTTGTTACTAGGCCCGTTAGGGTATACAGGGCTGGAAAAATAAAAGTGGCCCGGCGAACAGTATTCCTGTAGAGGAAAACAAATACAGTACTTACTAAAATGAGTATAGCAGATGTTGAAAGTGACCTGCATTCATCTCTTGGCACTTTTGGGCCCTCGTCGGCAGCTGCTGGAGGCGGATCGATGCTGGACTGCTGGAGTTGCTCCAGTCTCATCCGAAATGTTCTATTGTAGTTCTTGAAGACTGTGAGGGCTGTTGCGATACATCTTAGACTTGAGGGTTCCCCGCACAAAGTAAGTGAACTCTGACAGACCAAGTGACCTGGTGGGGCAGCTAGGGCTGCGATCACACTGACTTCTGCTAACACCCCTGTCAGGCGTGAAGATTGTTTAAATGTGCTCCAAGGTTCGGCCGGCTGTATGGGCAGTTCCGCCATCCTGTTGGTCTTTTCCTGCTCCGCTAACGCAATCGTATCCACTCGTCTGGGCAACTTTTATTTGCCCCACCCAGCATAAGGAGCGCGAATAGCATCACACAGTGAGTTGTCACTGGGCAGGACGCAGAAACGTCGCATACGGATGTGAGACAGCGTTATCAGAATCTGACAGGTTTTTAAACGGTTCTCATGGTTGGTCTCCATTTGGACAGCTGATAGAATCTTGCAATATCCAGATCTGCGTGTTATTCGTGTGCGACAGTGGCCTACTTTAACCTGTTGTTCGTAACTGGAACGAGTGAATGTGAGTTTTCGTGAGTGTAGGTAGTAGCTATCCGTCTGCTGCGGCCGTTTTCGTCTGCTTCCTGCAGTTTTGCCAATAGCTGTAGGGGAAGTACACTCATGTTCAGAAAAAACAGAACACCTTAAACGACTATAGATAAGACGTTCATATGCACAGGACATGTGAATTAGTATGTTCTGCAGAAGTGATTAGCATTTGAAACACGTCAGCCCGCGGGTTCAAGGTCAACATCGATATCGTGTCACAACACCACCTACTGTTAAAATGTGCATGTGAGTCTCGTTGTCGCTATAAACCAAAGGTAATGGATAAGTGTAAGCTGAGCAGACATGCAGGATGCCTCGTAGGTGTGCCGCAGGGGAGTGTCGTACGACCGTTGCTATTCACAATACACATGGTGTTACAAAAAGGTATGGCCAAACTTTCAGGAAACATTCCTCACACACAAAGAAAGAAAATATGTTATGTGGATATGTGTCCGGAAACGCCTACTTTCAATGTTAGCGCTCATTTTATTACTTCTCTTCAAATCACATTAATCATGGAATGGAAACACACTGCAACAGAACGTACCAGCGTGACTTCAAACACTTTGTTACAGGAAATGTTCAAAATGTCCTCCGTTAGCGAGGATACATGCATCCACCCTCCGTCGCATGGAATCCCTGATGCGCTGATGCAGCCCTGGAGAATGGCGTATTGTATCACAGCCGTCCACAATACGAGCACGAAGGGTCTCTACATTTGGTACCGGGGTTGCGTAGACAAGAGCTTTCAACCGAAGTCAACATTACCTTCCTTCAATTGGGCCAACTGGCGGTGAATCGAGGAAGTGCAGTACATAGTGACGAAACTAAAATGAGCTCTAACATGGAAATTAAGCGTTTCCGGTCACATGTGCACGTAACATCTTTTCTTTATTTGTGTGTGAGGAATGTTTCCTGAAAGTTCGGCCGTACCTTTTTGTAACACCCTATATATAACTGACCTTGTGAATAACATCGGAGTTCTAGGCGCTACAATCTGGAGCCGCGCGACCGCTACGGTCGCAGGTTCTAATCCTGCCTCAGGCATGGATGTGTATGATGTCCTTAGGTTTAAGTAGTTCTAAGTTCTAGGGGACTGATGACCTAAGAAGTTAAGTCCCATAGTGCTCAGAGCCATTTGAACCATTTGATAACATCGGAAGTTCACTGAGGCTTTTTTGCGGATGATGCTGTAGTATATCGAGAGGTTGTAACAATGGAAAATTGTACTGAAATGCAGGAGGATCTGTAACGAATTGACGCATGGTGCAGGGAATGGCAATTGAATCTCAATGTAGACTAGTGTAATGGGCTGCGAATACATAGAACGAAAGATCCTTTATCATTTAGCTACAGTATAGCACGTCAGCAACCGGAAGCAGTTAATTCCATAAATTATCTGGGAGTAGGCATTAGGAGTGATTTAAAATGGAATGACCATATAAAATTAATCCTCGGTAAAGCAGATGCCAGACCGAGATTCATTGGAAGAATCCTAAGGAAATGCAGTCCGAAAACAAAGGAAGTAGATTACAGTACACTTGTTCGCCCACTGCTTGAATACTGCTCACCGGTGTGGGATCCATACCAGATAGGGTTGATAGAAGAGATAGAGATGATCCAACGGAGAGCAGCGCGCTTCGTTACAGGATCATTTAGTAATCGCGAAAGCGTTACGGAGATGATGGATAAGCTCCAGTGGAAGACTCTGCAAGAGAGACGCTCAGTAGCTTGGTGCGGTCTTTTGTTGAAGTTTCGAGAATATACGTTCACCGAGGGGTCAAGCAGTATATTGCTCCCTCCTACGTTGTTGTTGTTGTGGTCTTCAGTCCTGAGACTGGTTTGATGCAGCTCTCCATGCTACTCTGTCCTGTGCAAGCTTCTTCATCTCCCAGTACCTACTGCAACCTACATCCTTCTGAATCTGCTTAGTGTATTGATCTCTTGGTCTCCCTCTACGATTTTTACCCTCCACGCTGCCCTCCAATGCTAAATTTGTGATCCCTTGATGCCTCAAAACATGTCCTACCAACCGATCCCTTCTTCTAGTCAAGTTGTGCCACAAACTTCTCTTCTCCCCAACCCTATTCAATACCTCCTCATTAGTTACGTGATCTACCCACCTTATCTTCAGCATTCTTCTGTAGCACCACATTTCGAAAGCTTCTATTCTCTTCTTGTCCAAACTGGTTAAGGTGCATGTTTCACTTCCATACATGGCTACACTCCATACAAATACTTTCAGAAACGACTTCCTGACACTTAAATCTATACTCGATGTTAACAAATTTCTCTTCTTCAGAAACGATTTCCTTGCCATTGCCAGTCTACATTTTATATCCTCTCTACTTCGACCATCATCAGTTATTTTACTCCCTAAATAGCAAAACTCCTTTACTACTTTAAGTGTCTCATTTCCTAATCTAATTCCCTCAGCATCACCAGATTTAATTTGACTACATTCCATTATCCTCGTTTTGCTTTTGTTGATGTTCATCTTATATCCTCCTTTCAAGACACTGTCCATTCCGTTCAACTGCTCTTCCAAGTCCTTTGCTGTCTCTGACAGAATTACAATGTCATCGGCGAACCTCAAAGTTTTTACTTCTTCTCCATGAATTTTAATACCTACTCCGAATTTTTCTTTTGTTTACTTTACTGCTTGCTCAATATACAGATTGAATAACATCGGGGAGAGGCTACAACCCTGTCTCACTCCTTTCCCAACCACTGCTTCCCTTTCATGCCCCTCGACTCTTATAAGTGCCATCTGGTTTCTGTACAAATTGTAAATAGCCTTTCGCTCCCTGTATTTTACCCCTGCCACCTTCAGAATTTGAAAGAGACTATTCCAGTTAACGTTGTCAAAAGCTTTCTCTAAGTCTACAAATGCTAGAAACGTAGGTTTGCCTTTCCTTTATCTTTCTTCTAAGATAAGTCGTAAGGTTAGTATTGCCTCACGTGTTCCAAAATTTCTACGGAATCCAAACTGATCTTCCCCGAGGTCCGCTTCTACCAGTTTTTCCATTCGTCTGTAAAGAATTCGCGTTAGTATTTTGCAGCTGTGACTTATTAAACTGATAGTTCGGTAATTTTCACACCTGTCAACACCTGCTTTCTTTGGTATTGGAATTATTATATTCTTCTTGAAACCTGAGGGTATTTCGCCTGTCTCATACATCTTGCTCACCAGATGGTAGAGTTTTGTCATGACTGGCTCTCCCAAGGCCATCAGTAGTTCTAATGGAATGTTGTCTACTCCCGGGGCCTTGTTTCGATTCAGGTCTTTCAGTGCTCTGTCAAACTCTTCACGCAGTATCTTATCTCCCATTTCATCTTCATCTACATCCTCTTCCATTTCCATAATACTGTCCTCAAGTACATCGCCCTTGTATAAACCCTCTATATACTCCTTCCACCTTTCTGCCTTCCCTTCTTTGCTTAGAACTGGGTTGCCATCTGAGCTCTTGATATTCATTCAAGTGGTTCTCTTCTCTCCAAAGGTCTCTTTAATTTTCCTGTAGGCAGTATCTATCCTACCCCTAGTGAGACAAGCCTCTACATCCTTACATTTGTCCTCTAGCCATCCCTGCTTAGCCATTTTGCACTTTCTGTCGATCTCATTTTTGAGACGTTTGTATTCCCTTTTGCCTGCTTCATTTACTGCATTTTTATATTTTCTCCTTTCATCAATTAAATTCAATATATCTTCTGTTACCCAAGGATTTCTACTAGCCCTCGTCTTTTTACCTACTTGATCCTCTGCTGCCTTCACTACTTGATCCCTCAGAGCTACCCATTCTTCTTCTACTGTATTTCTTTCCCCCATTCCTGTCAATTGTTCCCTTATGCTCTCCCTGAAACTCTGTACAACCTTTGGTTCTTTCAGTTTATCCAGGTCCCATCTCCTTAAATTCCCACCTTTTTGCAGTTTCTTCAGTTTCAATCTGCAGTTCATAACCAATAGATTGTGGTCAGAATCCACATCTGCCCCTGGAAATGTCTTACAATTTAAAACCTGGTTCCTAAATCTCTGTCTTACCATTATATAATCTATCTGATACCTATTAGTATCTCCAGGATTCTTCCAGGTATACAACCTTCTTTTATGATTCTTGAACCAAGTGTTAGCTATGATTAAGTTATGCTCTGTGCAAAATTCTACAAGGCGGCTTCCTCTTTCATTTCTTCCCCCCAATCCATATTCACCTACTATGTTTCCTTCTCTCCCTTTTCCTACTGACGAATTCCAGTCACCCATGACTATTAAATTTTCGTCTCCCTTCACTACCTGAATAATTTCTTTTATCTCGTCATACATTTCATCAATTTCTTCATCATCTGCAGAGCTAGTTGGCATATAAACTTGTACTACTGTAGTAGGCATGGGCTTTGTGTCTATCTTGGCCACAATAATGCGTTCACTATGCTGTTTGTAGTAGCTAACCCGCACTCCTATTTTTTTATTCATTATTAAACCTACTCCTGCATTACCCCTATTTGATTTTCTATTTATAACCCTGTAATCACCTGACCAAAAGTCTTGTTCCTCCTGCCACCGAACTTCACTAATTCCCACTATATCTAACTTTAACCTATCCATTTCCCTTTTTAAATTATCTAACCTACCTGCCCGATTAAGGGATCTGACATTCCACGCTCCGATCCGTAGAATGCCAGTTTTCTTGCTCCTGATAACGACGTCCTCTTGTTTAGTCCCCGCCCGGAGATCCGAATGGGGGACTATTTTACCTCCGGAATATTTTACCCAAGAGGACGCCATCATCTTTTAATCATACAGTAAAGCTGCATGTTCTCGGGAAAAATTACGGCTGTAGTTTCCCCTTGCTTTCAGCCGTTCGCAGTACCAGCACAGCAAGGCCGTTTTGGTTAATGTTACAAGGCCAGATCAGTCAATCATCCAGACTGTTACCCCTGCAACTACTGAAAAGGCTGCTGCCCCTCTTCAGGAACCACATGTTTGTCTGGCCTCTCAACAGATACCCCTCCGTTGTGGTTGCACCTACGGTACGGCCATCTGTATCGCTGAGGCACGCAAGCCTCCCCACCAACGGCAAGGTCCATGGTTCATGGGGGATCGTATATCTAGCAAAGAGACCATGAGGATAAAACCAGAGAGATTAGAGCCCACATAGAGGCATACCGACAATCTTTCTTTCCACAAACAATACGAGACTGGAATAGAAGGGAGAACCGATAGAACCGGCCTTGGTGGCTGAGCGGTTCTAGGCGCTACAGTCTGGAACCGCGCGACCGCTACGGTCGCAGGTTCGAATCCTGCCTCGGGCATGGATGTGTGTGATGTCCTTAGGCTAGTTAGGTTTAAGTAGTTCTAAGTTCTAGGGGACTGATGACCTCAGAAGTTAAGTCCCATAGTGCTTAGAGCCATTTGAACCATTTTTTTTTTGAACCGAGAGAGGTCCTCAAAGTACCGTCCGCGACACACCGTCAGGTGGCTTGAGGAGAATGGATGTAGATGTAGATCTAGATGTAGATGTAGACGTATGCACGAACCATACCGTCAAATAGGGGAGTCTGAAGGGGGACACGTTTTTGGCATGCGAGAATATGATGCATCCATCCGAGAAATTGCTGCTCGTGTGGGACGAAGTGCTTCGCCAGTGCAACGGGTATGTGCTGAATGGTTCACGGAAGTCCGTAGAACACGACGAGACGGGTCAGGTCGCACCACCCAGACCGATCCCCCGAGAAGGTCGACACCACATCAGAATGTCACTGCAGGACAGATCTGCGTCCTCCTCGGTTCTGGCACAACAGTGGAACACTGTAACTTATCGTACACGTTTATTACGGCGCGGGTACGCGAGCATCGTCCACTTTCCCGCCTGACTTTGGCGAATGTAAGGAAATATGCTAGACGGCTAAGGTGTACGGAACAAGATCACTGACGACAGGAATGGCATCAGATTGTGTACTGGGACAAATTTAGGTCCTGTTTGTTTCAAAATGATGGCTGTATTTTGGTTCATCGCAGACAGGGTGAGCGTAATCACAGTGACTTGATTCGGACAAGACATGCAGCGCCGTTTCAGCGCCTTATGGTGTGGTATGCTATTGGGTACAACCACAAATCACAGTTTGTGTGTTCCAGGGGATTGTGACCCGTGTGGGCCTACGTGAATGAGATCCTGCGACCCGTAGCGATAACCTATCTGCACGACACTTCAGACGCCATTTTCAGCAAGAAAATGCACGACCACATGTTGCTGCACCAACACGTGACTTTTTGGTGTCACAGGATGTCACCCTTTCGCCCTGGCCCACCGTATCACCAGACTTATCGCAGGCGAAAATGGGTGGGGTGTGGTGAAATGACGGGCGCAGCGCTGTGACCAAAATCCAACCATCACAGATGCACTTCGGAACCAAGTGAATGCAGTATGGATGCCAGGAAGTAATTCGCGCCTTATACCTGCCGATGTCATCACGCATGGAACAAGTTATCAGGGCGCATGGTGGACCCTATGCCTTCTAGACAAAGGGGAACACGCTGAACCGAGGTGACTGAAATGGTAATCATTTCTGCAGTACATACTAATATACAGTCCTGTGAATATGAACGTCTTTTGTCTAGTCGTTCAAGTGTTCTCCCACGGCAGAAGAGCAGAAGCGGTTGGTCTCTGGTAAGTGAAGGGCACCTACTCTTCTGCTGGTGGGTGGTCAACTATTTACTGTGTGAATTTCACAGTCATTTTCATTTCAGTTCTTCTGGTAGTCAGAACTAACAATGCTAGTTATCGTGGGAATAATTTCGTATGAAACATTAACATCATTTCTGAAAGTTTTAGTAAGAATACTTTGTGTGAGAGTGAGCTAGGCTCCACGTGTACAGTAGAACAAAGAGACTTTGTCTTCCCAGATCGGTGGTGTAGTGGATTCATTCTCAATGTATAGGATGTTGTTATTGTTGTTGTGGTCTTCAGTCCTGAGACTGGTTTGATGCAGCTCTCCATGCTACTCTATCCTGTGCAAGCTTCTTCATCTCCCAGTACCTACTGCAACCTACATCCTTCTGAATCTGCTTAGTGTATTGATCTCTTGGTCTCCCTCTACGATTTTTACCCTCCACGCTGCCCTCCAATGCTAAATTTGTGATCCCTTGATGCCTCAAAACATGTCCTACCAACCGATCCCTTCCTCTAGTCAAGTTGTGCCACAAACTTCTCTTCTCCCCAGTCCTATTCAATACCTCCTCATTAGTTACGTGATCTACCCACCTTATCTTCAGCATTCTTCTGTACCACCACATTTCGAAAGCTTCTATTCTCTTCTTGTCCTAACTGGTTATCGTCCATGTTTCACTTCCATACATGGCTACACTCCATACAAATACCTTCAGAAACGACTTCCTGACATTTAAATCTATACTCGATGTTAACCAATTTCTCTTCTTCAGAAACGATTCCCTTGCCATTGCCAGTCTAAATTTTATATCCTCTCTACTTCGACCATCATCAGTTATTTTACTCCCTAAATAGCAAAACTCCTTTACTACTTTAAGTGTCTCATTTCCTAATCTAATCCCCTCAGCATCACCCGATTTAATTTGACTACATTCCATTATCCTCGTTTTGCTTTTGTTGATGTTCATCTTATATCCTCCTTTCAATACACTGTCCATTCCGTTCAACTGCTCTTCCAAGTCCTTTGCTGTCTCTGACAGAATTACAATGTCATCGGCGAACCTCAAAAGTTTTTATTTCCTCTCCATGGATTTTAATACCTACTCCGAATTTTTCTTTTGTTTCGTTCACTGCTTGATCAATATACAGATTGAATAACATCGAGGAGAGGCTACAACCCTGTCTCACTCCCTTCCAAACCACTGCTTCCCTTTCGTGCCCATCGACTCTTATAAATGCCATCTGGTTTCTGTACAAATTGTAAATAGCCTTTCGCTCCCTGTATTTTACCCCTGCCACCTTCAGAATTTGAAAGAGAGTATTCCAGTTAACGTTGTCAAAAGCTTTCTCTAAGTCTACAAATGCTAGAAACGTAGGTTTGCCTTTCCTTTATCTTTCTTCTAAGATAAGTCGTAAGGTTAGTATTGCCTCACGTGTTCCAACCTTTCTACGGAATCCAAACTGATCTTCCCCCAGGTCCGCTTCTACCAGTTTTTCCATTCGTCTGTAAAGAATTCGCGTTAGTGTTTTGCAGCTGTGACTTATTAAACTGATAGTTTGGTAATTTTCACATCTGTCAACACCTGCTTTCTTTGGTATTGGAATTATTATATTCTTCTTGAAACCTGAGAGTATTTCGCCTGTCTCATACATCTTGCTCACCAGATGGTGGAGTTTTGTCATGACTGGCTCTCCCAAGGCAATCAGTAGTTCTAATGGAATGTTGTCTACTCCCGGGGCCTTGTTTCGACTCAGGTCTGTCAGTGCTCTGTCAAACTCTTCACGCAGTATCTTATCTCCCATTTCATCTTCATCTACATCCTCTTCCATTTCCATAATATTGTCCTCAAGTACATCGCCCTTGTATAAACCCTCTATATACTCCTTCCACCTTTCTGCCTTCCCTTCTTTGCTTAGAACTGGGTTGCCATCTGAGCTCTTGATATTCATACAAGTGGTTCTCTTCTCTCCAAAGGTCTCTTTAATTTTCCTGTAGGCAGTATCTATCTTACCCCTAGTGAGACAAGCCTCTACATCCTTACATTTGTCCTCTAGCCATCCCTGCTTAGCCATTTTGCACTTTCTGTCGATCTCATTTTTGAGACGTTTGTATTCCCTTTTGCTTGCTTCATTTACTGCATTTTTATATTTTCTCCTTTCATCAATTAAATTCAATATTTCTTCTGTTACCCAAGGATTTCTATTAGCCCTCGTATTTTTACCTACTTGATCCTCTGCTGCCTTCACTATTTCATCCCTCAGAGCTACCCATTCTTCTTCTATGTATAGGATACATATTTTAATGATCCATCTTCCTCATTCAACCTGTACAGTAACCGACTTTTCTAATTTTGTTTCGAAAAATGAATGAAGCAATGAAAGTAAATGTTTTTGGACGTTACTTACTGATTAGTGGACAACATTTTCTGATTTCTTAAAAAGAAATTCAGTTGTCATTAAGCCTCGCCATCACAGTAGTTAAAGTCGAACATAGGCTGTGACTGGACCACGTATAACCCCAAGTTGCAACGCCAACCAGTCTCTCTCTCTTTCTTTCAATGTGTATCAGACCAGTCACTCTCTGCACTTTACACCGAACACTTCACAGAAGAAAGTAGGCAACAACATCTTTCCCTATCCAAACACCGGCCGTTCTGCGTTTTGCACTGGCTACATTGATTCCCTATTGGCCGAACCACACCGCTCAGCCAAGATTCTCGTAAAGGCTGCCAACCACAACTGACCAACCACTGACTACTCCACAGATATCGACTAGTGGGCATAGATAATCATGGCAATCATTGTTCGCGAGTTGGCAGACGTGTAAAAAAAAAAGACAAAATTGTAGTTGACAAATACTGCAGGCAACTTTCATGTTCAAGCAGGATGAAATGACGTAACCATATCTGTCTTTCAGCCTCATTTTGGCTTGACGCTCAACCGAGTTGGAGCTACTGTTTCTGCCGGAGGTGGCATCTTTGTGTTGTGAATTTCGCACCCGGTAAACCCGCACATTTCATCTCTACGTACTTGCTTGACGTTTAATCGCGCCAACTTTCTCGGTCTTTGGCAGCTTGCAGCTCAAAACAGCTCTCGGAACTGCTGGAGGTATGGAATGCCTACTCTCTGTGGAATGTGAGGCGCAGACAGCTCCAGAGAGGAACGCCAGCGCGACTTGCAGCGGGATATCTGCACACAGCAGGAGAAGAAGGCGCGCCTGTCTCAGCGCGTCTCGTCAGGCGACCATCGACCATCACTCGTCCTGCTGTCTGCCACCGCCGTGCTTGCTGAACAGTCTCGCTGCCGTCACTGTCTTGGCATAATTTTTGACTGAAATCGAACTGTACTTCTACGTTCAGATATTCCCCCACTGTATTCCACACTGTACGGAGTATATTCACTGTCTTACGGTACCAAGTATTAACTTTCATTTCCTCCTAGCTAGATGAAAGGGTACAGGGAGTGCCATTATGAAACGGAAATAACATTAACGTCACTCAGGTAAAGTCCAAAATGAAACACCGTCTTCAGAATGGGGAATATTCACTACATGTCTACACATGTTAACGTCCATTCTTCTTCGTGTTGTGCCGGCCGCGGTGGCCGAGCGGTTCTAGGCACTTCAGTCCGGAACCGCGCGACTGCTACGGGCCGGCCGCGGTGGTCTAGCGGTTCTGGCGCTGCAGTCCGGAACCGCGGGACTGCTAGGGTCGCAGGTTCGAATCCTGCCTCTGGCATGGGTGTGTGTGATGTCCTTAGATTAGATAGGTTTAAGTAGTTCTAAGTTCTAGGGGACTTATGACCTAAGATGTTGAGTCCCATAGTGCTCAGAGCCATTTGAACCAACCATTTTTTTGACTGCTACGGTCGCAGGTTCGAATCCTGACTCGGGCATGGATGTGTGTGACGTCCTTAGGTTAGTTATGTTTAAGTAGTTCTAAGCTCTAGGGGACTGATGACCTCAGATGTTAAGCCCCCATAGTGCTAAGAGTCATTTGAGCCATTTTTTTTCTTCGCGTTGTGCGTGAATGACCTCCCGTTATACATTGGCGGAAAGAATTGCAACACCGAGAATAATTAATGTAGACTATTGAAATTTCGGGAATGCATTTTTCTAGGTGACACTTAACTGATTAACAAACAAGATCACAGGATAATGCAAGCCACTCCGAATGCGAAATGATGGTACATTAATAACCGGTGTAACCGGCAGAATGTTTAACGCAATGATACAGACGTGCGTGCATTGCGTTGTACAGGTGCTGGATGCTAGTTAGTGGCACGGTGTCCGATGCCTGTTGTACCTGGTCGGTCAGTTCAGGGGCGGTTAACACTGTTACCGGACGACGCTGGAGTTGTCACCCGATGATATCCCATATGCGCCCGACTGGAGACAGATCTGTTGATAGAGCAGGCCAAGGCAACATGAGCAAGATGGGTTAGAACAGCGGTATGTGGGCGACCGTTATCCTGTTGGAAAACACCTCCTGGAATGCTGATCATGAGTGGCAGCGCGAAAAGTCGAGTCATAGGGTTGACGTACAAATTTGCAGTGAGGGTGCTTGGGTTAACCACGAGAGTGCTCCTACTGTCGTATGAATTTGCACCCCAGAGCAAAACTCAAGGTGTTGGTCCAGCGTTGTGAGCGTGTGGGTGCTATTCTGTCATTCTGCGCAACGGATTGATCTGAGATGTACCCTATACCCTGTGGCTCCTGCAAGATGCAATTTCCACCCCCACACTACTACAGAAGTCAGACAGACGCTCCTAACGTTCTAAAGAGAAATGCCTGAAAAACTTTCAGCAATAAATATCTTCTGAAGTCGTCCGCTGTACGGAAATGACACAAAAATTCACAAAATTTCTTATGTAAGTAGTGGGATACTTGGGTACTGGAGTAGTGCTAGTTAGTGTAACATAAAACTAACGAAAATTATTATTTTCTTGCAAAAATTCTGAGAAATCACAATGGCACTTTTAGTTATGAACTGAACGAGCTATTTCCGGATTCTTTTTCGAACGTGAAGTTACCTCTTAAGGATAGGATTCGCTAATGAAATTTCTGTACAAGGTTTAAGATTGTTATTGACTTGGCAGAATGGCTGAGAGCCGTGTCTACTCAGTTTGAATAATTATCTGTTAGAATGTTGCTAGGTACGGTCGAGGCTGTTGCGTGTGAAATGCAGTGAAGTGTACTGTTGTGGAGGAAATATGAGGCTCACAAGAGCTGTAGCGCACAATACCGTAAACTGCAATGACTGCTGTCTGCGCCGCTCGCTGCTGACAAATAAGATAACTCTCGCTCTATCTGGATAGACCTTCGCCAATCAAACTCTCCCTACACCTTGATGAAGTCAAGGACTCCTACTCGCCCCTAGTCTAACTATTGGCGTGGTACACCGGTCAGATAACCAGTCCACCACGATGCCACTCAAAAATTCGCTCGCAGGCGTTTAACTATAACTCTGTCCGTTCACACCGCACAATAAGTGTGGCGGCCAACACAGTGAACAACGCTTAATCGCAAGGACTCAGTGTAGAGTCGCACTTCGATTAGCTCTCGACAGAGGTGCTCTCCCAGTGAAGTACTGAGGAGAGACTTGTTCCTCGGTCTTTGAGTACACGTACAAGAACACATGCTCTCATTACGTGTTCTCGCTCCAAGAGCGACAACGGAACAGCCCCTCTGCACGCCAGACGTGAAGGGGTATATGTTTTGGTCTCTTCTATTACTCCTTCAGCTCAAGGCGTCAGGAATATTGTCTCCCAATCAGCATTGCTCTTCTAAAACGGGAGAATGATGTTTCGTTTAAGGCGACCAATCCAGAATCTGTAGCATCGGCCTTTGGCGTTTGCTGTCTCCCTGTGAAAACCTCTGAAACTGCGTGCTATGTTTGTAAAGAATGCGTTGGCTGGGCGCTCCCACACAATGTAGCAGAATTTGCTTTTAAGCCGAACACGGGGTCATTCTCCCTTTCACTTGGGCAAACGCTGTCTGCTCTACGAGCGGTTGCTGGCCAACGTAGGTTGACTTGTCCTCTGAAGGGACCAGCCTCCTGGCATGCGGTTTGCCTCTCCCGAACTAAAAGCTTTTGTGACCGTCGTGTCTTGAATGTGTGTGTGTGTGTACGCCAGCCTCGAGTACTTCAACCTCGGTCCGCACCTGCGATTTAGTTGTTACTTGCATATCGTTTACATGAATTCATACAACATTGACTTTATCTTATCGAGTTTGGATTCGAATGAAGTGTCTTGATGTGCGGAATATGATTGTGAGGGAGGAATATGTAAGCAATGAAGGTCAGCAGACCACGACGTCTTACAGTATATCTAGCATGCTGACAGGTTGGTTTCAGGCCTTCAACTGGCCTCTTTCTAATCAACACACGGTCATGACTGACACCAGGCAGAAAACACAACAGACCTCCACCCTGCCATCCTCTGAGCTCTCACTTGATACCACTGGAGACACAAATGGCAGTGGCTTGGGGTCAGTGGAATGCTCGCTATCCAATTTGTAACAGTCCGTTTTGTCACTGTGGTGTCACCTGATGGCCAAGTTCCTGCTGCAGATGCAGTACGATACGCCACAGCCATACGCCGAACAGGCTGGTCGGTCTTCTGTCTCGGTAGTGCTGTGTGGTCGTTTGGATCCCGGTCTAATTGCGAATGTACATTCACGAGACCACCGCTGCCAGCAATCATGTACGGAGGCTGCATTTCTGCCAAGACTTTCTGCAGTAACGCAGAAGCAACATCTAGCCTCTCGTAGTCCAACTACACGATCTCGTTCGTACTCAGTGAGTTATTGATAATGGCGTCTTTGTAGCCTTAAAGGCATTCTTTATTAGCGCCAATGTTATGTGACTAGCGTTTAATTTGAACAGACATAATATTTCAGGTGTACAAACATGCCTACCAACTTTCGTTTCCCGTCAATATATATATATATATATATATATATATATATATATATATATACTACTGGCCATTGAAATTGCTACACCAAGAAGAAATGCAGATGATAAACGGGTATTCATTGAATAAATATATTATACTAGAACGCACATGTGACTATATTTTCACGCAATTTGCGTGCATAGATCCAGAGAAATCAGTACCCAGAAGAACCCCCTCTGGCCGTAATAATGGCCTTGATACCCCTGGGCGTTGAGCCAAACAGGTACAGCTACCCATGCAGCTTCAACGCGATACCACAGTTCATCAAGTGTAGTGACTGGCCTATTGTGACAAGCCAGTTGCTCGGCCACCATTGACCAGACGTTTTCAGTTGGTGAGAGATCTGGAGAATGTGCTGGCCAGGGCAGCAGTCGAATATTTTCTGTATCCAGAAAGGCCCGTACAGGACCTGCAACATGCGGTCGTGCATTATCCTGCTGAAATGTAGGGTTTCGCAGGGATCGAATGAAAGGTAGAGCCACAGGTCGTAACACATCTGAAATGTAACGTCCACTGTTCAAAGTGCCGTCATTGCGAACAAGAGGTGACCGAGACGTGTAACCAATGGCACCCCATGCCATCACGTCGGGTGATATGCCAGCATGGCGATGACGAAGACATGCTTCCAACGTGCCGGCCGCGGTGATCTCGCGGTTTTACGCGCTCAGTCCGGAACCGCGCGACTACCACGGTCGCAGGTTCGAATCCTGCCTCGGGCATGGATGTGTGTGATGTCCTTAGGTTAGTTAGGTTTAAGTAGTTCTAAGTTCTAGGGGACTGATGACCACAGATGATAAATCCCATAGTGCTAAGAGCCATTTGAACCACGCTTCCAACGTGCGTTCACCGCGATGTCGCCAAACACGAGTGCGACCATCGTGATGCTGTAAACAGAACCTGGATTCATCCGAAAAAATGACGTTTTGCCGTTCGTGCATCTAGGTTCGTCATTGAGTACACCATCGCAGGCGCTCCTGTCTGTGATGCAGCGTCAAGAGTAACCGCAACCATAGTCTCCGAGCTGATAGTCCATGCTGCTGCAAACGTCATCGAACTGATCGTGCAGATGGTTGTTGTCTTGCAACGTCCCCATCTGTTGACTCAGGGATTGAGACGTGGCTGCACGATCCGTTACAGCCATGCGGATAAGATGCCTGTCATCTCGACTGCTAATGATACGAGGCCGTTAGGATACAGCACGGCGTTTCGTATTACCCTCCTGAACCCACCGATTCCATATTCTGCTAACAGTCATTGGATCATGACAACGCGAGTAGCAATGTCACGATACGATAAACCGCAATCACGATAGGCTACAATCCGACCTTTATCAAAGTCGGAAACGTGATGTTACGCATTTCTCCTCCTGACACGAGGCATCACAACAACGTTTCACCAGGCAACGCCGGTCAACTGCTGTTTGTGTATGAGAAATCGGTTGGAAACCTTCCTCATGTCAGCACATTGTAGGTGTCGCCACCGGCGCCAACCTTGCGTGAATGTTCTGAATAGCTAATTATTTTCATATCACAGCATCTTCTTCCTGTCGGTTAAATTTCGCGTCTGTAGCACACCATCTTCGTGGTGTAGCAATTTTAATGGGCAGTAATGTATATATAGTAAGCTGAAACTTAGGGATTGGAGAGGAACGTGGAAATTAAGAGCCTTCAACATCGCAGCGCGTCAGCAATCGTTGGTTAATATATTAAAATAAAAAAAATTAAAAACCTGCCTCGATTGCGAAAAAAGCACCTAGTGTTAAGTGTTAACCCAGGTTTCGGCGTAGATAACTACACCTTCTTCAGAACAACAATAAAACCCACAAGTGCCTAAGAAGACCTTTGTCAATGATTGAAACACCACCATAGCTGTGCATTTATGAACGAAAAAGAAAAGGAAAACACAAACAGTACACATGTACAAAGTCAAAACCACTACTTAACTTTGTGGTCTACGCTCCACCTCACACCGGCCTATGTTCGATGGGCCATGACCCGCCATGAACTGCAGCTACAAATGGTCGCTCACTTACAAGCCTGACCCGCTACCTATGCACATGCGCAAGACAAGGGAAGTTACTTGAATGCGAATGCGCATACGAATACGAGAAAGCTTATACATGGGTCGGGGCTAAATAGCCCATATCTTCCCAACCGTTGATCAACGTATATCAAAAAATGGAATGGATAGAATACGTGACGAGCTAAGTAGGAGATGAAACCTAAAAATAACCGCACACGGTCGCTTATGCTAGTAAAGAAACTTATATATGAAGCAACCTGTGACAACAGGAGGAACTCTTATAAACTACACCTAAAGCCAGTAGTTAGCCTGGGGGGGGGGGGGGGGGGGTAGGGATAAACGTGAGGTGTTCAACGGGCTAAAATCACCTTCATCGGAAAAGAAAAATGAGGATGAAAAGAAAGAAGATGAACAGCTTGACGAACTGCTCTCGCCAATCAGCGCACGCATGTGAAAATCCCCAGATCATCAGATTTACAAGTATGAAGAACAAATTAAAGGTGCGAAACCTTCAAAAAATTTTCTGCTTCTTAGTAGGAGTTGGTCGTTAAGGATATTGTCTTTAGCATGTTGCAGATGATTACAGATATGCATTTCTTCCAAAACATCCAGTTTTAAGCCCTTAACCTCGGCATTAAGTAACTCGATATTAACTGGAGGGCTCGGCGCATGAGCCGTTTGCACAAGGTGTTCCGCATTAAGTAGAGCCCTCAGTATCGTCACCGCTTCTAGTAGGAATATGCTCTTTATACCTGAGGCCCAGAGCTCGCCCCGTTTGCCCGATGTAAAATTTTGGACAATCCCCGCATGTAATTTTATGTACTCCTGGTTGGGAAAGTTCATCGCTCTTATTGTGCAAGGAGTGGATTAAATTCCTATGTAAACTATTATTAGTAGAATAGGTGACTCTGAAATTATGGGCTCTGAGTAAACGTCCCAATTTGTAACTTATATTGCCTATGTAAGGGGTAGATATCGTTGCCACTTTTTTGTCATCTAACGCATCCCCTAGGGTGGAAGACGTAATATTATTATTATTATTATTTATTTTCTTGTTATACAACTGTCTTACCAACTGAGGCCTATAGCCATTATTTATAGGAATATTCTCAAGTGTGATCAGTTCAGTTTCTACCGCATCTGATGCAAGAGGGATGGCTGTAACTCGATGAATATTAGAATGAAAAACGACCATCTTATGGGCGTACGGATGGGCCGAGTCTGTAGGTATAATATTGTCGGAAAACGTATTTTTCCGAAAAATATTAAATTCAATGCGGTTGTGAACCACAGTTAAAGTGAGGTCCAAAAAATTTAATAACCTAGTATCGGATTCTCGCTCAATTGTAAAACTGATATTATGGTGAAGCTCATTAAAAATCGAAAAAATATGGTCTACGTGATTTTGAGAACCATCAATGATTAACAGAATGTCGTCAACATATCTTTTGTAAAATTTTATTCTCCTAAGAATCTCTCTGTCACTGGCAAAAAAATTCGGACTCTAAGTAGTTCATAAAAATTTCTGATAATATCCCAGTAGGGGGCTCCCCATAGCCAAACCTGCTGGTTGTAAGTAAAATCTCCCACTAAATGTAAAGTAGTTGTGTTTTAAAACGATCCGTAGCAGCATCATCAACTCATTGACCTCTTTATCTAAAAGTTTTTTATGGTGACGTAAATTGCACTCTAGTATTTGCAGTGTGAGGTCGACCGGTACATTAGTGTATAAACTTGTTACGACAACTCTGCCTGCTGTGTCACACACACACACACACACACACACACACACACACACACAGTACAAACTTACAGTAACAATTATTTATTAAAATATTATGCCCGGTTAGCCGTTCGCGCTAAAACACCGCTTCCGGGACGTGTAGGTGCGCCGACTCCGGATCGAATGCGCTCGGCGGATGAATGAGGAAGGCTGGCGTGCCTGCTAGTGTGGCGGCCAGCCTGGATGTCGTTTTTAGGCGGTTTCCCACATACTACTAGGTGAATACTGGGCCTGTACCCACTTCTCGCGTCAGTTACACAATTCGCAAAAAATTATCTACACCTACATCTACATGGCTACTCTGCAGATCACATTTAAGTGCCTCGCAGAGGGTTCATCGAACAAACAACCCTCACAATACTTCTCTGTTATTCAACTCTGGAACAGCGCATGGAAAAGTGCGAGCTGCGGTTTCCCTTATTTTATTACGACGATTGTTTTTCCCTATGTAGATCGGCGTCAACAAAATATTTCCCCATTCGGAGGAGAAATTGGTGGTTACGATTTCTTGATAAGACCCTGCCGCAACGATGTTCATGACACTGTCTTCCCTATTTCTCGATAATACGAAGATAATACAAATTAATTTGAGCTTTCTCGATGTACTCCGTTACTACTACCTGGTAAGGATCCGATAATGTGCACCGGTACTGCAAAAGAGGATGGACAAGCGTAGTGTGAGCAGTCTATTTACTAGATCTGTTACATTTCCTAAGTGTTCTTCCAACAGTATGCAGTCTCTGATTCGCCTCCCCCACAACATTTTCCATGCGTTTCTTCCAATTTAAGTTGTTGGTAATTGCAATTTCTAGGTGTTTAGTTGAACTTAGGGCCTTTAGATTTGATTGATTTTTCTGTCTAAGCAAAGTCTTTTTTAGCACTCGTGTGGATGACATCACGCTTTTCATTGTTTAGGGTCAACTGCCAGTTTTCCCTCCATATAAATATCTTGTCTAATCATTTTTCAATTGGTTTTGATCTTCTGATGACGTTACTAGGAAATTAACGACAGCATCATCCGAAAACAACCTAAGATGGCTGTTCAGTTTGTCTCCTAAATTGTTTATATAGATAAGGAATAACAGAGGGTCTATAAGACGAACTTAGGAAACGCCAAAAAACACTTGTCTTTTACTCGATGACTTTCCGTCAGTTACTATGAACTGTGACATCTCTGACAGGGAATCACGAATCCAGTCGCACACCTGAGGCGATATTCCATAAGCACGCAGTTTGATTACAAGTCACTTGTGAGGTATAGTGTCAAAAGCTTTCAGGAAATCTAAAAATATGGAATGAATTTGAAATCCTTTGGTTAAATCATTTTATAGAAAGGACATGTAATATAAATCCGGCTGGAAAAGTAGCCTGTGGCAACTGCAAGGTATTTACATTGAAATAAGTATTGACCTTTTCGAGGTACCCACGTAAATTGGGGCCTTGTAATAAAATAGTGTACAGTGTATTACTGCCAGTACTCACATAGTTGTTTAGTGACTGGTTTTATCTGTCTACTCATTATGAACAATAAAAAATTACTTGGGCAATGACGGCATTTATGGGCTATTAATGATCAGGCAGCCGAAACGCGTGTAGCAACTAAACAGTTTTATGAGCATTGACCGATGGTCTCAGGCAATAGCATGTGAAACTTCACCGCCTCTGTAATGAATAGTTTTGCTTAATCGGTCGGAAAGTTGTGGTACGGTTTATAGGTAGTATAACTTCATAACCTGAATTATCGCAGCATTGTAAATAACGTCGTTGGCTTGTTAGCGTTCCGTGATTTTTAACAGACTTCTGTATTGCGTGACCTGACTAATAATATTTTTTTCTGATAGTAGACCTGACTACGGAAGAAAGTTATTTCAAAAGGAGGGGTAATCTATTGTTAAAAAAAGAAATTACAGCCGCCATTGTTGCGAGATACAAAGTGTAAGCAAGCAGAAGACTTAGAGTTTTGAATGCTAGGCAGTACTGTGCGTTCCCTGCTTAATAACACGGTCTTTTGGAATGAACACATTCTCTTTTGTGAAAATCGAAATTTTGTGGAACATGCCCTACCGACACAGATTATTGTAGTTGTTCAGAATCGTGTCCATCTGACTTGCTCTTCAATAACAGCGCCAAGAATTTCCTAGAGCTACATTACGACGCAGATCTTGAAAAGCTGTTTCTTACGCTGGTTTCTAAGATCTTTAACCTTGAGTGCGCTCGACTGCACTTCGGAGACGCCACTCATTACTAAAAATAATAATTTACTATCTTTAAGCCAAGAAGACGGTAACTAAGATCCACAGCTCTAAATATTTTATTTTTGTATGAAAAGATCAATTTCAATTTTCAAATTAAGATGTGACACCAAAGGACAGATTTATTTGAATAATTTAAAACTAGGAAGGAAAGAGGACCTGGTAGGAGTATGGAACAGTAGTTACAATTAATTTTGTAGCGGAAAGTTTCGAGGCTGCCGGTCTATTTGTTCTTTTTGCTCTTATCAGGAATACTTAATACTTTTTCTGGTGGCCAAGGGAGGATCATTACACCTTTGAGTCATCAGTCTTCTGACTGGTCGGATTCGGTCCACCTCAGATTCCTCTCCAGTGATAACCTGTAGGTCTCAGAGTAGCACTAGCAACCTACGTCTTTATTATTTGCTGATATGTGATATTAGGAGAGATCATGCTTAGGAATAGCTCCGTAAATAAAATGCTCCTTTGGTTTTGACTATGTTACAAAAATGGTTCAAATGGCTCTGACCACTGTGGGACTTAACTTCTGAGGTCATCAGTCCCCTAGAACGTATAACTACTTAAACCTAACTAACCTAAGAACATCACACACATCCATGCCCGAGGCAGGATTCGAACCTGCGACCGTAGTCGTCGCGCGGTTCCAGACTGTAGCGCCTAGAACCACCCGGCCACTCAGGCCGGCGACTATGTTACTATATTTCTATTTCAGTCATCTAATTTAAAAGAAATTGGGGTTTTATTGTTCAATTTTACTTTTTCTCTCAACATCATTATTATGATTTTTTCTTTTTTTACCTTGCAGTTGGATAACGTGCTGGAAAATTGGTTTCATTTGATATTAGAGAAACAATAGCCGCATTTCCTGGTACTTTTGAAGGCTGTCTGTCACAGAGATGCATAGAGAACTACGTAATTTATCGCCCCGTTTATTAAATTTACACCGAGTTTAAAACGATGAAAAAGTCAGTCGTATTCAGCGAGAAATTTATTTTCACATTTATTTCGGAAACGATTATGAAGAGACGAAACGAATGCTCTCATTTACAATATACGGAATTTTCGGCTTAATGTTTTACAAGAATTGTAGCTACGTATCTTCTGTGAAAGACATTGCAAAACTATTTCTCGTTACGACTTTCGTGAGGCGCTTTGTGCTTAACTAAATACAGACTTCCTCCGTATTTGTTGCGTAGAAGAACGGCACATTCCTTTCTCTAAACTTGGCTCTCCTACAGTGTGAGTTCAGAACTCTAGAAGCTGTGCGGGAAAATAATTCTGAAGCTACACGGCTTTATCTTGAGTTATGAGACGGAAAGACTCGTCTATAATTTCTGAATCCTATGAGATTTACTCTCTGAATGTAGTAGGAGACGCTCCGAAATGATGTTTATAGAGATATCTAAGGCGAAAAAGCAGCGTTAGTCTGTCAGTGTCGTTGGCAATGGCAACGGAAAAAATGTATTTCATATAACCATGTTAAGCATAGTGATGTACCTCAGTATCAGGAGGTTGTTTATCATCTTCTTGCAAGCCGTACATCATTCACCCAAATATATACTATCATGCCAGCCATGGGAATATTATAAACCATATCTCCACTTAGTTTCGAACGTCATTTCGAATGAAGCAAAATAAGAACTAAGAAATGGAAAAAGGAAATGACACAGCACTTCTAAAGCCGGCCGCTGTGGCCGAGCGGTTCTAGGCGCTTCAGTCCAATCTTTCGCCATGAAAAATAATGTTGTGACTGTCATTTGCCCTGCTTGCGATATGCAATACAAGACGGTACGTTATCAGTTTTCATAAACATGTTTGTGAGTACACAACCCGCGGTGTGAAATACGAATATGCAAACAATCATAAAAGAAAATGAAATTGAGTATCTAAATTTAATGACTTATAAATGAGAACAAAGACTGCAAGTTAAACTATACGTCATTAAGGCATGACAACAGTACACATTTTCATAACGTTCTCATAACCAGATTAGTTATCAAAATATTTATTAATAATTTTCCTGTGTACAATTACTTTCCTTGACACCCGTTTCAACCGTAAGACAAATCCATGTGCTTCTCTATAAAAATTCTACAGTAAACATTAACCATATATAATGTTCTAACAATGAGAGACTAGAGTTGCAAATATATATATAAAAAAACTAAATTACCTTAAAAATTCCTCTTTTGACATTCCTGCATTAATAACATCTCAGTTCCACTAATTTTTTCCTCAGAATATATTACTAAAAAATCTGTTTTAAATAACGCTGCCTCTACTGCAAGGCAGACCAGCTTCCATCTTTTATAAGCCGAGTGCATCGCCAAACTGTCTGACTGCAGCTCTCTTCAATAGAAGCAACGACTCTGGCCAACCTCTCTGGTCTCAGGAACAGACTTGCAAAGAACATGGCTATATCGATACTACGGAGGTTGTACATAGAACAAGCTGCAAAGGAAACCAAAGAAAATTTGGAGTAGGAATTATAACCAGCGAGAAGAAAGAAAAAAACTGAGGTTTGCCGATGACACTTGCAGTAGGGAGTTTGGATTACGAGCACACTTTTGATATCAAATTGATATGAAAATTAATTTAATTAAATTGATCAATTAATCACCCCCGCCCCCGCCCACCGTCATTTATCCCCGCCCCGACCACGCCCACCCCCGTGCCCAGATGACGTCACGTGTTTTCTCAGCTGCAAGTGTGCCCCAGTCCCCTCCTCCCACTTCCCCTCCCCCACTACCCCTACCCCCAACCTACCCTATTGGCAGGAATTTCGAATTTTGGCGGGAATTTCGAATTTTGGTGGGAATTTCTTTGCCCCAGGGCTAAGCTGACATCCCATCCCTCCCCCCCCCCCCCACCCGGGAGTTGACAGGAAATTAAAAATGGCGGTGCCCTTTCTGGGAATCAAACTCTGGTCCTCCTGAACGGAAAGACAAGTGCACCTCCAACACATAGAAACTGTCCACATGCGGGAGAGGAAGGTTAGGTTAGTGTACTTTATTTATTTTGGTCGGGAAACTGACCAAAGATCTATAGTAATTGCGTAATTAATCACAAAGATTGGGCCTAATTACACAATCATATGCATAGTGCTACACAAGGACAACATAAAATCGCAGTACAACTCAAAAACTGACAGTACCATTCAATTGGTGTTATCCTGCTGGGAAAAAAATTCCCAATACCACTCGAAATTAGCGACAGACACAGTCAAAACTCTACACTGCACCTACAAGCTGGTGGGAAAAAGGCTGGGGTGTTAGGTACTATCTTCATTCATTTTGGTGGCAAATACGTTCAAGTGATGAGATGCTGGTGTTGGACAGAGAGGAGTTTAAAGATTGTATTAACCACACAGTATCTATCACTGTTTCACATCATAGTTCACTACAGATGCTTGCTGTACCGACCGAGGTGGCGCAGTGGTTAGACACTGGACTCGCATTCGGGAGGACGACGGTTCAATCCCGTATCCGGCCATCCTGATTTAGGTTTTCCGTGATTTCCCTAAATCGCTCCAGGCATATGCCGGGATGGTTCCTTTCAAAGGGCAGGGCCGACTTTCTTCCCCGTCCTTCCCTAATCCGATGAGACCGATGACCTCCTTCCCCCAAACAACCCAACCCCAACAGATGCTGGCTCAAAAACCATCCTGCAGCCCAGGTAATCGAAGCCATTACACACTACCATAGCTGATGGAAAAAAATGCGTCAAAGTTCTAATTACTCTTCCAAATTGTTGTTACAAAACCAGCACTCATAATGAACGGGTGATAATGCAGCACATGTACTGACGAAAATCGTCGTCCTAAAAGACTGCAGAGGAGGCGGTAGTTGAATGTGCACTCTCTTCGATAGGCGTCCATAAACTGCCGAAAATCAATCCCCCCTTCCGCTCTCCCTCCACCCCTCCCCACCTCCACTCACCTACAGGGAGCACAGATGCTCCTTCAAATGCCCAGCTGCTCCACCGACTGCCTATGGCGTGGGCAGGTTGCTGTCTGCCCTTTGCTGTCACCATCTGGTCGCCACCTTAAGGCGACACAACTAACCAATACGAGATAACCTCAACTGATCCTTGTTCGTCTAAAATATAGCGACAGAGCCTCCACACGCCCCCCCCCCCCACTCCACCCGACAGACAGCGGCTGTGTCCAGAGACCAATGCAGCAGATACGCCCTCCCACGCCATAGCCAGCATCAGCTCACCAATTGGTGATAGAGAACAACAGTATTTGATGTCAACGCATCTATAATCAAGCATCTATTTAAAAACGCAAAACACATTTGCGACCATAATAAATGTCCTCTTTCAACGAAAATAGGTAAAGCCCATTTTCTTAAAGCTCATTTTCTTTTAGTTTTATAAGCGAAATCGGTAGAGTTTTTACATTCGACTGCAGATGCATCACTATATTTTGAGACGTCCAGAAAAGTGTACCGCCACCGATCACAGATGATCAGAATGGACATGCCCACCCTGTGTAAAATCAGGAAAAACAAACTTCGACAACTTAGATTCGAGAACTACTGACCAACGCAGAATGTCCTCGCTATTTCGAAACCATCATCAGAGTAATGAAAAACCGAGCATTTAAACTCCAAAGAAAAGAAAATCTATATTAAGCAATTTCTTCCAGCTTGTTGAACAAATTACACGACCTGAGAGCGTCTCTCGCATTCAGTGTCTGTAAATAAATTGTCACGCACGTGGGTATTACAAACATTTCAGACAATCTTTCACGCCATTGGCACACATGTAGAGAAAAAAAAAGCGACATTCATTTTACGTTTGACACCAAGAAGCTATAATTCAAGAGAACAGAGCTGTTCTGTACACTATGACAGGGCCTCTTTTACCAGTGTGATGCTGTATCATTCTAGCGTTTACGATACAAATCATCAGAGCCTGTCTCGCCCTGTGTAGTTGGGACAATGAATTTTCGTTAAGATATGCACAAAACGAAAAAGAAGAAACGCATGTAAAGAATCATTCCGCAGTGCCATAGCCATTTCTTCCACCCACTAGGCAGCACGTCATTGATATCAGTTTGATAGGTTAATTAATCAAATTGATCATGAGAGTCACTTTACATGGAAAATAATTTTTTTTCAGCAGTCGGATTACAGTCACCAGCTAGGACAACTGGGGATCCACGGAGGTAACACGATGTTCCTTTCGAGGAACACTATTGAGAAATGACATTTGAAGCTGACAACAGGGGGATCCTACAGCCCACAACATTCATTTAGTATAAGAACTGCGCTATTAAAAAGCACGATCGTCGCGACTATGTTACCGTCAGCCTGCCGAAAAATCGGTTTTGAGTCTACAGGCACACACACGAGTCGCTGATAGTGTTACGCTTTCAGGTAGAAATGCTGTCTGCGATTTGGAATCATCTACTCTACCACATACGCACCTGCATCTTGTAGAGACGTCTTTTAATGGTTACAGCCACTGGTGAATCATATTTGTGCCACTCTCGTATCTCGAAATGAGTCACCCTTTTTTTCCGAACCTATCTGTTAAGGATCGCATATAGCAAGAACACCAGCGCTGTTTTTAGACAGCCTTCTGTATCTTGTAACTGATCCTAAGTCTCTGCTTTGCCCTGTCTGCGCTTTAGTGATCGTCCCAATTTAAGTCTGACCTGTACGGAAGTCAGAGAGCGCTGTATCTACGACCTTCTGCATCCTGTGGAGAAACACGACGAGCTGATTTAATGCGACAGGAGCACGTCTTGATCACTTGTTGGAGATGGGAACTTCGTGTCATAGCTCAGCCAACCATGTACACTGTGTAAGGCCAGCGCCAAACGAAGTACTAGAAGAGATAGTACGAGCAGTTATGGTGGAGCTTCTTGTTGGGAAAATTAGGAAGACTGGAAACAGGACGAATATTTGGCGACACATCACCAAACTACATACAGGTATTCAGAAGTAGATGCATGTCACTCAGGGTGCATTAATGTCTATCACCCAAACATGTATTGTGATCCTATTAAACATACAGGTATTGGTTCATTGGAGCAGGTAGTTTGTGATCGAAGTTGCTTCCACAGACTGCTGTAAAGTTTTATCACCTATACTGTACGATTACCATATCCAACAGACCATCAATCTGTATTGCTCCTTCATAAGCAGATTAATACCTTGTTTTCTTTCGGTTGTAATACGCCCAATCAGTGTACACTGCCATACACTTTGTTTTTTCTACCATGACTTAGAGACCCATGTCAGCTGCTGCTAAACCGACATTAACACGTTTCGAGCCTCTGGAGAAGAAAACTGAACATTGCATGGCATAAACTACTGGTATACAGCTACCACACCACAGGCTGGTAGAAATAAAACACAGATGCGATGTTTCTCATTGACAAAAATGTGGAAGTCATCGCAACACATGGAAACTGGAAGAGTTTGCGGTAATGTAGAGTGCTTCCAGCAACTATTCAAAGGTCATTACCTGTACAGTTAATCTCTTCTCCCCATCGAAGTGGTAGCAGTTGTCTCGGTGCACCATTTCGAGAAGTATTGTTCCTTCATTTTTCAGTCATGTACCATGATTACTGTTCTGGTGTTGACCATTGCTAGAAGGTGTTGTTCACAGTACGTATGAGGTAGAACAAATAAATAGAGTTGCTCTTACCTTATTAGTGAAAAAAAAATAAAAATAAAAACGTGTAGCGTATTGCAGCATTTGGAAAGAGGACGAGTCTGTAGCACTGAGGAACGCTTCCAAACAACTGTATTAAGGTGATGACCTCTATATTTAACGCCATGTTCCACAGCAACAAGCAGCAGATATCCAGTGTTGAGCCAAGGTGCCCTCCATCTCAACGGAGTGCTGCCAGTCAGTCTTTATGCCGTAATCAACAGCATTCCCAGTGGACGGTGGTGATTGGAAAGACGCCATTGATATAGAACACTGTACTGTAATACACACTGCAGTTGATAGCGAGATCAGTTTTAGCAATTTTACCCAGAAGTCGGAGAGAGTAGTTGTGGATTGGCAAGAGAGCCAAACCGGTTTTGAGAGGAAGGCGAAAGGCACGCGTTTTAGCTCACGCAGGCTGGCGTGAGGTCTGGAACAGGACAAGGAAATTAGACTAGCAAAAAAGGACGTAACTTTAATCCATTGAAACGTCCCCTTAGAAAAATTATACATGACTGTGCTTAAACTGACACACAATATTTTTAGCGCAACGCAATCTGACTTTCAAAAATCCCTACAAAAGAATGGCCCTGACTAACATTAACCTATACCATTCACAAATCACTTACCTCACAAAAATCTTCGTTACTCGAACTACTGCAATACAGCGAGCGCCACTACTGCCAGCTAAATAAAAGATTCAAACTACTGAAGGCACTAACTACTGATCGGCATAGTCAGCAAATGAAAGATTTTGATAGAGAACAAACAATGTATTTACCTTAAAAGTGTTCAAAACTCATAATGTATATAGCAGTTCATGACATCCAGTCTTACAAATTTCAAAACTCCGCCATTTCTCTCCACATATCCACCACTGCTGGCGGCTCACCTCCAACTGCGCAACGCTACGCGCTGTTCTCATCCAGCTGCCCAACACTACAATGGCAGACAACAATGCAAACTAGCCACAGACTGCACACAGCACAGCCAGTGATTTTTCATACAGGCGCTACGTGGCGTTACCAATAACAAAACCTAAACAGCCTACTTACACCATAAATGGTGAACATCGCTCTTGACGGTACATGTTTTACAGCATCAATAGTAACTGGTAATGGCGCCTTGCTAGGTCGTAGCAAATGACGTAGCTGAAGGCTATGCTAACTATCGTCTCGGCAAATGAGAGCGTATTTTGTCAGTGAACCATCGCTAGCAAAGTCGGTTGTACAACTGGGGCGAGTGCTAGGAAGTCTCTCTAGACCTGCCGTGTGGCGGCGCTCGGTCTGCAATCACTGATAGTGGCGACACGCGGGTCCGACGTATACTAACAGACCGCGGCCGATTTAAAGGCTACCACCTAGCAAGTGTGGTGTCTGGCGGTGACTCAACAAGAGTAATATACACCACACTCTGCAACCTATGTAGAAACAGAGTGAGGCAAGTTAATGCTATAGGAGGAGCGCGTTTTGACCACTCGGTGGAAGTGGCAACATCATGTCG
The DNA here is from genome assembly GCF_023898315.1 of Schistocerca nitens. Lineage (NCBI taxonomy): Eukaryota > Metazoa > Arthropoda > Insecta > Orthoptera > Acrididae > Schistocerca > Schistocerca nitens. The sequence continues at coordinate 628,662,020 of NC_064621.1, forward strand.
TAGCTCAGCCACCCATGTACGCTATGTAAGGTCAACGTCAAATGAACCCTACTCATGCAACACGACGACAGTATGAACAGTTACGGTCGTATTCCCTGCTGGAAAAATTAGGAAGACTCAACATCGAAGCAAATCCGCATCCCTCAGGACCCATTCATGTCTATCACACAAACATTCTATCATCGTTATTTTGTACCATCCAGCATAGAAAAATTACCAACTATAAAAGCTTCATTAATTTCATCCAATAGATTTTTAGCGCATCTCTCTCTTCCGATATATCAAAAACGAATATCGTCTACGTGCCGGCATCTAGCATATGCGGCGACACTATTAAATATACAGGTATTTATCCATCGGAGCTGGTGGCCAGTGATCGTCACTTGCACAAACTGGTGTAAAGTTTCATCACCTGTACCGTATGAGAACCTTCTCCCACATGTTATCAGTCGCAGGAGACGGACGCTGTTTCGTTGTTTTATATACCTCTTTTTCTGCTGTAATGCGCTTTGTACACTACCATACATTTTTTCCACCATGATTTCGACGTCTGTGTCAGATTCTAAACTTACATTAACACATATGTTCCATTGACTCCCCCTGGAAATTAGACATCACATGGTGTAAATCACATTGTGTGGTAATCAACAGCATACCTAGACTGTTGGGATCGAAAAGATATCGTCGATGTACTGTAATAATACGTATCATAGTTGATAGTGCGATTAATTTTGGCAATTTTAGCGTAATTTCAACACCGATCAGTGACGCAGAATCATGTTCACCAATTTCTGTATCATCGCTGAACAGTCCCTTCACTACTTTGAGACTACCATCTCGAATGTAAGTAGATGACTGTGCGGTATGTTCATACATTGTTAATTCTCGAGCATATACATCAAAGTATACCAGACAGCGACCTAAATATCCCTAGCACTTCGATCGTAGTGCGTAACTTACAATCTTTCTCTATGTGGATGGCAGTCACAGGGCATTCTCGCATTCTTAGGATAAAGTTAGAGACCGAAAAATCTCCTAGCATTGTGTTTAACCAACGCTCCCTGCAGCTGACCAGAAGTAGACCACTACATTCCACGTTTCGTGTACCGAGCGGGTGGCGCAGTCGTCAGCACATTAGACTCGCATTCGTGAGGATGATGGTTCAAACCTGTCTCCGACCGTTCTGATTTAGGTTTTCCATGATTTCCCTAAATCGCTTTAGGCAAATGTCGGGATGGTTCGTTAGAAGAGGCACAGCTGTTTTCCTTCCCAATCCTTCCCTAATTCGAGCTTGTGCTCCATCTCTAATAAACTCGCTGTCGATGGGACTTTAAACACTAATCTGCTCCCCCAGTTTCGTGCAGGAACTGTGCGAACCGAGGCTGTAACTGCTGTCCGACACCCATCCAAGAGCACAAGGTTTCTCCACATGCGCGAATGTCGAGGAGGCTGGCACCCATTATCGGTGTACAGTGGATATGGGACTGTTGTGATGATAGAACAGACGGTTAAGAACAAGAAACGGGTGGTTTTTATGCATGATGGAGCTCCAGACGGACAGAGTTCGCTGCATTTTACGTACATCAACTGCACTAGCAATTCTAAAGTGCTGTTCCAGAGCCTAGGGCCATTACCAAGAAGGTATTGGTAAGAGAGAACAAAAACACATGCACTCCTAAGGCTACAATGTTGTGCACTTAAAACACGCTATAATGTTAGATCGTTGCGAATTCCGTCCTATTAGTCGTATGGAATGCAACGCTGCTACTATCCCAAAGTAAGAAATATAATTCCAGCGCATGACATACATTCTCCTTGCAGGTTTCCCTACGATAAACTATGGTGATAAACTGTAGAATGAAAAACTACTTCCTTCAAACAACGATTCCATGCAATACACGTACAATATAGCTTTCCAGAGGTGTACAGCCCCCACTATTCACATCCGATCAAGCTTCGGAAATTATACTGTGCTCGCACCAGTCCTACACAAAATGATCGCTAGTTACGGGGAATGCCTCTTACAAAGAAAGGGACAAACGCGTAACAGCGGTGTGTGACATGTGAAATTACACGTCATTCCGCCACTAACTCCGCAAACAGGACATCTGTCAAGCAGGTGTATACACGGAGATTGTAGTATCTCACAAACACCTGTCGCTAACTTAGAATCACCGTAGTTATGAAACTGAATAATCGATTTTATATCCAAGATGCGGCAGGGAATAGAGTACGTCGCATAAATCTTCGTTCGTCTAGAGGAATGTGTCGAAACAGTATGTAAGTCCTGTCATGACAGAGAGGTTTTCTGTTAACGATCGCAAGTAGACAGTGTTCTACGTCACACACAGAACACGCGGTTGTATGCAAGTCGAACGCAGGTTATGTCGCACAACTAATGCACCCGACGAAGCAACGGAAAAAAATGACCTGCAACAAAATGTCCCTCTCTCTCTAGAATGCATCATCAGTCTACCATTAAATCCTACCTCGTTACAGCTCCATCTCACCCTATCACACCATCCACTCTCTGTCGTCCTTTAACGCATATGCAAGTAAGTTTAGAGGCATATGGTTCTCTTTTTTCCAGGAAAGCATCAAAGACAGCAGTCAGCATGCGCGCATAACTATTACCTCAATAGGCATACAGTAGAATGTATGAAAAATAAAAGATTGTGTCCCCGGTTCCCGGTGCTTCCATCTCGCCGTGTTCCCGCATTCCTCTTGATGTCGTATATTCGTTCCCATGTACAAGAATTGTTTTGGACCAATCAGAAATCATGCAGGCACTCCCTCAATTTCCCCCCATTTCGGCGTATTTTCCCTCTATTTATACGTATTTTCCGTCATTTTAACGATTCTTTTTATGTCACTTCTATCCATGTGATCAAGACATCACTTATCGTTCCATGTTCTAAAACTGCTTGTAAATGTAGCACAAGCTCCCAGCTACTAGTGCAAATGCACTATTTTTCTAATTGTGAGGCGTAGTGTAGCACTGTACTCGATTGCATCGAGTCGCCTCCACCCACATATTCCACATTTGCAGTGCGTTTGCTCTGTTTTCTTTATGTTTGAGTATGTGCTCGGCTACTAGACATACAGAAAACAGGGCAAACGTGATGCAGCTTTAGAATATGCGGTTGGAGGTGACTGGTTGCAATCGAGTACAATTCTGTACTGTGCGGCCGACCAGAAAAATAGTGCGCTTGCGCTAGGTGTTGGCAGCTGTAGTGCATTTACAAGCAATCGAGTACAGTTCTGTACTGTGCCGGCCGACCAGAAAAATGGTGCGCTTGCGCTAGGTGTTGGCAGCTGTAGTGCATTTACAAGCAATTTTAAAATACGGAACGATGTCTTCCACATTTTTGTCAGTGAGAAGCATGGAGTCTGTGTTCTATTTCTAACAGCCTGTGGTCAGGAATGAGAAGGTTCTGCGCAGAATAGGAGAGAAAACACTGACAAGGAGAAGGGTAGGATTATAGGACATCTGTTAAGATATCAGGGAATGACTCACATGGTACTAGACGTAGCTGTAGAGATCAAAAACTGTAGATGAAGACTGAGATTGGAATACATCCAGAAAGTAATTGAATACGTAGGTTGCAAGTGATACTCTGAGATGAAGAGATTGGCACAGGAGAGGAATTGGTGGTGAGCCGCATCAAGCCAGTCAGAACACGGGTGAGACACAAAAAAAGAAGGTTGGCTCTCCCACCCCAGCGCTGTGGGTTCGACTGTCTGGGAGGGAGAGAGGGTGCAAGTGGAACTAACGAAATCCGTCGGGGATGAAGTTGGCCGCATCATGATAGACAGTTCAGGAAGACTTTTTATTATTCACCAAGATAGAACAGATACCGCTGCATGTGTTTGTCCGGTGGACACAGCTTGGTGTCAACCCACAGCGTCTTCGTACCAGTGTAGCTGTGGTGTTCGTCCTTGCAGCTGTGGCTCATTTCTGTGGCGCAGCCAGCTGATAAAGCGCCAGGTAGCACCAGCTGTACCTAACTCAGCATTGTTGCAGGCAATAGTGACTGCGCTAAGTACAACCAGCTGTGGTTGGCCAAAGGCTTCATTGGTTCATCGGATTCCAAGGGTAGTCCAATGCCATCGAACCTCGGACGACGAGCAGCTAGTGCGGTGACTCGGTGTAGCACCCTCGCTATGACATATTTTGCGACATGGTAGCTGTGGCATGCACAGCTGATTGACGCAACGATGGCTTGATGTATCATTACCGTAGTCTTGCCATACATTGACGTACGTACAGAGCGGTTTGTATGTTGGCTGTGTCAGCAGTGGCATGCCTTCAGGACGGTTAGTGTATCGCTGTATCCCGAAAATCTTTGACATTGCGGTATTTCGTCCGCGGTGGTGGCATGCTGAGGGCACTCAACGACGAGGTTATCAGCGCCCAACTCAACTGATGGAAGAAGAATGTGGTTTTGTTTCCTGAAAAGTATGCAACAGATGGTACAGTATAAAATGGAATCCTTAGTCACTCTGGGACACTCTCTCTCTCTCACGTTTCCACACAGAACACCAAAAAATATAGCCTCAAGGCAGTTTGTTATTAAACAGCACAACATCTAAAGTAGTGTAATAGGGGGCTGTGCTTGGTCGAGCAAATAGTGGATAGGAGATAAAGCAACCTACCTGAAAACACATTAAAATCACCTACCTAGGTGACCACTGAGAACACCAGATATCACACAGAATCTTGAAACACGGACAGCATTAGATTCATCGTCTCCCAGTACACAGAACAGGTCAGCTGGTAGGTTGGTTGCAGCCCTCGTGGTTTGGACTAAAACACATTCTGTCAAAACGTGGTGCACGAGATTCCTGTATGACACAAGCACTGGATACTGGTGGATCCTCCCACCGGAAGAGGAATCCATGCATCAGAGTGTAGCACCGAAAATGTAGGTAAAATACCATCCCCACCATCCAAAATTATCACCGTTTAATATCCGTTGATAACTTGCACTTTACTTTTGATTCTGAAGCTGTATTACAGAAACTATATTTAATAAGTAATGGATGTAGTAGTTTATTTATTTCTGAGTGTATATAACTGATTGTAGTTAAAATGAAAATATTGTAAATTGCTAGATAATAGCCAAGGGTTCTTTATCTGAGTGTGTCGATAGCAACGACAGAATAGCAGTAGCCGTGCCTTTGTTTATCCTTGCGTATATGGGGTCTCTGTGGCGTGGGGGGCGGGGGTTGGCGGGGTGCGGAAGCGTTAGATGCACGCTCTCGCCGACGCGGGTTGCAGCTATGCTCGCGCCTATGTAGACGCGCCTGATTCATTAACCTGCGAGTATTGGGCGAACGGCGGAGGAAGCTGCAGTTCCAACTAATGCCTGTCCCATAATTATCCGTGGCTCTGGAGACGACTCGGGATTCTCATACAACAGCCGCAGCAGCAACAACGGCAGCTCAGCATTGTCGTTGGCTACATTCTTCGTCGTCCGCACAGCTAAAACATCGTAAGACTGTTAAAAGAGAAATTACAAATTTAACATAGGCATCACCCAGAAACATTTCTTACACGAAGTATGGCTTACATGAATAATAGCCTGCCATAGTTAAAAGCTGTAGGCCACCTATGTTGTCACTGTCCTCAAACATTATTCCCAAGCAATGCCCCTTTCGTTTCCATCCAAACACAAAGTGTCGTAAGAATATGAAAACTGAATAACTATTTACTGCCAGTTTTGTGTGTTTGCTAATGACCAGTTTCAGTCCAAATTTTCTGCCTCAGTAAATGTTCATTCTTGTATTGCATGACAGAGGCTACTTAAAGTACAGTAAAATTTCACTGGCAAAATAGTAACTAAAGATACAGCACAAATTTAGAGTGCGCAGTTTCATTTATTCCGTATTTAGCTTAACGAATGACTTCTGCTGGCTTGGTATTTATTTTATTGTTGTTATTTTGAAAGTGAAATCAATTTATCTTTTGTTTAAAGTAAATTGAATTCAGTCTTTCAATAACCAAAAGTAAATTGCTTGCCTTTTTCTAAATTTTGCGTTACTTACACTTAGTTTTTTGAAAGTAATTTTTTTACATAACAAGTTCATTTAAACAGTAACTGTTGTGGCGTAACAAGACAGCCACGCCACTCGGAAGTAGCCGAAAGGCACGCGTTAACTCACGCAGGCTAGTAGATAGATCTGAAACAGGATACGTAATGAATGCTATAAAGAAAAGTACGTAGCTCCTGGAATACTTAACTTTAATCCATCCTTGTGGTACATCGCTCTTGACGATACAAGTGAGACTCTTTAGATGTAAGCTATGTAATGCTAATGGCGCCTTGCTAGGTCGTAGCCATTGACTTAGCTGAAGGCTATTCTAAGTATCTGCTCTGCAAATGAGCGAGGCTTCGTCAGTGTGCATCGCTATCTAAGTCGTCCGTACAACTGGGGCGAGTGCTAGTCCGTCTCTCGAGACCTGCCGTGTGGTGGCGCTCGGTCTGCGATCACTGACAGTGGCGACACGCGGGTCCGACATGTACTAATGGACCGCGGCCGATTTAAAGCTACCACCTAGCAAGTGTGGTGTCTGGCGGTGACACCACAGTAAGTTCATTTAATTTTGGTTTCAAAATTTAGTATTTCAGAGTAACTTAATTACAAACTCAGTGCTATCCGATTCATTTACACTCCTGGAAATGGAAAAAAGAACACATTGACACCGGTGTGTCAGACCCACCATACTTGCTCCGGACACTGCGAGAGGGCTGTACAAGCAATGATCACACGCACGGCACAGCGGACACACCAGGAACCGCGGTGTTGGCCGTCGAATGGCGCTAGCTGCGCAGCATTTGTGCACCGCCGCCGTCAGTGTCAGCCAGTTTGCCGTGGCATACGGAGCTCCATCGCAGTCTTTAACACTGGTAGCATGCCGCGACAGCGTGGACGTGAACCGTATGTGCAGTTGACGGACTTTGAGCGAGGGCGTATAGTGGGCATGCGGGAGGCCGGGTGGACGTACCGCCGAATTGCTCAACACGTGGGGCGTGAGGTCTCCACAGTACATCGATGTTGTCGCCAGTGGTCGGCGGAAGGTGCACGTGCCCGTCGACCTGGGACCGGACCGCAGCGACGCACGGATGCACGCCAAGACCGTAGGATCCTACGCAGTGCCGTAGGGGACCGCACCGCCACTTCCCAGCAAATTAGGGACACTGTAGCTCCTGGGGTATCGGCGAGGACCATTCGCAACCGTCTCCATGAAGCTGGGCTACGGTCCCGCACACCGTTAGGCCGTCTTCCGCTCACGCCCCAACATCGTGCAGCCCGCCTCCAGTGGTGTCGCGACAGGCGTGAATGGAGGGACGAATGGAGACGTGTCGTCTTCAGCGATGAGAGTCGCTTCTGCCTTGGTGCCAATGATGGTCGTATGCGTGTTTGACGCCGTGCAGGTGAGCGCCACAATCAGGACTGCATACGACCGAGGCACACAGGGCCAACACCCGGCATCATGGTGTGGGGAGCGATCTCCTACACTGGCCGTACACCACTGGTGATCGTCGAGGGGACACTGAATAGTGCACGGTACATCCAAACCGTCATCGAACCCATCGTTCTACCATTCCTAGACCGGCAAGGGAACTTGCTGTTCCAACAGGACAATGCACGTCCGCGTGTATCCCGTGCCAGCCAACGTGCTCTAGAAGGTGTAAGTCAACTACCCTGGCCAGCAAGATCTCCGGATCTGTCCCCCATTGAGCATGTTTGGGACTGGATGAAGCGTCGTCTCACGCGGTCTGCACGTCCAGCACGAACGCTGGTCCAACTGAGGCGCCAGGTGGAAATGGCATGGCAAGCCGTTCCACAGGACTACATCCAGCATCTCTACGATCGTCTCCATGGGAGAATAGCAGCCTGCATTGGTGCGAAAGGTGGATATACACTGTACTAGTGCCGACATTGTGCATGCTCTGTTGCCTGTGTCTATGTGCCTGTGGTTCTGTCAGTGTGATCATGTGATGTATCTGACCCCAGGAATGTGTCAATAAAGTTTCCCCTTCCTGGGACAATGAATTCACGGTGTTCTTATTTCAATTTCCAGGAGTGTATTTTCACGTGAACTGTTGTGCTGTGGAAAAGCGTAACAACCTTCTGTTGCGATGCCAGTGATTATTTGCTTAAATTTGTTTGTCATTACCTTTCTTAAGGTTCTGGAGACTCATTGGCTTAGCTGGCTGGCGACCATTTAATTATTCCTTTTTTAGCTGATCAGGTTTTGTTTGTATTATCAGTGATTTTTGTAGTATATATTACGTGGTACCCTTTTTCTACCCTTTTCACCCTGTCCGATTCGTGAGTGATTGCACTATACTCCACCCATTTCCAAATCATCATCAGTATTTAGCTTAAGTATAGAACAGATTCTTCCTTCAGAAGAGTCTGCTGTACACTTTCCTCCAACTTACCGGCGTTATTTTCTGTCGGTAGCGATGGCGTCACTCACTGTAAAAGTTCATTAGGCATATGCGATCACTGTCAGTTATGTGGCAGTCCAGTGCGCCGATTAGGATGTGGGAGGTTACAGGAGGACAGTACCCTACCAGGAGGGGCCTTAAGAGCCGTTCCTGTCCATCCAGCGGCCGGAACTAGGAACGCCGCGGCCGTGTCTGTGGTTTCACACGCTGCAGCTTGCTGTTTCTGTTTCCTAACCACTCCACGTAGGCACTCAGGCTAATGAAGCAGCAGATGATGCAGTTAAGAATGCCTGCTTGGAAAATGCGATTCCAGATTGTGCTGCCCCCTCGCTACTGAGGCACAGGAATATGCAAGTCTTCTTCTTCTCCTTGTGCCTCTGTCCTGCACTTTCGCAGGGTCGGCATGGTTATGGTTGGATTTGGCAAGGTTAATTTAAGGGGTGGCCGGATGCACAGGAATATGAAGGTATGGCAGGGTAATGTCGTCCACACCGGAACAATTACAACACTGATTTTTGGACGACGTTTATCGGGGTTCTTTGACCTTGTACATCGTCAGCATGTATCAGTTAGTTCAGAAGGCTCTTCAAAGCAAATGTCTAATGGTAAATTGAAAAGCGCTATAGTAATTTTTCAACGTCTCTGCTGCATGAAAACATTAATTACAACATTACTATTGATCAAATCAATTCCAAAAACTCAGAAGGTGTGAAAAGCGAAATACAGGTATCACGCTTGGCAACATTTATTCCTCAAAGCTATCCCTCGCGAGGCCACAAGGTCCACAATACCGGGGGAAAAATGTAATAGCCTCAAGGAGAAGGCCATTTTAGTAACGCGTGATACGACAGGTAGTTCATGATTGTAGCAGTATATGAAGGGCTTATTTCAATAGTGGTACAAGTCCATCACCTCCACTTTTCTGTCTATAATGATCCTGAAAATAATGAGCCAAACAAACAGAAAGAAAGGAGAGGTTCATCTCTAGCAAGAAGCCATATGCTTGAATATTTCTGGTCTCTCAGCTGCAGATTTTTCAGCGTTCATTTAACTTTAGAACTCTCTATCTCAATATGAACAAAAATGCACTTGTACCACCATTGAAATAAGCCCTTCATGTGATAACAAACTGAAATCAACTGAAACACACATGTGACAGTAAAAGATGCCATAACAGTCGCGTCAGTACACAGAGTACCGCCCTCTCGTGGCAATGCACGAATACACTCGCGTGCAAATGATCGCAAAGATCCCGAATGCCATCCTGTGATAGATTGTCCCAAGCATCTTTCGCCTTTTGTTACAATTCGGCAATGGTTCTTACTGACTCTGGAGAATGAGTAAGTTCCCACTTCACGCCCCATATGTTTCCAGCTGGCCAGAAATCTGGCGATCTCTCTCTTCAGGACAGTTGTACACCCCGAAGAGCGCACTGCGTCGCAGCAGACGTATGTGGGACGTGCATTGACCTGCTGAAAAACCACCTCACCCTTCCTGGCGAAGAAACAGCTGCACCACGGGGAGGGGATAACAACCTTGTACCCTACCGAAGCACCAAATGTAGCCGCGTGTTGAAATTGATGGACGCCAATACCATGAAGCCTGGGGTGGGACCTGTGAGTTTGTGATCGTTTTAAGGCGGCACACGCATACTAGCAAACGGAGATAACCTACTCTCATTACTGATGACAACAGAGTGCCATTCAATCATCCAGTCGACTCTTTCACCACACCAGAGTAACAATGATTGGCGCTGTTATGGTGTCAGTGGCACAGAGACACAAGCGATCTTAGCCCTGCTGCAAGCTGGTGGTTTCCAATCGTCGTTGGTAAAACACTAGGTGCAACATGTAACCAGATTTCTTCCCTAGGTTATGTTCGGTCGGCTACTGCTGCTCTCACAATGTGTCTATCACCATGTGCGTCTGTCTATGGGAGTCTATGGGAGTGGGAATCTTCCACAGACCCCTGTTTAAAGCAGCGACACGTTACGCCCAACATGTGCAGCAACCCAACGATATGTCCTTCCAGCTTCCCGTAGGCCCGCAGTGCGAATCCGTTCAAATGGCTTAAGTCCACACTCTCTGGCCAGGCATGGTTGTGCCACAGAATGAATGTTGCACACACTGTTCACTTCTAAACCCTGCACAGGTACTGCCTGCAGAGTCAAAACAGAGCGTGCTCACACAGACCTCTTCAGAACTATCTGACTAGCGATGACCGAGCCAAAACTTGAGGACGTAGCAATTTTTCCGGCAAGCGTATTACGTCACTGCAAGTAAGAGGTGGTTCTGACTTCCAGTACGTCTTAATAGAACACGAGATAATTTCTAACAGAGAAACCAATACGAAAACAGCTGATAAAGTACACTACTGGCCCTTAAAATTGCTACACCACGAAGACGACGTGCTACAGACGCGAAATTTAACCGACAGGGGAAGATGCTGTGATATGCAAATGATTAGGCTTTCAGAGCATTCACACAAGGTTGGCGTCGGTGGCGACACCTACAACGTCCTGACACGAGGAAAGTTTCCTACCGATTTCACATACACAAACAGCAGTTGACCGGCGTTGCCTGGTGAAACGTTGTTGTGATGCCTCGTGTGAGGAGTAGAAATGCGTACCATCACGTTTCCGACTTTGATAAAGGTCGGATTGTAGCCTATCGCGATAGCGGTTTGTCGTATCGCAACATTGCTGCTCGCTTTGGTCGAGATCCAATGACTGTTAGCACAATATGGAATCGGTGCGTTCAGGATGGTAATTCAGGATGGTAACACGGAGCGCCGTGCTGGATCCCAAAGGCCTCGTATCACTAGCAGTCGAGATGACTGGCATCTTATCCGCATGGCTGTAACGGATCGTGAAGCCACATCTCGATCCCTGAGTCAACAGATGGGGACGTTTGCAAGACAACAACCATCTGCACGAACAGTTCGACGAAGTTTTCAGCAGCATGGACTATCAGCTCGGAGACCATGGCTGCTGTTACCCTTGACGCTGCATCACAGACAGGAGCACCTGCGATGGTGTGCTCAACGAGTGCACGAATGGCAAAACGTCATTTTTTCGGATGAATCCAGGTTCTTTTTACAGCATCATGATGGTCGCATCCGTGTTTGGCAACATCGCGGTGAACGCACATTGGAAGCATATATTCATCTTTACGATACTGGCGTATCACCCGGCGTGATGGTATGGGATGCCATTGGTTTCACGTCTCCGTCACCTCTTGTTCGCATTGACGGCACTTTGAACGGTGGACGTTACATTTCAGATGTGTTATGACCCGTGGCTCTACCCTTTACTCGATCCCTGTGAAACCATACCTTTCAGCAGGATAATGCACGACCGCATGTTGCAGGTCCTGTACGGGCCTTTCTGGACACAGAAAATCTTCGACTGCTGCCCTGGCCAGCACATTCTCCAAATCTTTCACTAATTGAAAACGTCTGGTCAATGGTGGCCTAGCATCTGGCTCATCACAATACGCCAGTCACTACACTTGATGAACTGTGGTATCGTGCTGAAGCTGCATGGGCCGCTGTACCTGTACACGCCATCCAAGCTCTGTCTGACTCAATACCTAGGTATATCAAGGCCTTTATTTCGGCCAGAGGTGGTTGTTCTGGGTGCTGATTTCTCAAGATCTGTGCACCCAAACTGCGTGAAAATGAAATCACATGTCAGTTCTAGTACAATATATTTGTCCAATGAATACCTGTGTATCATCTGCATTTCTTCTTGATGTAGCAATTTTAATGACCAGTAGTGTACCTACATGAATTATTGCTTACATTTTGTGCAATCCATCTGAAAAGAATGCACCTGACCAACGTGTGTTAATTATATTGCTGGATACCCTTTACAAGACATCTCAAACACCCACAGATCTAAACAACATCAGAAAGTATTTTACGCCACTTATTGTTTCACTGAATGTAATCTGAATAGACAGCCACTGTTCCTTAAGTGCACAAAGCAATGTTTAATTTTGCCCATAATAACCATTTGGTCTTACCTGTGCGACAATTGATAACTGACCTTTTATTTTCCACCGCTTTCCACTACTTCTTTGCTAAGACTTAAATAAAACTTCCCATGTGCAAGATTAGAAAATGTGAACAGGTATACATCGTTATATTCAATTGCAACGACTTTTAATACTGAACATAAATGTCCCAATATTATAATATTTGAAAATAAGATTGTTTTCCAATGATAATTTTACAACAGAATGGGGATGAGAGTGATACGTTTGCTTTTCTGAGTTGGTGGATGTTCTGTATTACTTGAAACACAGTACCAAACAATCAAATAAGAGCTACGATATTTACAGAGGAAAACTGAAAATGTTCCATAAACACGACCTCCAATATTCTGCAAAGCTAGTGGAAGGGGCCAGAAGCTACCTTCTTTAATATATTCCAGGTTGTAGCAACAACATACCCAAATAAGCCTCAACACCAGTCCACACATCTATCTCAGCCATCGTTCGACACCCAAGTGCTGGCCGAAGTGGCCGTGCGGTTAAAGGCGCTGCAGTCTGGAACCGCAAGACGGCTACGGTCGCAGGTTCGAATCCTGCCTCGGGCGTGGATGTTTGTGATGTCCTTAGCTTAGTTAGGTTTAACTAGTTCTAAGTTCTAGGGGACTAATGACCTCAGCAGTTGAGTCCCGTAGTGCTCAGAGCCATTTTGACACCCAAGTGATCTTTTGGATAGGGTGGATAGCAATGTGCGGGTGCTTGCTGATGATGCTGTGGTGTACGGGAAGGTGTCGTCGCTGAGTGACTGTAGGAGGATACAAGATGACTTGGACAGGTTTTGTGATTGGTGCAAGGAATGGCAGCTAACTCTAAATATAGATAAATGTAAATTAATGCAGATGAATAGGAAAAGAATCCCGTAATGTTTGAATACTCCATTAGTGGTGTAGCGCTTCACACAGTCACGTCGATTAAATATTTGGGCGTAACATTGCAGAGCGATATGAAGTGGGACAAGCATGTAATGGCAGTTGTGGGGAAGGCGGATAGTCGTCTTCGGTTCATTGGTAGAATTTTGGGAAGATGTGGTTCATCTGTAAAGGAGACCGCTTATAAAACACTAATACGTCCTATTCTTGAGTGCTGCTCGAGCGTTTGGGATCCCTATGAGGTCGGATTGAGGGAGGACATAGAAGCAATTCAGAGGCGGGCTGCTAGATTTGTTACTGGTAGGTCTGATCATCACGCGAGTGTTACGGAAATGCTCCAGGAGCTCGGGTGGGAGTCTCTGGAGGAAAGGAGGCGTTCTTTTCGTGAATCGCTACTGAGGAAACTTAGAGAACCAGCATTTGAGGCTGACTGCAGTACAATTTTACTGCCGCCAACCTATATTTCGCGGAAAGACCACAAAGATAAGAGAGATTAGGGCTCGTACAGAGGCAAATAGGCAGTCATTTTTCCCTCGTTCTGTTTGGGAGTGGAACAGGGAGAGAAGATCCTAGTTGTGGTACGATGTACCCTCCGCCACGCACCGTATGGTGGATTGCGGAGTATGTATGCAGATGTAGAAGTCTACCTCTCACGCAGACTGCTTGGTTAGCAATAACAGAAACTTTCAACTGAAGAGAGTCTCTCTTACGCACTGATCAGCCAGAACACTGTGACCACCGACCTGCTACCGATATAAACCAGTCCTGGCGATACCAGCGTCACCTGGCGAGGAATGGCTGCTAGTGAGACAGAGGCACGGTGCATGTAGTATCAGTGAGTGCGCCGTGCGGGTGTAGAATGGAGAATGGAGAAGGAGCGCTATGTATCCACGTTTCACCGAGGGCAGATTGTGATGGCCCGGAGGCTCAGCACGAGGTTTTCGGAAACTGCACGAGTTGTCAGGTGTTCGAGGTGTGCTGCGGTGAGTGTCTTCAACACGTAGTGAAACCTCGTCCAGACGTCGTGGGGTTGGACGGTTACACCTCAGACGTTGTTAGCTGGGCAGACTGGTAAAACAGGACAGGCGGCGAACTCTGGTGGAACTATCGTAACATCAGACATTAGCGCTGGGCAGAGTACAAGTGCGTCTCCACGCTCAGTGCACTGAACACTCTTAACGATGGGTCTCCGCAGTCGACAACCCCTGCGTGTGCCAATGTCTGCACCACACCGGCAACTGCGAATGAACTCAGTATTAAGAAAACAGTCTTAATCGCGTTTTTTTTATTTATTTAGTGCCGACCGGTTTCAGCCCATCGCTGGGGCGATCTTCAGGACGAACATACTGTGAAATTACAATATATATCTCAGACGAAACTAATGACGACCATCTTATAAAAGTGGATTACGTAAACATACTGTTTTACTCGCTGGTCGACTGCTTGTGCCGTCACGTCTACCAGGGTGTGGCAGGAAACTAAAGACTTTACCTCATGCCTGGGTTTATGTAGCAAGCTATGAGCACGTGAGCGTAAGCAACGCCTCCAGTGGCGACCAATGGTAGACGTCTAGGCTTAAAAAATTGAAGAATAATACAATTTGTGTTAAGTTTAAAATTTAAAGTGTTTTTTTTAAATGAACATGGTTTCTTTAAATTGTAAATGCTCATGTGCCCATAGCTTCCTACGTAAACCCAGGCATTAGGTATATTCTTTTACCCTCCATCTCTACACCCTTCATCTCCTTTCCCAAGATGGCGTCCATCAACTCCCCTCCCAGATGATGCCCTCTCTCCTTCCATTTATCCCTCCTATCAACTCTGATCCTCACCTCCCCTCCTTTTCTGTCCGTCCCCCGGGCTCCCTCTTCCCCCCTTCCATCCTGTTTTCTCCCTACCTAACCTCTCTCTGCCTCCCACACCCACCCCGAGTCCTTTTGTATACCCCTCCTCTGCCTTTCCCCACTCCCTGTCACGTCTGCCCAACACTTGCCCGCCCCCCCCCCCTCCTTTCGGCCCTCGTCCTCCGTCGGCTCCTTTCCCCCCTCCCCCCCCCCCTTTCCTTTCCCGTGATCTGTTCAGGTTCCCTCCATCTGCCCTCGGCTGTGGTATATCATATTTGTACCAATTTTGTAATGCAGTGTTAAAGTGAATGTTCAGTATTGTTCGTCTTTCCAGAGTGTTACGAACAGAAACCATGCTGTCGCTGGGTGTAAATTTTATATCTCTTGCGAACAGAAACCAGACTGTCGTCATGTTCTTTTAATTGTATGTCTATTCTTTTACTTGTCTGCTTCATATGTATTTTATTAGGATCATCAACCCTTTGTTTTATGTTTTAAGTTCCACGATTTTCCAACATTTCACCATTTAAGTCACCGATTTTATCGCCTGCTTTTATTACACAGCTCTACAAAATAAATTTTTTTTTTCATTGCCAGGGAAGTTTGAACGAAAATGGGATATTGTTATGATACTCATTCCGAGTATATTTGTACTTTTTCCAAATTGGCTCTGGTTTTTGAGATATAGGTTATTTGTGGAAATGAGAGTTTCATGTGGATAATATCGACTGCAGGGTCAATATATGGTGTAATGTATTTGCTACCTGTTTTTTAATTAGTGATATTGTACTATCTTTATTAAACAATTGTGCTCAGGGAGTGCATCTGTGTGGTTGAGGATTACATCATGCAAACATCACACTGTCAGCATGTGTTCAGTCCTGTTGTGCGGTGCGTGTGTTGAAGATATTGAGGGTTGTGCAGATTTGAATTCGGCGGTACTCGACATTCATTTGTTGGCCGAGGTAATCCCCGCAACAGCCGATAGGTAGCGTTCAGTGTAAACAAGAAAAATGGCGATGGTCGAAAGTCACACACATGTGCAGTACAGCTTCAAGGAGATAGAACCTTTTCATCGTGACGTAGCAAATAAGAGGTGAGTATTCATTTCACACAAAACAATTAATGATGTTTGTTGGATGTGATTGACATGCAAATACAAGAAAGTTCTGCATAATATGTAGTATTTGTGCAATTTTGTTTTAGGAAAACGTGAGTTCTTCACGCCGTCTTTGCGTGAACCATCCAGATGAGTTCTGCTACATTTGTGGTGAATACGTTCTTCAAAAGAACAGGAAGAATATCACTCCTTTTGTGAAGGAAGCGTATCTGGCATATTTCGGAATTAAACTTGGAGATCAAGACAAGGCGTGGGCACCCCATAAAGTTTGTAAATGCTGTGTGGAGTGCTTACGGCAGTGGACAAAACGAAAAAGGAAAAGCTTAAACTTCGGAGTGCCTATGGTATGGCGAGAGCAGAAGAACCATACAGATGATTGCTATTTTTGCATTGTTAATGTGAAAGGTTTTAATAGGTTCAAAAAACGAAAGTGGGAATATCCCGATTTGGAGTCAGCAAGAAGACCGGTGGTGCACAGCAACGATGTTCCTGTACCAACCTTCACAACATTACCCACGCTAACATCATCAGATGACGATGTGCACGGCGAGGAATTTACAAGTAGTGGCTCGGAATACGAAGGACGTGAGACACAACCCCAGCAGTTCGATCAGAAGGAGCTCAGTGACTTGATACGAGAACTCAATCTTTCAAAGCAAGCATCAGAACTCTTAGCATCCAGGCTTAAGGACTGTCTTCATCCAAGTGTTAAAATAACAGCTTACCGGACGAGAGAAGAAAACCTTCTTCCATACTTCAACCAAGAAGAGGTTATAGTGTATTGCAGCAATATACCTGGACTTTTACTTGAATTGGGGCTGCCGGAATATAGACCAGAGGACTGGCGTCTCTTCATAGACAGTTCCACTAGAAGTTTAAAATGTGTTCTCCTACACAATGGCAATCGTTACGCATCTATTCCAATTGCCCATTCAACAAAACTTTGTGAAGCATATGCTAACATCAAGATGGTTCTGCAGAAAATTGAGTATATGCAGCACCAGTGGGCAATCATAAAGCTCGCAAATACGAGGAAATGGTCAAAAACATGCTCACTAACTTTCAAAACTTAGGAGCTAACATGAGCATAAAGTTGCACTTCCTTCACAGCCACTTGGATCGATTTCCTCGTAATCTAGGTGATTTCAGTGAGGAACAAGGAGAGCGGTTCCATCAAGATATGAAAGGAATAGAGGAAAGATATAAAGGAAGATGGGACAGGCATATGATGGCAGATTATTGCTGGAATCTGCAACGTGACTGTTCTGAAGAGACCTATAAAAGGAAAGCGTGCAGGAAGCGGTTCGTCATGGACGGAAAATGATATACTTATAGAGAAACTTTTCAATTATGTTTTATACGTGGACAAATGCCTATCAGGTTTTCATAGAAGCTATTTATAAAGATTATTTTCTTTTTTCATTGTAGTTTGTAGCGCTCGAGTTCAGTATTAGCAACTTTTTCTAATTTTTTGAATAAATCATGCATTATCTCAAAAACTAGAGCCAAACTGCATAAATGGTTGCTATATTCGTCCTCAGCACCACTAACGCATCCTAAAGCCACTCAAATATCCTTGGCAAGAAAATGAGTGTTGACCAGTGTTATATATTATCTTCATCTTTTTAAAACAAATTCTGCAGGCTGAAGAGAGGCATACTAAGCTGCTGCCAGCCCGCCCCCTTTGGGGGGAATCGAAATTCAATAAAGGAAAAAAAAAATAAATTCTTTACAGTCTCCTGCCACACCCTGGTAGATGTGACGCCACCAGCATTCGACCAGCGGGTAAAACATTATATTTACGTAATCCACTCTTTTAAGATGGTTGTCATTAGTTTCGTCTAAGATATATATTGTACTTTCACAGTATGTTTGCCCTGAAGATTGCCCCTGCGAAGGGCTGAAACCGGTCGGCACTAAATAAATAAAAAAATTCCATTAAGACTGTTTTCTTAATACTAATTGTATATCAATCGCTGTTACTCCACAACCATGTTGTCCAAACTGCGAATGGAATGGGCATCTGACCATCGGCACCGGACGTTGGCGCAGTGACGGAGCTTTTCGTGGTCTGATGAATCCCCATACCTCCTTCATCATACTGGTGGAAGGGCGCAAATCCGTTGTTTTCCAGGGGATCGGCACCGCGGGGTAGCCGCGCGGTCTCGGGGGTCTTGTCACGGTCAGGGTGGCTCCCCCCGTCGGAGGTTAAAGTCCTCCCTCGGGCATGTGTGTGTGTGTGTGTGTGTGTGTGTGTGTGTGTGTGTGTTTCCTTAGCGTAAGTTAGTCTAGGTTAGATTAAGTAGTGCGTAAGCTTAGGGACCGATGACCTTAGTAGTTTGGTCCCATAAGACCTTACCACAAATTTCCAGTTTTTCCAGGGGAATAGCTCCTTGACACGTCTTGACACATGTACTGCAGAAAGGAGACAAGCTGGCGGCGACTGCGTTATGCTCAGGGGAACATACACGCAGACATGACGGCCAAGGAGTATCATACATTGGTTGCAGACCACGTACACTCCTTCATGACTTTCCCGACGGCAGTCGGCCGTTGTGGCCGTGCGGTTCTAGGCGCTTCAGTCTGGAGCCGCGTGACTGCTACGGTCGCAGGTTCGAATCCTGCCTCGGGCATGGATGTGTGTGATGTCCTTAGGTTAGTTAGGTTTAAGTAGTTCTAAGTTCTAGGGCACTGGTGACCACACATGTTAAGTCCCATAGTGCTCAGAGCCATTTTTTGAACCGACGACAGTCGCATTTTCAACAAGATTAAACAGACGGAAAATCCCCAAGGTTGGCGATCTTTCACAGAAGCTGCAGATGCCTATAACAGTTTCCACAACGATACGTTGTCTCGAAACCTGGCAGAATATCCAAAGATATTCTGGTCGTATGTGAAGTTTGTTACCGACAAGAAACAATCAATGCCTTCTCTGCGCGATAGCAATGGAGATACTATTAAAGATTGTGCTGCCAAAGCAGAATTACTAAACACAGCCTTCCGAAATGCCTTCACAAAAGAAGACGAAGTTAATATTTGAGAATTCGAATCGAGAACAGCTGCCAACATGAGTAAAGTAGGAGTAAATATTCTCGGAGTAGTGAAGCAAATTAAATCACTTAATAAAAGCAAGTCTTCTAGTCCAGACTGTATACCAATTAGGTTCCTTTCGGAGTATGCTGATGCATTAGCTCCATACTTAACAATCATATACGGCCGGTCGCCCGACGAAACATCCGTACCAAAAGACTGGAAAGTTGCACAGGTCACACCAATATTCAAGAAAGGTAGAATGAGTAATCCACTAAATTACAGGCCCATATAGTTAACGTCGATATGTAGCAGGATTTTAGAACATATATTGTGTTCGAACATTATGAATTACCTCGAAGAAAACGGTCTATTGACACACAGTCAACATGAGTTTAGAAAACATCGTTCCTGTGAAACAGAATTAGCTTTTTATTCACATGAAGTGTTGAGTGCTATTGACGAGGGATTTCAGATCGATTCCGTATTTCTGATTTCCGGAAGGCTTTTGACACTGTACCACACAAGCGGCTCGTGTTGAAATTGCGTGCTTATGGAATATCGTCTCAGTTATGTGACTGGATCTGTGATTTCCTGTCAGAGAGGTCACAGTTCGTAGTAACTGACGGAAAGTCATCGAGTAAAACAGAAGTGACTTCTGGCGTTCCCCAGGGTAGTGTCATAGACCCTTTGCTGTTCCTTATCTTTATAAACGATTTGGGAGACAGTCTGAGCAGCCGTCTTCGGTTGTTTGCAGAAGGCGCTGTCGTTTATCGACTAATAGAGTCATCAGAAGATCAAAACAAACTGCAAAACGATTTAGAAAAAATATTTGAATGGTGCGAAAAGTGGCAGGTGACCCTCAATAACGAAAAGTGTGAGGTCATCCACATGAGTGCGAAAAGGAACTCGTTAAACTTCGGTTACACGATAAATCAGTCTAATCTAAAAGCCGTAAATTCAACTAAACACCTAGGTATTACAATTACGAAAAACATAAATAGGAAGGAACACACAGAATATGTTCTGGGGAAGGCTAACAGGCGGCCGGGGTGGCCGTGCGGTTCTAGGCGCTACAGTCTGGAACCGCGAGACCGCTACGGTCGCAGGTTCGAATCCTGCCTCGGGCATGGATGTGTGTGATGTCCTTAGGTTAGTTAGGTTTAAGTAGTTCTAAGTTCTAGGGGACTGATGACCTCAGAAGTTAAGTCCCACAGTGCTCAGAGCCATTTGAACCATTTTTGAAGGCTAACCAAAGACTGTGTTTTATTCGAAGGGCACTTACAAAATGTAATAGACGTGCTAATGAGACTGCCTGCACTACGCTTTTCCATCCTCTTTCAGAATACTGCTGCGCGGTGTGGGACTCATGGAGTACATCGAAAAAGTTCAAAGGAAGGCAGCACGTTTCATATTACGGAGAAATATGGTAGGGACTGTCACAGAAATGATACAGGATTTGGGCTGGAAATCGTTAAAAGAAAGGCGTTGTTCGTTACGATGGAATCTTCTCACGAAATTCCAGTCAACAACTTTCTCCTCCGAATGCGAAAATATTTTGTTGACATCGACCTACATAGGAAGGAACGATAACCACGATAAAATAAGGGAGATCAGAGCTCGTACGGAAAGGTGTTCATTCTTTCCGCGCGCTATACGAGATTGGAGTAATAGAGAATTTTGAAGGTGGTTCGATGAAGCCTCTGGCAGGCACTGATTTGCAGAGTATTTATGTAGGTGTAGAAGGTAATCGCCATGTCACAAGGCCAGCAGTGTGTTGGAGTGGTTAGAGGAACACGATGGCGTCTTCCAGCTTCCCAGATGATTTGCTGCCTCCACCCCCCCCCCCTTCCCCCATTCGCCAGCTCTGAACCCGATCGAACATATCTGGGATGTGAATGAACGTGGCGTCAGAGCTCATCGGCCCCCTCCCCGGAATTACGGGAATGGGATGACCTGTGTGTGTAGATGTGATTCCATCTTCCTTCAGAGACCTACCAGGGCCTCATTGCTTTCAGACCACGATGCGTCGTCCATGTTATTAGTGCCAAAGGTGGACATACCGGCTTTTAGGTATGTGATCATAATGTTCTGGCTGATCAATATGTACGTGTACTCCGGAAAAGTGTTTACTGAGGCCAGTATAGTAGACAAAACTACCATTCTCATAATGTACCAATCTTTCCATATCGACATGCATATCCTCCCTCAAAACGCAGTCTCCTTCAGGAAAAAAAATAAATAAATAAATAAATAAATAAAAACAACAAAAGTAAAAAATACTCCTACAACCGGAATCGGTTTTCATTCTCCACGGATGTGCGAGGGAGGAGTGTGTTTGTCCTCGCGAGCGCCTACCGCGTTGACAAATTCCTGCTGCCCGCGAGCTGCCGAGTTCGTTCCGCGTGTGCCACGCATCACACGCAGACTGACGTACGAGGCAGTCTGTGCCTTTACGCAGGGGCGGAAGGAGAGGAACAGACTTCAGCGCAGACCCGGAAATCGCCGTCACATGGAGACGACGTTTGACAGGGCGTGTGTGTCTGACGCAATACTCGCACGCAACGTGATCCTTTTCCTCAGAAGATGGTTTGTGCGCTCCTTCAGGCGTCTAAAATTCTCTGCTTACCACAGGTGAAACCGAACTCCACCGAAAAATTTTCGCAAAGTCGTTCAGCAGTACTGGCTGAGTATTTTTTTTACAAAGTGCCCGTCCTCTCCGGTGGCTCGTTACAGAGTAGTTGCATTCTTCTTCCACATGATGTCTCTGCAATTCACACTTACCAGGGGGTACCCAAAAAATACCGGAATAACATTGCCGTGGGCGAAGCTTCTAAAGTACCCATTTCTGCCGGTAGGCGTGCACAGCGCAACTGAATGCCAGATCAGTACCGCCTGTGTTGTCGACCTGGCTTGTTCTGCTCACCTGCAATCATTCTTTATGTTAGCAGTGTTTGTTATTCTTCCGATTTTTATGATGACAAGTTTAAGTGGAAAATGTGCAGGAGTGAAATTTTCTTTTCTACTCGGTAAAAATGCCGCTTACACTGTCTTAATGTAGGAAACAGCTTTCAAAGATGACGCTTCCCGGTCTACTCTTTAAACTCCAAACCTACGCCCTGCATATCACTTTTGTCCGTCTGGACGCTTCCTTCTTCTCGCGCCGTCCTTCCTATGTCACCCTCCACAACACCAACTCCCATATCTTTTATCGCACTGCTGGCGTCCCTCAGGGCTCTGTCGTCTTCCCTCCCTTTTATCTCTTGTATACGGCTGATATGCCCAACCGACCCCCACCTGTCCACCTTCTCCAGTATGCTGATGACACCGCCTTCCTGGCTCGCTATCCTACCCTTCAACAGTCCCAACGCACCCTCCAACCCCACCTTAACCAATTCACCACTTGGTGTAACTAATGGTTCCTCTGTCCCAACCCCTCCAAAACCCCGGTAATCGTCATTTATTTATTTTTATTTATATATTTATTTAAATGTCAAGTTACGTAGGACCAAATTGAGGAGCAAATCTCCAAGGTCATGGAACGTCTCAATACATGAACTTACAACATAAAAAGTAATAACAGATAAAAATAAACGTTCATGAAACTGAAAGAAAATCAGTCCATAAGTTTAAACAAACGCTATCAGCAATACAATGAGAATCATATTAATTTTTCAAGGAACTCCTCGACAGAATAGAAGGAGTGACCCATGAGGAAACTCTTCAGTTTCGATTTGAAAGCGCGTGGATTACTGCTAAGATTTTTGAATTCGAGTGGCAGCTTATTGAAAATGGATGCAGCAGTATACTACACACCTTTTTGCACAAGAGTTAAGGAAGACCGATCCAAATGGAGGTTTGATTTCTGCCGAGTATTAACCGAGTCAAAGCTGCTTATTCTTGGAAATAAACTAATATTGGTAACAAGAAACGACAATAAGGAATATACGTATTGAGAGGCCAATGTCAAAATACCCAGACTCGTGAAAAGAGGTCGACAAGAGGTTCGTGAACTCACACCACTTATTGCCCGAACCGCCCGTTTCTGAGCCAAAAATATCGTTCTAGAATGGGAAGAGTTAGCCCAAAACATAATACCATACGACGTAAGTGAATGAAAATAAGCAAAGTAGACTAATTTACGTGTCGAAATATCACTCACTTTCGATACCGTTCGAACAGTGAAAATGGCAGTATTAAGTCTTTGAACAAGATCCTGAACGTGGGCTTTCCACAACAGCTTACTATCTATCTGAACACCTAGGAATTTGAACTGTTCAGTTTCACTAATCATATGCCCGTTCTGTGAGATTAAAACGTCAGGTTTTGTTGAATTGTGTGTTAGGAACTGTAAAAACTGAGTCTTACTGTCATTTAACGTTAGTTTATTTTCTACAAGCCATGAACTGAGGTCATATACTGCTCTACTTGAAACCGAGTCAATGTTGCACACAACATCCTCTACTACCAAGCTAGTGTCATCAGCAAACAGAAATATTTTAGAGTTACCCATAATACTAGAGGGCATATCATTTATATAAATAAGGAACAGGAGCGGCCCCAACACTGATCCCTGGGGCACCCCCCCCCCCCCCCCCACTTGACAGTTCCCCACTCAGATCCCACATCACAGCCGTTATCAACATTGTGAATGATGACCTTTTGCTGCCTGTTGCTAAAGTAAGAGGTGAACCAATTGTGAGCTACTCCCCTTATTCCGTAATGGTCCAACTTCTGGAGCAATATTGTGTGACCAACACAGTCAAATGCCTTTGTTAAATCAAAAAATACGCCAAGCGTTCGAAACTTTTTGTTTAGCCCATCCAGTACCTCACAGAGAAAAGAGAATATAGCATTTTCAGTTGTCAAACGACGTCTAAAGCCAAACTGTACATTTGATAGCAATTCGTGTGATATAAAATGATCAATTAACCTTTCATACACTACCTTTTCGATAACTTTTACAAACACTGATGGCATAGAAATAGGTCTAAAATTATCTACATTATCCCTTTCTCCCTTTTCATAAAGCAGCTTTACTACTGAGTACTTTAATCACTCAGGAAACTGACCATTCCTAAAGGAAAAATTACAAATATGGCTAAATACAGCACAGTACTTTAATATTCTACTAGTCACTCCATCATAACCATGAGAGTCCTTAGTCTTCAGTGATTTGATTCTCCCTCTTGTCTGTATCACAGAGGAGTATTTCAGACATCAATCTCGGAAAGGCATTTGCTAAGAAATTTATATGATTTCCTGTAGATACTAAATTTTTATTTAATTCACCAGCAATGCTCTGAAAATGGTTGTTAAATACTGTACATATATCTGATTTATCAGTAACAGAAATATTATTACTGCAAACTGACTTTATATCGTCAACCTTGTGCTGCTGACCAGACACTTCCTTCACAACTGACCATATGGCTTAAATTTTATCCTGTGAATTAGCTATTCTATTCGCATACCACATACTTTTTGCCTTGCTAATAACATTTTAAGCACCTTACAATACTGTTTGCAATGGGCTACTGTAGTTTGATTGTGACTACTTCTAACATTTTGATATAAGTCCCGCTTTGTTCTACATGATATCCTTATCCCACTAGTCAGCCAACCGGGCTGTCCATTACTGCTAGTACCCCGTTTAGAAAGTTCTAATGGAAAGCAACTCTCAAAGAGCATGAGAAATGTGTTATGGAAAGCATTGTATTTATCATCTTTACTATCGGCACTATAAACATCTTGCCACTCTTGTTCCTTGACAAGTTTTGAAAAACTCTCTATTGCTGTTGGATTAACTTTCCTATGTAGTTTGTAATTAAATACGACATTGGTTAGAGTACAAAAACCTTTTAGTGTTAAAATTTGTGCATCATGGTCTGAAAGGCCATTCACCCTTTTACTAACGGAATGCCCATCTAGTAATGAAGAATGAATAAAAATA
The DNA here is from genome assembly GCF_023898315.1 of Schistocerca nitens. NCBI lineage: Eukaryota > Metazoa > Arthropoda > Insecta > Orthoptera > Acrididae > Schistocerca > Schistocerca nitens. The sequence goes on from NC_064621.1 coordinate 628,687,349, forward strand.
TTGTCTATGACTGTGCTACTGTTCCCCTGCACCCTAGTTGGAAAAAACACAGTTTGCATCAGATCATATGAATTTGGGAGATCTACCAACATCCTTTTTCTTGCACAATCATGTACAAAATTAATATTGAAGTCACCACATAGAACTACTTTCTGGTACTTCCCACAAAGTGAATCAAGAACCCTCTCTAGCTTAAGCAAAAGCCGGCCGTGGTGGCCGTGCGGTTCTAGCGCTGCAGTCCGGAACCGCGGGGCTGCTACGGTTGCAGGTTCGAATCCTGCCTCGGGCATGGATGTGTGTGATGTCCTTAGGTTAGTTAGGTTTAAGTAGTTCTAAGTTCTAGGGGACTGATGACCTAAGATGTTAAGTCCCATAGTGCTCAGAGCCATTTGAACCTTAAGCAAAAATGCTCTGAAGTTGGAGTTAGGGGACCTATAAACAACAGAAATTAGTTTAGTTTCACTAAATTCAACTAATGCTGCACAACTTCCAAATATCTGTTCAGTGCAGTGTCGTGATACGTCTATGGACTCAAATGAAATACTGTTTTTTACGTACAGAGCCACTCGCCCACCCCGCAAGGAACTCCTTGAGAAACAGCCAGCTAATCTGTAGCCTGGTAAAGGAAGCCTCTGAATTATCAAATTATTAAAGTGGTGCTCAGATATACCAATAATTTCAGAGTTAGCATCTATTAGCAGTTCACTAACTTTATCTCTAATACCTCTTACATTTTGATGAAATATGCTAATTCCTTCTCTACTTGGAAACATTACATCCTCTGGAGGTGAGCCCTTAGTTAGAAGCACTTCCTTTAAGCAGGTATACCTATCAGCTGACTTCAGTCTAAAAAAGGTGCAGCTCTAACACCAACTACTACAGGAATTTTTTCCATGAGTGATACCACTACCACCACCACCGCCCACTACACTGTCACCTATAAGCTTAGCCAGCCTCCCCTTCCCATACCTATTGAGGTGCAGGCCATGCTAGTGAAACCCCATTTACTGATAGACCCAACTGGCACCACTGAGATGTGATCCATGCCCTCCGCCATCAGTGCCCTCCCCAGCCCCACATTAACGCTCCTAACAGCCGCATTAAGGTGAGGCCGATCATGACGCTGAAACAGTTGCACGAAATGCACATTAGTACCACCAGTTTGAGTAGCTATCTTAACCAAGTCACCACTGACATCATATCCCCCTTCCCTATCGAGGCTGTTCCCTGCTCCACCCACTATCACTACCTGATCCACTTTCGTAAAATTCTTACATAACTCCCCTATGCTTTCAGTCACCTGAGCCAACCCTGCACTAGGCTTCACAATGCTGGTGACCTGGTACTCACTCCCCAACACTTCCTGCAACTGCTGGCCCACACCTCTACTGTGGGAACTACCTAGCCGCTGAACCTTCTTTCTGCTAGACTTTGCAACTAACCTAGGCCTCCTAATTGCTGAGGACTGCTGCAAGTTACCTACATCTACGGCTACACGAGGCTCCTCTCCACTCAACTCTGACAGTTGGTCGTATCTATTGCATGTATGCAAAGTAAAACTGTCTGAGTACTTCCTCTTCCCAGCTACGTTCTTTCCAACTGCCAGTTCCCATTCCCCACCACCCTTCACCCTCCTCGACCTATCTAGTTCCTCCTTTGCGCATTGTAACTGCACCTGAAGGGCACAGATGTTACGCTCCTGCTCCTCTGTTAACTTGTTTCTACTACAGATTCTACATTCCCAGGAGAGGATCTCCCTAAAATGACCACTGGCTTCCCCACTGCATTCGCCCCAATGAAAATACTTTGAACAAATCCCACACCGTAATCCACTACTCACAAACCTACGACAGAGCCCACACTTTTCACTCATGGTAAATTTTACAGTTACTGAAAAAAAACTATACGTCTACGTTACCAAAGTTCAGTTACACCAGTAGAACTATTTAAGAACTAACAATAATGGTCTCGAAATTCTCTGCCTACTAAGAAAGCAGCTATTTGTATTAATACTACTACAACACAGGCGATACCAATACCAGCAAAACTTCACAAAATTATTAGCTACAACCAATAATTAAAACTACCACTGTAACACTAAGCGAAGTTAAAACACTACATGAAAATTTTACTGAAATATTTCACTAGAAAGAATAATAAATGTCAGTTGAAAACTGAAGCACGAAAATTACTAACGACTTCAACACACTGAAAACTCTCTAAATCACAGCGAGCGAACGATTACAAAAGTTTATTAAGTCGTTATTTCGCCACAAACGGCACGCAACACCGCTGAAATCTATTAAATTTAATAACTATATTACAGGGCACAAATACGTTTGTCAGTACTTAGCTTATAACCGCTACAGCTGCAGTGCACGCCGCAAAATGTAAACACACTACTGAAGCGCAAGGCTTAGACGAACGAAGAAAACATACTCACAAATAACAGACCAATCGAGTCAATAACACAGGAAGAAAGACCGAGATTAATGAAAATCCACTAATAAGTTACTTTTACGGCAAATATTAAAACAAATAAACTTTAAAATAAGTAAATGAAGTCTAAAATTTATAAAATATTAACGAGCTATTTCAACAGCAGTGCAGCACACGTGACGTCACGGTCATACACCGCACCACCCGCTCCTTTCGTCTGCATGATTTCTACCTCACCCTTTATAGTTGTCCCATCCAGCTCACCCCCACACTGAGATACCTTGGTCTCACCCTCGACCGTCACCTCACCTGGACCCCTCACTTCCAGACCACCCAGCAGAAAGCCCATTCCCGCCTCCGCCTCCTGAAACTCCTGTCTGGCCGGACATGGGGATTGCATCCTTCTACCATCCTCCACACCTACAAATCCCTCATCCGTCCTATCCTCTGTTATACCAGCATTGCCTGGATCTCCGCACCCACCCGCTATTACAAGGCCCTCCAAATCCTCGAATGCCATGTGTTTCGCCTTGCCTTCTGTATCCACCTACCTTCCCTCACACAGCTCCTGTATGAACTCATCCCCCTTCCCCCACCTCCTCCTGTTCCTCCAACATCTCTGCATCCCTTACATTGTCCGCAGGATTCATTCCTCCCCCCCCCCCCACCCTCTGGTTTCCTCCTTCCTCTCCACCCCCTGCCCATTGACGCATCTCTATCGCTGTATCCCTCCACCTCCATACCCACCATCTCCTTCATCAGGGCAATTTCCAGTGCCTCCCCCTCCCGGATGATGAACATCGCCATGACATATACCCTTCCTTCCAACTATAACCTGGCCTTGTTCACCCCCCTCCCTCCCCAGGGCCCCCTTTTTCCTCTCCTCTCCTTCTCCCAGAGCGGATTTTCCTCCTTCCCCCTACCACCATGAGGCCCTGCACCCCATCCTTGCCTCTTTCCACCGAGCGAGGTGGCGCAGTGGTTAGCACACTGGACTCACATTCGGGAGGACGACGGTTCAATCTCGTCTCCGGCCATCCTGATTTAGGTTTTCCGTGATTTCCCTAAATCGTTTCAGGCAAATGCCGAGATGGTTCCTTTGAAAGGGCACGGCCGATTTCCTTCCCAATCCTTCCCTAACCCGAGCTAGCGCTCCGTCTCTAATGACCTCGTTGTCGACGGGACGTTAAACACTAACCACCACCACCACCAATTGCCTCTTTCCTTCCCACATCCCTCCCTAACTTGCTCTCTTTGGCGCGCCCCCCCCCCCCTACCCATCTCCCCCCCTCTCTTCCCCTCCCTCTCTTCCCCTCCCTCCCTTCTTCTGGTCTCCCTCATCTCCTTGCGCCTGGCAGATCCTCCGTTTTGATCATCATCTGTGTGCCACGTCAGTGTTGTATTTAGTGCTGTTTCTCCTGTGTGTCGAGAGGTGTGATTTTAATTGTGTGCTGGCCTTAGTGTTACTGTCAGTGTTTGTTATGAGCTACACCATCCGTCGGTACTTCTATGCTCCAATCATACTGTGCCTTGTGTTCTTTTAATTGTTCCAGTGTATGGTTTTTTGTGTGTGCTACTTTTTTACTCGGTTTTTATCTCCATTTTACAGTCTTCCATGATGTTTCACCTTTTTTATATCTATGATCACCATGTTTTCTCCTTGGTTATTTTTAAATGTCTTCTATTGTTTGTTCTATGTCTTTCGGCTGAAGAGCAGCGCATATGCTGCTGCCAGCCCATCCCCAATGGGGAATTGAAATACAATAAAGGAGAAAAAAGAAAAATGATGACGCTATGGGAAGAACTCAAGTGTATCAGTGGTCTGGTCGATTTAAAAATGGGGACATGTCGATTGATGTCAAACCTTCCTCTGGACGTCCATCGACTGCCCAAATCGACGAAAATACTGAAAAAAATTCGAGAGCTTGTGCTCACAGATCGACAGACACTTCATTAACTCTCCGAGTGTAGTGTGTTATCGTGGACCTCGGTACAGCGAATTTTAGCAGAAGACCTGAGAACGAAAATGGTTGCTGCCAAGTCTGATCCTCTGATTCTGACTGACAATCGAACGGAACATCGAGTTGAACCATGTCGTGCTTCGAAACAACAGCTTGAAACTGATCCAGATTTTCTGTCAAAGGAAAGATGGTGATGACTCATGGCGCTATTGTTACGACCCAGAAACAAAGCACCAGTCAAGCCAATCGAAGACCTCATCATCACTCCGTCCAAAAAATGTTGTCAAGTCAAATCAAAGATCAAAACAATGTTGACTTGATTTTTTGAGACCACACCGTCCCCCATGTCACACCGTCAATCAAGCCTTTTATTTGGAAGTGTTAAGAAGATTGTGCAACAGTGTTCGCCAAAAAAGACCCGATTTGTGGCAGACAGGAGACAGATTCTTCCACCATGATAACGCACCTGCACACACAGCCATGTCTGTTAGTTTTTGCACGAAAATGGCTTGGTCCCGCTGCCCCACGCACCTTACTCGTCTGACCAGTCTTCGTGCAACTTTTTCTTATTTCCACGCATGAAAAGGGGTGTGAAAGGACACCGATTTGACAACATTAAAGAAGTTAAGAAAAAACGAGGGAGGAGCTGTCAGCCGTTTTTAAAGATGACTACAAAGTTGTTTCGAACAATGAAAGCACCGATGGGACTCATGTATTAGTTGTAATGGAGAGAATTTAGAAGGGGTTTTGTAAACAGTTTTGTAAACAGTTTGAAAATATATACCTTCCGGTTTCTTGGGTACCCCTTTGTAAGTGCTCAGCAGAGGATTCATAGAACCAATTACACATTATTTCTCGACCGTTCCGCACACGAAAATTACGCGGGAACAATGAATGTCAAAATTCTCCGTGCAAGTTATGAATTCTCTTGCATCATTACTTTATTACGATGGTCCTAACTACAATGTAGGTGGTAATAAACTAAATGATTCAATATTCCGGAGAGAAAATTGGTGACTGAAATCTAATGAAAAGCATGATAGCAAAGAAAGGTGCCGCTGTCTTAGTGATTGCCACCCCAAAACGCGAGCCATATCGCTGCACTATCAGCCCTATTTCGCCATAACAAACAGTGAACTGACCTTGCTTGAAGTTTTTCGATTTCCTCTGGAATCCTATCTGCTAAGGACTCCTGACCATACATCAGTATTCCAATCGTAGTGTAAGCAGCTTCTCCAGCAGAATTCCTTCTAAGTGATTTGTCAAAAAAAAACGCGGTCTCTGCGTCGACTTCGCGAAAACATTCTGTATCTGACGGGCCATATCTGAGTTGCTCGTCATTGTAAGCCCTAAGTACCTAGTTGAGTCGACAAACCCATATATTTGCGGACAATTTGAGAGAATGCTTGCAACCGTTACATTATCGAATGCGTGACTGTCAGGGAGCCAGATATCGATTATGAGAACAACAACGCCATGAGCGGAAAAAATACTTACCATACAATATAAGTATCTTTGGTAGAGGCTTCGATTGTTCCCGACAGAGTTTTATTGACAACTGAATTTATGCTGGTGCTAGTGTAATAGATACGAGTGGAGGAAGTAGTGCTACGAATAATGATAGTGTTGCTTGGCGCGATTTAATTCCCAGCTTAGTACCATTCAAAGTTGCTTAAATTTCTGTTGGAAGTACCATTTGCGGTAATTTCCAAGAATGATTTCCTATCGAAGTCGCGGGGTCCTAACGATACATATCGGACGTGCGATGGTAAATCGATCATCCGACTACGGTGGTGGGTGTTGTGATCAATTGTTTGTGATCGTCATCTTTATCTGTTTCCCGTCGTTCCCTTAGTTGCTCTAAATTACGTACCTCCACGAATTGTTTATGAGTTGCTAAGGAAACCCAGACGTTTTATGTCGTTAGTGAGTGGGTTGTCTGGTGTTCTTGACGTTTCTTCGGCGGATTCTCTCACATGGAAAAATCTAATTCCATGTTTATCCAGCGTAGAAAATTGTTCGACTTTTTGCCGCAAATATGGAGTACTACCGTACGAGGAAAGAAGGGACTGTGTGGACTGTGTTGGTTCGAAGTGTGTAAAACTTCGTATGAACAGTTTCGATGCTGAAATACCGTTACAATTTCATTTCGGTCTGTGTGGAAAACGAACGAGTATCAGGAAAAATATATCGTTTGTACCCAGCGACTTCGATAGGCAACCATTCTTGGAAATTACCTCATTTGCTGCCAAATCAATACCTAAGAACTTCGATGGAATGCTTCACTAGAGTGAAGCTCAGTGTCAAAACTACTAATGCGGAATTCCTATTTAAGTTATACTGCACAAAGTGGCGGAAAAGTAGCGTAAGAAGAAATATGTTGTTCGACAACTGCAATTTGACAATTACACATAGCATTCGTGGCATGCTGCGTTAAGGACTACGTATTAGACAACACGGCCTCAGAAACAGGACTGTCTGTAAAAGATGCAGAACATCGAGTGTCTATGTAAAATCTCTCAAGTCATCAGTCAAAAGAGAAAGCCACCAGAAGATATATATATATATATATATATATCTGTGATTATGCGGTATAAAACTTCCTGTGACACTTTACCAATTTGTAACGAGACAGAACTACTGTCCACCCCGGGTTATGGAAAGAAAGGATTCCTACCGGTTGCATAAATGCCATGCAGAATTAAGCCAAGACGAAAATACGAGTGACGAATACAGTAAGTGAAATTACATTACATCTAATCGTAGGTTGATATTCACATATGGTCGTTGTTATTGGTAATGATATCAACAAAGTCGTTGTTATTATCGCCAAAGTCTAACAACAGCTATGAAACTCCGGCTCGTTTTTGTTACCCCTAGTGATAACAGCGCCCCTAGAGGTCAACAAGCGACACTTCTGAATACGATATCGATTGAGTCCGGATACTAACATTTACAGTGATTTGTAACATAGCTTTTACAATCGATAGTGTGCGTATTGCCACAAAAATTTACAATAACTAAAAAATTACACCACATTTGTGATTTTTTTAGTTTTCCAAGGACGCTGGGAGACACGAAACGGTGCATTACAGAACAGTTTATTTACGATTTTCTTGTAATGTACAAACATTTGCCGAACAACCTCGTTTTCTGTTACTAACAAAAAATTGCTAGTAAACACCAGAAGACCTGAGCTATTACAGAAAAGATCTCGTATATCTAGCCAACAAAGGAGAGTATTGCTCATTACGCTTTCAGCCAAATCAATGAATGCGGACCGTAGGGAAACTATATGGAATTTAATACCTGCATTATTTAACGTATAAAATAATCCACAACTGTAGCTTGATGGAAACCACGCAGACATAATAATAAATCGTGAAAAGCAATAACACTGTTTCCCAATACAGGAGAAACCAATTCCATAATTGTTGCTAAGTCTGAGCAAAAACCGGGAAGAATCTCCAACACATTCGATTTTGATGCAAAAGTAATTACATTTACAAAAATATTCGTGTACTAAAACGTCTAGTGAAGAGTAAGAAATTGCGATTCACTGGATCCTATAAGAGATTTTTAAGTGTCAAGGAAATTGTATATGATGATAACATCAGACAACAACAAATATATTCTGCTCGTGCATGAAATGCGTTTATATTCTCTTGCTTTCAGTGGAATAAGCTGCAAATAGAGAAACATCGAAAGTATTTCTTCATGAATGAGTTGTAGCTTCTGTCACTGAATCAGTGTGATCCGTCTGATTTTACACGTATTTTGTAGTAATTCATGTCTGTTGGTGACGCACTGAATTCAGAAATATAGCAACTATACCGTTAAGTAGAAAATGATTAAAAACAAACATTATCCTTACGACGCGTGCGACTCTCTGCTTTCTCGTCTCTTGCAGCGCTAGTATCGCTCTGTCTGTCAAACGGTAACAACTTCCACAAGGGTGAGGGTCATGACTGTATTTATTAGACTGCAGTATCGCTGTAAACATATTTGATATCTGGTTCCTGGACAGTCATAACTTCGATGTATATCGCTTGCAAGGGTTGTTCCAAATTACCGATTTTTGTGATCTACTCGTATCTTGTAACCTGATATTTAACGGTATATTCCTTTCTTCTTAATTTTTTTGGGCTTACATGGTGAACGTCACACTTTTAACTGTTTAGGGTCGAATTCCACTCTTCGCACATTACATATGTCTAGTGTGCATAATTTTGCAATCCGTTTTGATTTTGTGATGGCTTTACCACACGGTAAACGATAGCAATACCTGGAGACGGCCACGCGGGGTGGTCGCGTGGTTTGAGGCGCCATGTCACGGATTGCGCGGCCCATCATGCCGGAGGTTCGAGTCCTCCGGGAGTGTGTGTTGTTCTTAGCATAAGTTACTTCAAGTACTGTGTAAGTCTAGGGACCGATGACCTCAGCAGTTTGGTTCCTTTGGAATTCACACACATTTGAACATTTGAACATCTGGAAACAATCTAAAAGGGCTGCTCAGGTTGTCTCCTAAATCGTTAAGGAACAGCAGAAGCCCTGTAACATTTCTCGTTGTAGGTAAATTTGAAATATCTGTACAGGAGTGGAAATGTCGACGATGGCATGCGCTGTGCGTCCTTCGAGGAAACAAACTTGTTGCGTTTACTCACGGTCCTTGCCGTCGGCAGCTGAAATATCGATTTTAGTCCTCAACCCTCAAGTTCGTATTCAGTATTGATCAATTCAGTCTCGGGCTTGCTTTTCCAGTTGTGTTAGTTGTAAGTTAACCGTGATACACAAAATACGAATATGTTTACTGACGTAGAGCTGGCCGTTATGCACGTCGGGTATGGTTTCACTGAATTTAATCCAAGCGCTTCAAAACGATGCTACGTTGAACTGTTCCTGCAGAGACAAACATTACGTTACTTTGACATTATAGGCGTCTACTAAAAACCATATGCCGGCCGGAGTGGCCGAGCGGTTCTAGGCGCTACAGTTTGGAACCGCGCGACCGCTACGGTCGCAGGTTCGAATCCTGCCTCGGGCATGGATGTGTGTGATGTCCTTAGGTTAGTTAGGTTTAAGTAGTTCTGAGTTCTAAGGGACTGATGACCTCAGCAGTTAAGTCCCATAGTGCTCAGAGCCATTTAAAAACCGTATCTTGTGATGTATATGTTTGTGACTGCTTATTATGAAATTTTTCTCTGTTTTGAACGTATTTTGGGAGAGAAGGTAAACACCGTAACACACCAAAGAGACTATACACACTGCATAATCACACTAACGTGACAACCTCTGACAAGTCCGAATAACCACCTTTCGCGGCACAGACCACTGCAAGACGTGTAGAAAGAGAGAAAATGAGGTTGTGGGAGGTACCGCCGGGGATGTGGAGCCATTCCAACTCCGTTGCAGTGGTCAGCTTTGATAGCTTCCTCGGTTTAGGGTCCACGGTGCGAACAGCCCGATCCAGGTGGTCCCACAGATTCTTGATTGATCTGATGAATTTTGTGGCCAAGGGAGACGGTAAACTCATAGTGGTGTACTTCTTAATCTCATAGTGGTGCACTTCGAACCACGAACGTACACTGTAACACCTTGCATTGTCCTGTTGGTAGAAGCCATCGTGCGGGAAGGGGTGGATATGGTCCCCAAGGACAGATACATTCTACAGTGTCTTCTAGGACGACTACATCATCCAGGGAGTGCCACGAAAAATCCCCCAGATCATAACGCTCTTTCCTCCACGCAGGACCTTACCGACGTTTGTTGCAGGGTCATATATGCCAACGCCCATCTGTCCGATGGAGCGTAAAAAGTGACTCAGCTGAAAAAAGCCACCTGTCGTCGCTCAGTGGACGTCCAGTTGCAGCGTCCGCAGATCGTGATCTCGTGGTGCCGGCACGGTAGTTCAGCGTGTTCGGTCAGAGGGTTAGCTGCCCTCTGTAAGTGAATGGATCAACGATGAACTTGAACGGGTGTCATGGGACTTACGCCCCGAATGACTGCAACGAACATTAACGAACAAACTGAGATAAAAAAAATTGACTATTGTAAAGGAATTATATAAATTTTTTTATAAATATATAGACACTAGTTCTACTACCAGAGATTAATGCGTAAAGCATTTGCGAACAAAAGAAGCTTTACGCACTTCGTTTATTAGTTTTAGAATAACTTACCTTATCTTATAAGCTAGGAAAGGCAAACCTACGTTTCTAGCATTTGTAGACTTAGAGAAAGCTTTTGACAATGTTGACTGGAACACTCTCTTTCAAATTCTAAAGATGGCAGGGGTAAAATACAGGGAGCGAAAGGCTATTTACAATTTGTACAGAAAGCAGATGGCAGTTGTAAGAGTCGGGGGACATGAAAGGGAAGCAGTGATTGGGAAGGGAGTGAGACAGGGTTGTAGCCTCTCCCCGATGTTATTCAATCTGTATATTGAGCAAGCAGTGAAGGAAACAAAAGAAAAATTCGGAGTAGGTATTAAAATCCATGGAGAAGAAATAAAAACTTTGAGGTTCGCCGATGACATTGTAATTCTGTCAGAGACAGCAAAGGACCTGGAAGAGCAGTTGAACGGAATGGACAGTGTCTTGAAAGGAGGATATAAGATGAACATCAACAAAAGCAAAACGAGGATAATGGAACGTAGTCGAATTATTTTAGGTGATGCTGAGGGAATTAGATTGGCAAATGAGACACTTAAAGTAGTAAAGGAGTTTTCCCATTTTGGGAGCAAAATAACTGATGGTGGTCGAAGTAGAGTGGATATAAAATGTAGACTGGCAATGGCAAGGAAAGCGTTTCTGAAAGAGAAATTTGTTAACATCGAGTATAGCTTTAAGTGTCAGGAAGTCGTTTCTGAAAGTATTTTCTTGGAGCGTAGCCTTGTATGGAAGTGAAACATGGACGATAACAAGTTTGGACAAGAAGAGAATAGAAGCTTTCGAAATGTGGTGCTACAGAAGAATGCTGAAGTTTAGATGGGTAGATCACATAACTAATGAGGAGGTACTGAATAGGATTGGGGAGAAGAGATGTTTATGGCACAACTTGACTAGAAGAAGAGATCGGTTGGTAGGACATGTTCTGAGGCATCAAGGGATCACCGATTTAGGAGGGCAGCGTGGAGGGTAAAAATCGTAGAGGGAGACCAAGAGATGAACACACTAAACAGATTCAGAAGGATGTAGGTTGCAGTAGGTACTGGGAGATGAAGAAGCTTACACAGGATAGAGTAGCATCGAGAACTGCATCAAACGAGTCTCAGGACTGAAGACCACAACAACAACACCTTTCGCTGTTATCCTATCCTAGTGTTTTCTTTTTCCTTTTTTTTTTAATCTTATGGGACTTAACTGCTAAGGTTGTGGCCGAGCGGTTCTAGCGGCGTCAGTCCGGAACCGCGGTGGTGCTACGGTCGCGGGTTCTAATCCTGCCTCGGGCATGGATGTATGTGATGTCCTTAGGTTAGTTAGGTTTAAGTAGTAGTTCTAAGTTCTAGGGGACTGATGACCTCAGCAGTTAAGTCCCATAGTGCTCAGAGTCATCTGAACCATTTAACTGCTAAGGTCATCAGTCCCTAAGCTTACACACTACATAACCTAAATTATCCTAAGGACAAACACACACACCCATGCCCGAGGGAGGACTCGAACCTCCGCCGGGACCAGCCGTGTCCTAGTGTTAAGACGTGTTGTGCCATTTCTTACTGATAAAATTGGGTTAAATAATGAAAGTAATTTTGAATCAGAGCGATTTCGTCTTTTGTGACGCCATGGGTCCCAGCTCCTGAAATTCTGGAAAATTATTAATATTATTTTAAGTTTATGCAGAGAATTTCGATGGAGGCGACGATCTTCACGGCGACACTGCTCAACAGTAGAGGTACCTGAATGTGTTCATCTTTTTCCTTTCGTGGCCGCTACCGTCAATTTCTGTATATTTGCCGCGACATTCAGAACCTGCAGTCTTTCTTTTCATCTAATTTCGAAGTCCACGCATTTACGTTCTAAGATCAATAAAATGCATTTAACTGTAATTCTTTTTATCCAGGCCACGGGGGATGATTGCACTCAAAATGTACGTGCCTGTATCCCGTTGGTATGATCGCATACATTTGAGTGTGTACAAGCGTAACTATATTTAATACTCATTTCGTACACAGTATTAACGCTTTTTTTTGACCACTCATTCGCGAATGTACGTGCCCTCTTATTTGATGTAGTCAGTCGGTCGTATTCTTTAATAACATTGTTTGTAATATTCAGTGGCTTAGTGTCCACGGTTGATCTTTGCCTGTGTCGCAACAGCGCTTCACGCAAAATATTAATTACGCGACATTCAAAATTTTTCTAACAATAACAATAGCAAAAGAACCTCCAACATCGCAGCGCATCAGCAATCGTTGGTTAATATATTAAAAAATTAGAAACCCGCCTCGATTGCGAAAAAAAGCACCTGGTGTTAACCTAGGTTTCGGCGTAGATAACTACACCTTCTTCAGTTACAAATTGGGGCGTTTACTCAGAGCCCATAATTTCAGAATCGCCTATTCTACTAATAATAGTTTACATAGGAATTTAATCCACTCCTTGCACAATAAGAGCGATAAACTTTCCCTATCAGGAGTATATAAATTACATGCGGGGATTGTCCAAAATTTTACATGGGGCAAACGGGACGAGCTCTGGGCCTCAGGTATAAAGAGCATATTCCTACTAGAAGCGGTGACGGTACTGAGGGCTCTACTTAATGCGGAACACCTTGTGCAAACGGCTCATGCGCCGAGCCCTCCAGTTAATATCGAGTTACTTAATGCCGAGATTAAGGACTTAAAACTGGATGTTTGGGAAGAACTGCAGATCTTTAATCATCTGCAACATGCTAAAGACAATATCCTTAACGACCAACTCCTACTAAGAAACAGAAAATTTTTTGAAGGTTTCGCACCTTTAATTTGTTCTTCATAGTCGTAACTCTGATGATCTGGGGATTTTCACATGCGTGCGCTGATTGGCGAGCGCTGTTGGTCAAGGTGTTCATCTTTTTTCTTTTTCTTCATTTCCTTTACGATGAAGGTGATTTTAGCCCGTTGAACACCGCACGTTTTATCCCTATAACTTTATTACCACGACGTCTTTAGTTAACGTCCCCTAAGGCCCCCCTCCCCAGGCTAACTATTGGCTTTAGGAATAGTTTTTAAGAGTTCCTCCTGTTGTCATAGGTAGCTTCATATATGTTTTTTTCCTAGCATAAGTAACCGTATGCGGTTATTTTTAGGTTTCATCTCCTACTTAGCTCGTCACGTATTCTATCCACGTATTTGATCCACGGTTGGGAATATAAGGGCTATTTAGCCACGACCCATGTATAAACTTCCACGTATTCGTATGCGCATGCGCTTTCAAGTAACTTCCCTTGTCTTGCGCATGTGCACAGGTGCGGGTCGGACGTGTAAGTGAGCGACCATTTGTAGCTGCAGTTTATGGCGGGTCATGGCCCATCGAACATACGCCGGTGTGAGGTGGAGGTTACAGCATTAAGTTAAGTAACGGTTTAGACTTTGTACATATGTACTGTTTGTGTTTTTCTTTTTTTCGTTTACAAATGTGTAGCTATGGTGTTATTTTAATCATTGACAAAGGTCTTTTTAGGCACTTGTGGGCTTTATTGTCCTGAAGAAGGTGTAGTTATCTACGCCGAAACCTAGGTTAACACCAGGTGCTTTTTTTCGCACTCGAGGCGGGTTTCTAATTTTTTAATACAGTAGCAAAACATAATAATATAAAGAGGACGCGTTACACTATCTTACCTACCTCCGGATCACGGGTCCCGTGTTCGATTCCCGGCCGGGTCGAGGATTTTCTCCGCCCGGGGACTAGGTGTTTGTGTTGTTCTCATCATTTTGTCACCATTCGGCAAAGTAGCGAGATTGGGCAGCGAAGAGACTGGGCGCTGATAACCGCGCAGTTGAGCGCCCCACGCTACAGTCTGGAGCCGAACGATCGGTACGGTCGCAGGTTCGAATCCTGCCTCGGGCACGGATGTGTGTCATGTCCTTAGGTTAGTTAGGGTTTAAGTAGTTCTAAGTTCTAGGGGACTGATGACCTCAGAAGTTAAGTCGCATAGTGCTCAGAGCCATTTGAACCATTTGAGCGCCCCATAAACTAAATATCCTCATCATCCAGTGGTGGTATTGGCGTACAAATTCCAGCATGGGTGCATGAACCAGGCGTCTGCTGCAGAGGCCTATATGCAGCAGTGTTTGCTGAACGATCGTTGAGGAGAAACGTTGGCAGCCCGTTGGTTCATCTGGCCAGCCACTTGTTCATCATTTGCACGTCCGCATCCCCACAGTAGTCTTTCACCCCTGTCATCTGTGGCCCATGGTACATCACAGCTGTCTCGGCATCGGTTTTGGATACCCAAAATTTTACCATGCATGTTATACTTCAACCACAGCATACCAACAAAGTTAGCCGTTTCGGAAATGCTTCCACCCTTTTGGGTAAAGGCCAATTGTAACGCCGGAAATGCATATCCTTCTATTTCCACCTATTCTACTGTAAATTTTTTCCTTGTTTTGTTACCTGAAGATATGAAATTTCTGTGTCTTTATATATTGTACTTGTTTTGCTATTTGTGTATATATGTATATATTTATGGATTTATGTCGATGTATAATTGGTTTGTTTTGTAAATATTATTCGTATTTTCACGCTGGGTCTTGCCTAGGGAAAACTATGCTATCGAACGACTACATCGATAGGTCGTGTGGAGAACCAAAGTGTTTAGGATGTCTGGCAGTGTTAACTCTACCGCGTGGAGCACGGGCAGAGCAGAGTCTGGCTGGAGTAGTGCGGTTGAGCAGGTGTGTTGTGTGACGCTCCCGCGAGTTTCCGCGCCTCCGGGGTTTGGCAGCATGTAATTGCGCTCGACTTGCGATGATAGTTTCTGGCACGGTGTCGCGGACGGGAAGCATTAGCTGGCGCACATCAAGAGCCTGGTGACCGTGTCGAGAAGAAGGCGTGCCAACATCCAGCTTCTGCAACAGCTACGGCCGACAATGAGTGACTGTCGCCACCTCCTCGATCGACGACTTCAAACCTTCAATCAACCAACAAGGAAGACTGAAAGCACGTAAAGTTTTAGAACTGTATGGCAGACCTCAGCTTTTCAAACTGTTAAATTTTTGTCACTAAATTACAGTAACGTAGCATGAACCTTTGTTGCTCATTGTCCCAATTGCATTACCAAGCAGGGTCCCTTCCTTTTCCGGAATGAACCCGAGTGTCGTTGAAATTCAGACACCACCATTAAAGTAATATCATTCCATTTCACTGCTTTAATTTCAAAGTTCAGTTAAAGTATTCATCGCTGGCTACAATATTTAGATTACACAAGCACAAATTAAGAGTGCGAGTTTTGTTACCATATTTTAGCTTACCTGTGACTGCAACTCAGGTTGGTACGTGCTAAATTTTACTATTGTTAATTGTTCAGAATAATTTAATTCAAGTTCAAAGTTAAATCTCTCATTTCTAAATTGCGTAGATTCAAGTAGCTTTTGAAATGATTGTTGAGGTAGCCCAAGACTAACCTTATTTTATTGAATTTCGTAGTGCTTCAGAAACAAAGTTCACTATTAATTTCAGTCACTAAATTAACTTTCAGTTTTCCGGTTTTATTAATTCTTTTGCTAAATTAAGTCAGAGTGTAGCGAAATTTATTACTTCTAACAAACATTCGGTTTTCACACAACACGTGTCAACCTTCAGTTGCCACGCTTTTAGTGCTAATTATATGTGCATTAATCTTTCATTTTTAGTTATTATAGTAGTTGTCCATAGGACTGGCGACCGTAATCTTCCCCAAATCTCAAATATCTAATTAACGCCAATTAATTGTTAACGTAACGACCGCACATTTACTTTCTTTATTAATTTTACCCTTTTCTCAAAATTAATTTCCACCAATTTCATCTGCATTTTTCCTTTCATTTAGATGTAACCCTTTCCTCCCTCTTTACCGACAAATTAACTTCGGTGACGATTGCTTTTCCCAAAATTCCATTAGGTGCACGCGGTTTAAATTTTACTGTCATTAAGGTCGATAAGTGAGTGGGAGTTTACACAATGAACATGCTAGATAAATCGACAAGTCCAGCATTATGACCTCGAGTACACTGTTTTCTGCGTCCCCCTGACACACTTTATGTACCCTCCACCGCTAGTGCTGCCACTTACCGTCCGTGAGCGGTTATTGCACTTTGATGTTCAACATTGGCGGTGGTCCCATTAATATGAGAGAGAGTGGTGCAGCAGTGGTTAGCACACTGGACTCGCATTCGGGAGGACGACGCTTCAAACTCGTGTTCGGCCATCCTGATTTAGGTTTTCCGTGATATCCCTAAATGGCTCCTTTGAAAGGACATGGACGACTTCCTACCTCATCCTTCCCTAATCTGACGGGGCTAATGTCCTCACTGTTTGACCCTCTTCGTCAAATCAAACAACCAACCCATTAATGTGACTTCTCCGTGTAATTACATTATTACACTTATCACGTATGCACGCAGACGAGCCAATCAAATTACACTGATAAGTTCAAACATACTGATCACGTGCTTGATAGTATATTGGTCCACATTTGGAACGCAGTACAGCACTATTCTTCGATGCAAAAAATGGTTCAAATGGCTCTGAGCACTATGGGACTCAACGTCTGAGGTCATCAGTCCCCTAGAACTTAGAACTAGTTAAACCTAACTAACCTAAGGACATCACACACATCCAAGCCCGAGGTAGGGTTCGAACCTGCGACCGTAGTGGTCGCGCGGTTCCAGACGGTAGCGCCTAGAACCGCTCGATCACACTGGCCGCCGAAAGGGCTTTCTTTAGCAGATCACCTACAGAAAACACTTTCATGCTCACTTTTTTTACCACCATCTATACGCTTTCGACTTACAAGGCTAGTAATCATAACATTAATTTTACATATATGACAGAATCAGAAGGAATTACAAGATAATTTAGATAAGATATGTGAATAGTGTGGAATGTGGAAATTCGCACTGAACAGTAAAGAGTGGGTGGACCTTCATTTGAGTGCTATGCGAACTGCTGTCAATATCTGTTAAAAGAAAATGAAATGAATTTAGAGGATTACTATTCAGCTGAATAGCTACGAATTACAGGCGGAACAACCTGAAATAAGTCAGTCGTACAGAAAACGATGTACTCTTAACACTACACACATAGGCGTAACATGGAAAAAAATTGAAAGGACAGCTCATTTTGTGTTATCACGTAACAGGACATTGTATGTATCTGATAATAAGTAACCGAGACGGGACGGCAATAATTAAAAGAACGGAGTTTTTCATTGTGGCGAAATTTCAGTCGAAACTTTCTCCTCTGACTGCCAGCATATTTTGTTGCCTCCCATTTACACAGGATGAAATGTTCATCGTGATGAAATAAGTGAAATCAGGGCTCAATCGCAAATACTTAAATTTTCATGTTTCCTTCGCACTGTGCTATAATGTAACGCTGGAGATTTAGATTGAAAATGACGTAACTTGAAGTGTCCAGTACCGTCTTTCATGGGTAAAAGGGAAATACGGAAGGATTAAACAAATACTTCGATTCTTTAGTTACTAACTCTGTGGTCTACACCATACGAGATCCGAATAGCGTATGCTATGTGGTGGCGTATCACACACTTACTTGGGTAACTTATGTAACATGAAGTGTACGTAAAAGGAAGTCACGCCAAAATAATGTTCCTATCAAAATAAAATAATCGTATTTTATAAGATAGCAATGATTAACTTAATGACGATATTTTGCAATAACATATTTGTAGATGTATGGCGAGCTTCGTACTTGATCAGTTTATATGAGCTCCGTAGACTGAAAATGTGAAACGTGCTGTCTAGAATATACAAATGATGATATCTTCTATCAATTACATGGATAAGACAATGCGTTACAGGGAATGAAAAGTTTATATAGACTCCTCGTCTAATGCGAAAGCGGAAATGTGTATACAATACGAATAATTTGCGAGAACAAGCAAGTGAAGTTCCAATGTCGCTGTGTGCGTGCCATTTAGAGCAAAAAATTTTAAACGACACGGTATCTGATTTCACCCATAAAATGCTAAAATGTCGAGCGCTGTTATTTATATATTTGTTACCATTAAACTGAATACAGCAGTTTGATTCATTAATTAATTATAAAAGTGTTGTCTTTAATCAAACTTTTCGTTACAGAGTATTGGTGCTACGCAATGTGTTTCGTTATCACTTTACTGACGAAGCTCAGTACTAGAGGGGGTACTTTGAGTGTGTAGTACCGAACGTTGTGAAGGATTGTCTTTCGTCCCCAGAAGTAACGTGAGATTGAAGTCCATTTGCAAAATGCTTGTCACAACACTTGTAAGTAGGCTGTTTAGGTTTTTTATTGGTAACGCCACCTCAGTATGAAAATCACCGGCTGTGCCGTGTGCAGTCTGTGGCTGCTTTGCATTGTTGTAATACTCAACCATTGTAGTGTTAGGCAGCTGGCTGAACAGCGCGTAACGTTGCGCAGTTGGAGGTGAGCCGCCAGCAGTGGTGGATGTGGGGAGAGAGATGGCGGAGCTTTGTAATTTGTCATGAACTGCTACATTTATAAATGATGATATAAAGGTAAATACATTGTTTGTTCTCTATTAATATCTTTCATTTGCTAACTATCCCTATCAGTAGTTAGTGCCTTCCATAGTTTGAATCTTTTATTTAGCTGGCAGTAGTGGCGCTCGCTGTATTGCAGTAGCTTGAGCAGCGAAGATTTTTGTGAGGTAAGTGATTTGTGAAAGGTATAGTTTAATGTTAGTCAGGGCCATTCTTTTGTAGGGAATTTTGAAAGTCAGATTGCGTTGCGCTATAAATATTGTGTGTCAGGTTAAGCACAGTCGTGTAAAATTGTTCAAAGGGGACGTTTCACACTGTCACGTTATTGCGTTGTTACATTGGATGAGGTCCCCTCAGACGTGACTGTAATACATTTGCATTATTGGGCCAATTTTGTGCGTAATTATTGAGTCTGCCCAGAGTATGAATGAATGAGTGAGAAATGAACGAAGAAGAGAATACTAATGCATTATCGCGACACGTGATCTGTTTGACTTCACTGCCATTCGCACAGTGGATGTGCGAACTTCACATACAGGAAGCCCATAGCCCCACTATGATTTAAAAAATCCATGACTCGGAAACTATTATAAACGGAAAGTCAATGTTTGTTGTAAAACCTTCAGCAGTTCTCAAAGTTTTTTCTCCATTGTCCTAGTTTGCAGATTTTACATGGAGTGCTTAAAAATGGTGACATACCAGGAGAAGGTGCAATGTGTCGTCTGCTATACATATTCCAAATCTACACCTACATCTACGCAGATACTACGCAAGCCACAGTACGGTGTGTGTCAGAGCGTATTCTGTGCCACTGTCATTTCCCCTCCTGTTCCACTCGCAAATAGAGTGATGGAAAAACGACTGTCTGTGAACCTCCGTTTTTTTTGTCATCAGTCGTCTGACTGGTTTGATGCGGCCGTCACGAATTCCTCTCCTGTGCTAACGTCTTAATCTCAGAGTAGCATATGCAACCTACGTCCACAATTATTTTCTGGATGTAATCCAATATCTATCCTCCTCTGCAGATTTTGCACTCTACAGCTCCATCTAGTACCATGGAAGTCATTCCCTCACGTCTTAGCAAATGTCCTATCATCCTGTCCCTTCTCCTTATCAGTGTTTTCCACATATTCCTTTCCTCTCCGGTTCTGCGTTGAACCTCCTCATCAGTCCACCGGATTTTCAACGTTCGTCTGTAGCACCTCTCAAATGCTTCGATTCTCTTTTGTTCCGGTTTTCCCACAGTCCATTCACTACCATACAATACTGTACTCCAGACGTACGTTCTCAGAAATTTCTTCCTCAAATTAAGGTCGATATTTGATATTAGTAGATTTCCCTTGGCCAGAAATACCTTTTTAGCTATAGCTCGTCTGCTTTTGATATTCTCCTTGCTCCGTCCGTCATTTGATATGTTACTGCCTAGGTAGCACAGAATTCCTTAACTTCATCTTCTTCGTGACCAATCCTGATGTTAAGTTTCCCGCTGTCCTCATTTCTACTACTTCTCATTACCTTCGTATTTCTTCGATTTACTCTCAGTCGATACTGTGTACTCATTAGACTGTTCATTTCTTTCAGCAGATCATTTAATTCTTCGTCACTTGCACTCAGGATAGCAATGTCATCAGCTATTAGTATCAGTGATATCCTTTCACCTTGAATTTTAATTCCACTCCTGAACCTTTCTTTTGTTTCCATCATTGCTTCTTCGATGTACGGATTGAACAGTAGGGTAGAAAGACGACATCCTCGTCTTACACCCTTTTAATACGAGCACTTCGTTGTTGGTCGTTCACTCTTATTATTCCCTCTTGGCTGCTGTACATATCGTATACGATCCGTCTCTGTAACTTACCCCTACTTTTTTTCAGAATTTCGAACATCTTGCACCATTTTATATTGTCGAAAGCTTTTTCCAGTCCAGCAAATCCTGTGAACGCGTCTTGATTTTCTTTTAATCTTGCCTTCATTATTAAGCGCAACGTCAGAATTTCCTCTCTCGTGCCTTTACTTTTCCTAAAGCCAAACTCATCGTCATCTAGCGCATCCTCAATTTTCCATTCTTTTGTATATTATCCTTGTAAGCAACTTGGATGACTGAGCTGTTAAGCTCTTGTCAGCTCTTGCCGTCTTCGGAATTGTGTGAATGACCCTTTTCCGAAAGTCATATGGTATGTCGCCAGACGAATACATTCTACACACCAATGTGAATAGTCATTTTGTTGCCACTTGCCCCAATGATTTTACAAATTATGATAGATAACATTCCATCTCTTCTCCCTTATTTGACCTTAAGTACTCCGAAGCTCTTTTAAATTCTGATTCTAATACTGGATCCCCTATCTCTTCTAAATCGACTCCTGTTTCTTCTTCTTCTATAACATCAGACAAATTTTCCCCTTATGAGCCCTAATGGCTCTTAATATTATCTTCATAGTCGTTACGCGCGATGTATGTTGGCATCTCTAAACATCTCCTTAACTCTTGCGTATTGTTTGAACCTACCTGTAACAAAACTAGTAGCCCGCCTCTGAATTCCTTCTATGCCTTCCTTCAATCCGGCGTGGTACGGACCCCAAACACGCTAGCAGTTCTCAAGAGTAGGTGGCAGCAGCGTCCTATATGCGGTCTCCTTTAGAGGTGAACCACTTTTTCCTAAAATTCTCCCAATAAGCCGACCATTTGCCTTCCCAACCGCAGTTTTCACATGTTCGGTCCACCTCATATCGCTTTGCAACGTTACGCCCAGATATTTAAACGACCTGATTGTGTAAAGCAGGGCACTAGTAATATTATATTCGAACATTACACGTTTGTTCTTCCTACTCATCCACATTAATTTACATTTTTCCACATATATTGCTAGTTTCCATTGATCACACGAACTGGAAATTTTGTCTAACAAGGGGAGGCCGCCAATTGTGAAATTCAGATTCGATTAATACTGCGCATAATAAAAGCTCAGCCGTTGTCGAGAAAATCGACAGTTAAAAGAAACCGTTGCGGTGAAATACTCTCTACGACTAATAATTTTTCTACAGCGTCGTGGCGCAGCGGTAAGCGCTCGGGTTCGTAATCCGAAGGTCGCCGGATCGAGTCTCGCGCCACGCAATTTTTTTATTATTAGTTTTTTGTAATATACTATTAATGAATTGCTCATGCATGTTGATGAAGGCGGATCGCCCTCCAATTGTACCGCCTCCATTTTTCCGTTTGTTTAACAGGGTGTACCAAAGCTCTCCCGTCCGCACTGATTTTCGACGATGTTATAAGTTGCGCTACGGACCGCATCTACCTTCTTTCGAAGTTAGCAGGTAACTACGCTAGTTATGCGGCGGCTCGTTTCGGCCCATTCAACGTCTGTTCTTCAAGTGTAACGAGCGAGTAACGGAGTTTATATTTCATACCTGCCACAGCAAATTTGTGTTCGTGTGGTCTCTATTCTAATTCGAACGTTTGACTTACGCTATACGTATTCGTTTCGGAATATCGTCTCTACGTCTTCCGTTAACTATACGTGGTTAACATTATGAAGACAATTAATAACATTTGTGAAATACAACTTTGTTTGCGGAAAACATAATGATGTTCGAAGTCGCCAGTTTTTCCACGACAAACAACTTTGAACAACTTATTATATGCATAATTGTTGCAACTGATTGCCGGGAATATATATTTGAATTACAAAAAACAAATACTGAAAAAAATATATATACACATTTGAATTACAAAAACTACTAAAAAAGAAGTGTTGCATGTCGCGAGATTCGATCCGGCGACCTTCGGATTACAAACCCGAGCGCTTACCGCTGCGCCACGACGCTGTAGAAAATTATTAATCTTAGAGAGTATTTCACCGCAACGGTTTCTTTTAACTGTCGATTTTCTCGACAACGGCTGAGAAGTGCATCTTGGTGCTTTGCCACATTACACCTCTGGCCATGAGCTTTTATTATGCGCAGTATGAATCGAATCTGAATTTCACAATTGGCGGCCCCTTGTAAGTCGTCTTGCATCTTCCGTGACAACGGTGCTGTGTAAGTATCAACGCCTATATGGGAAGGCACCACCGGCAAAAACAAACATAATGAGTTGGCTCAAAAACTTTAAAGGAACAGGCATTGTCAAAGACTTTTCTTCAAATGGGTGTCCCCATGTGTCTCAAGCATGTGTTGACAGAGTACCTGACCGAGGACCAGCTGTATTCTGACATAGCTCCCAGAACTGAGCTCGTCGTGCATCACCTGAACTGCATAAAACAAGTTCAGTTGTCCGCAAAGCGACACAGAAGCGGTTACTCCAGTTTACATACAAATTGGAAATGGTCCAAGGATAGCAGTCAAACTTCCGTCCTCTGCGGTATGCATTCACGTGTTCCATGATGGCCTCCACGGATGCTGAGAAACGTGCTACCCTACGTGTGGGACTCCCTGAAGTAATCAGAACTGCAGATCCTGCAATATCGAATCGTACACGGGCGGAAATCGAATATCACCTGTATGATCTACCAACGACAAGGGGATAGTGAAATTGTGGCATAACAGGGAAATGAAAACAGCTAATGTTTTACAACAAACCTCATTCTTTCTCAAATGATTTTGGTGTTATGGTTTTTGAAATGATAACAGGGCTTGATGGACACCCTATAAATTATTCCATTACACTTTGTCGGACAAATGGTGTGCAAATCTTCACTTCTCCCCGCCCCCCCCCCCCTCCCTTGCACCCCACTCGCAACCTCTTCCTTCGTCAGTTAGTTAGGTTTTTAGCGAGCCAATGATAATTTTAGAATTATATTACACACGTCAGCTTAATCCATATATATTATAAAAATGGATGTGTGTGTATGCAGTCCCGCATTTCCTCCTAAACCACTGGACCGATTTCAACCAAACTTGGTACAGATATCCTTTACTGGAAGACAACAATGGCTACAGGGTTAAGAACCACCGACCTTTCATAGTTCAGGAGATATGAAGTCATAAACAATGAGCTATACGAGAAGCTTGCGTATTGTGCATGACGTTTAAATTTATTAATTCTATGCTACTTATACTATTCGCAATGAATTTCTCACAAAGTATCCATATATGCCGCTTTATGTACCTACACAGATATATTATTGTATGACACATAGTTTTAGAGACATGATGTGATAAATATTGAGGTGTGTGAAAAAATGCCACATCATGCATGACGTTTTACTACCTTTATTCTTTACTGTTAAGACGTGCCTACAGTCGAATCAACTTAAGAAAATCCCTGTCACCCGGCAGCGCTTTTGACATCTTTCAACCGCGAAGCG
Source organism: Schistocerca nitens (assembly GCF_023898315.1). Classification (NCBI taxonomy): domain Eukaryota; kingdom Metazoa; phylum Arthropoda; class Insecta; order Orthoptera; family Acrididae; genus Schistocerca; species Schistocerca nitens. The sequence continues at coordinate 628,711,740 of NC_064621.1, forward strand.
CAAGCGGCTGTAGACGAAAACAATTGCCGTCTATAGAGCTACGAATAGGCGCTTCCATAAATACATTTACTAAATCGCGTCGTAGACACTCGAAACAGCTGCACCCAGCGTAAAAAACTGTTTCATTATTTCAAAGGTATTTTCACGAATACATGGAAATGAAATTTTCTCGGTATTACACTACAAACACGGCTGTTTTTTGTCTTCGTTCCGAATAGAAAATAGGCAAATTTAATATCCGGGGAGTGCCAGGTTTGTTAGCTAGTACAACTATAAAACATAATTAAATGTTATAAAAGTCAGCATTTGCTCAGTTGCGCCCAAAAGAATTTATTGCTTGCCCTCAAACAACGGGATGCTGCCGCAGGGTTGAGTTCTGAGTTAGGCCATTGGAAAGACAGTCTGTTGCTCGACCACGGTACGGAATCACCTCTTTTCTCCTGGGGAGCCAAAGACTCGCGATGTAAATTTCTCCCAGATTCGAACCGGCTACCTCCGTGTCCGAGTGTTGACTTGCAACGAGTCTAAGCAGCCTCGGTCACATGTTTGTTTAGTGCACCCATTTGTTTGTGATATGACTGGAAATTTAATATATACGTTATCTTCGGCAATGGTAGCCTCCAATTCCATCATAGAATGAACTGACGCATTGGTAAGACACCGTACATACATTCGGGAGGACGGCTGTTGGAAGCCCCGTTCGACCATCCAGATTGTTTTCCAGATTGTTTTTTGTGTTTTTCCAAAATAGCGCAAGGCAAATTACGGACGGTTCCTTTGAATGCTATACAGCCGATTTCCTTCCATAATCGGATCTTACGCTACGTCTGTAATAATCTCGTCGCCCATGAGACGTCACAACCTCATCTTTCCATTTCCTTCTTTAGGCCACAAAATAATATATTTCCGCACCGATGTTTCATTTTTCAGAGGAGTAGGCGCTGGCAGATGAAAATATCATCACGGATTATGACTCCATCCCAGAACCTCTGTCACCATGAGAGACATCCTTCATCTACTGATAACGTAAACTCCAAATCGCATCCGCCTCAGATTTGGCTGTAAAATGGCCTAGTGGATAGCCCGCCGAAAACTGAACACAGATCAAGCATAAAAACCGAAGGAAGGGGTACTGAACCGCGAAAAAGAAGAAAAACATAATCAGTGAACGGTACAAGCTCAAGATATGCAACATCGAGCGAATTGCAAGAACCACGGCATCGTGGTGGTGTGGTCAGGGTGTTGGAGTACAAAACGGCAGATCCACGTTCAAATCTCCATCGTGCCCCACATCATTTTTTTTTTCAAATTTGCGAACTGCCCGTTGCGTCACTGATGTATCTATTCTCTTGCAGTCTTGACAATTGCTATACTATACAATGATTATAGAATATGAGTCACCTGGTCACAATATGCGAACGTTGCAGGTAAATGTGATGAATTTTTTGAAAGATTTCTTGATGCCTTCAATTGCCAATTGTACAATCGTACATAAAATTAAAAAAAAATGGCAGCTGAAGGCATCAAGAAATCTTTCAAGAAATTCATCGCAGCTATGGACGGAATCGCATTGAAAATTATAAATGTGGTGAGCATTGAGAGCTGGCAAGATGCCGCATAGGTCTCTCACAGAGATGAAAAGAAGAAATAAACGGGTGTGTACTGTGTTAGAGCAACGGAATTCAAGAGTCAATACTTCGAAAACGGAACGCAAGAATCATAACATGTGGTACTGTGTAGAACAAATAGGAGGTATGTACGTCTTAAGATCCCTTCGTTACGCTTCACTGTTGCAAACGGAGTTTCACCACCACACAGACCGAGCAAGGTGACGCAGTTGTTATTGTATTGGACTCGCATTCGGGAGAACGACGGTTAAAACTCACTTTCGGCCATCCGGATTTTGGTTTTCCGTGTTTCCCGTAAACCGCTGCTGGCAAATGTCGGGTTGGTTCCTTTAAAACGGCCGGTTTCCTTCCCCATCCTTGACAGATCCTGAGCTTGTACTCCGTCTCTAACGATCTTAATGTTGACGGGACGTTAAACCCAATCGTCTTTCATTTACCACGACACAGACACAAATCTGAATACAGCTGACAGACATGTCCATAGCCGGACTTACTGTTCACATTTTGTGAAGAAAAAAAAAAAAAAAAAAAAAGGAGGCACGAGGGAGACTTCAATACAGATCTTCCCCTTCGCAGTTCAATACCGTAACCACTCAATGTGGACCGCTCAGTTTCTGTTTTGCTTCTTTCTTCACAGTGCAGTACGCCTTCTTCCTGTTCTCATGCGTGATCAGTTTTTGACGGGGTAACCGCATGCCAATGTACAAACATATAATAAGTCTTGAAAATAAACTTGGAGGAAATGGGACTGCACAATCTGTTATTCTTAATGGACCAATTTTTTCCGTGGATGTAGAGTTAATTTTTCACTCGATGTCGCAACTGGAGCAGCTGGTGGTTTACACTCGCAATTGTCCGCTGTGAGAACGCATCGCTACCTGGACTAGAATCTTTTGCCGACCGAGATGTCATCGCTATCCCTTTCAGACCCCCACTCAAACTTGAAATGAAAATTTTGAAATAAATGCATTTTTGTAACTAAAAAAATATAGAATCGTGGACCAATTGCTTAGAAATTTTTTTTAAAATTTTGATACAAATTTTGAACCCATACGATTGTGTGGGTTGGGATTATCTTACATATTTATGTCATTTCTTGAAGTGATATTCACGAAAGCAATTACTGTCTTTTGACAAACACAAATAAATATTACACTTCAGACATTTTGTTCTCGTCCTTTTCTTGCAATTTTTTTGCCTGCAGCAACGAGCTGAAGGCAAATCATCAACAGTTGGCCAGTGATGATATCCGTCTAGCCGCTTCTCATCACATGGTGTGTTTGCTGGTTTGTACATTTTATTTGGTGGCTCTTCATCGGATTCACTTTCATGTTCCTGTCCTGAAGAAGAAGAAATTAGCACTGCGTACAACATTAATTGCAGGTTTTACTTTCCACAATCTATTAGTTTCTGATTCATGTGGAATGTTGTTAGTGTCCACAAGATGCAGTGCTGTTCTGAGAGTGAAAAACCTGTCTCTAGGCCTACAATCTGCAATAGTTGGCATACGCAATGACTTCTGCCAGTACATACGTGTACGAGGATATCTAATGCATCCCATAAGTACATGCATACCATACAACTTTTTTATCTCTTGAGGATTTGTATGAAGCAACTTCCCTTTCTTCGAAAAGTAGTAACTGTTAGTGCAGTCAGAAGCTAACTGAAAAAGTCTTCTGGGTAGTACTCGCTGAAATAGCTCATTGGAGTTTTAATTTCCTGTCCTACCTCACTCTCTGAGTGCGCAAAAATTTTGGAGATGAATGGTCTTTTTTTCCAAGTGGATAAACGACGATGTGTTTCCACTGTTTTTTTATAATTCTTTCTACTGTGTTGACTGGGAAAATTGTCCTGAACTTCTGGAGCAACTGGTAGTATTGTTGCAGAAGCATTGTTACAGTTTTCCTCCTCGTCATAAGATTCAGAGCTTTCTCCAAGTCTAGGATTGATTGTTGGGAGAGTCCAAGATGTATCCAACAATTCGTCATTTCTACTGAAGACTTCCGCTTCAGAGGCACCTAATATGGCTAGAATTTCCTTGTCAGTAAGCCCTAAAACGAAACAAACAAACGAACTGTGAAAATAATGCGTAAATGCAATAATAAAATGACTTCTCTATTCCGTAATCTGTTCCGAATCGTAACCACAAACATCGACCGAAAACGACCATATGCCGGTAAAATAGTCCCAATACGCACAATTGTGCGTGTGGATGTTACACTCATTGTAGCTATGAAAGTATTCAAATAATTGTGGCGGACATATTTTTATTTACTTCTGTACACCTTTCGGAATCTCAAACACATTTTTCCAAATGTCAAAACGCATTAAATAAAGCACAATAAATATGTACCTCGACAGACATGCTTCCGATCCGCCATCTTGTAAGTAACCAAAGATTAAGACACAATATCTTGCGTCTGTAACGAGATATCGATATAAATCGAGTTGTATACGAAACAGCGATTCCTGCACACTCGTGTGACTTCGGACTCAACTGCATAGTGGAATAATATGATGCTGCAACGCAAATAAACCGCACCCACACAATTGTGCATATCTGGTCTGAAAGGGCTATATCTGAGGGGGTGCGATCGGCAGTTTTTCTTGTGAGCTATTCCTGAAAGTGAGGACTACGAGTCACACAGCTTCAGTTCTGCTAGTATCTGTGGTGGTCAATGGGAGACATGACTGGGCAGTTCAACCGACAGAGAACTTTCGCCCAAAAGGGTAGGGTTCCGGGTTCGAACCCCCGTCCGGTATACAGCTTTTAACTCCAAGGAAGATGAAAATCCATTAATTTTTGTTCATGCCTACTCCTGCACGTCAATCGCTAGAGTGGAAAAGAAGCCATATGTCGACACACTGGCTGACAAGAAAAGTGAAGCACCAAGAAAGAGAGGATCTAAGAAAACATCACCGGTTGACAGGTTTTGTGATGTTCTTTCAACGATTACCGAAACTGAGTCAAATTTAGGAAAGAACATTGCAGTATGAGCCCACTTGTCAGCACGTGGTGGCACCCCACATGATCTGGATGCGTGCACTAATTTGTTTCGGAATTGTGTCATAAAGGCGATTTGTCTCCCCCTGAGGCAGTGTGGACCACAATTGTTTTAACTGGCCCTTGATAGCGTGGAAACTGCCAGTGAGACGGGTTTGACGTCCTAGCTGCTCCTACACATGTCCCATCAGGGACAGATCTGGGGATCTTTCTGGTCACCAGTCTACTTAATAATAACGCAGACATTTCATACAGACACATACCATATGGGGATGATGATTATCTTGTTGACAAAGCGCACGAAGATACTATCGCATGAGAGGTAGCATATGAGATCACAGATTGTTCGCGACTCAATTACTAGAAGCCGTAACACGGAGTCATACCACATGCCTGACCACACGACGATGCCAAGAATAAAAACACTGTGGCTCTGAAGAATATTGGTAGAATAGGAATTCTCCCCAGATCACCATCATACTCGCCATCGATGGACATCCGAAAGAGTGCATAACCGCCATTTGTCGCTGAACATATTGCGAGGCCATTCTTCCCGGTCACTGCACTTCTCGAAAGACTGCCGACAGCGTTGTGGTGTTAACGGTAACCTACGCCTGGGATTGTAATACCTATGTGCTGGTGCTAATAGTCTCCGACCTGTGGTGCGGGTTGACAAAATGTTGCAGGGAGATTATGGGTTACGACGAGCTTGGTGCAGGAAACGGCGATCGTCCGATGTGATGGCCAGAGAAGGATGACCGAAATCTTGACGACGGGTGTGCCTGCCCTAACCCGTCCCCATCCAGTCCAAGTTCGAGCCACTGTCACATCTGAATGCTCCTCAAATCTCGACACTACGCGCTAACGAGCCACTTTTAAATCTGTCATGTGCTGATAAAGCTGTCCCACCCGAGTAGGCGGCATCTCTATGTCTTCATCCACATCTACATTTCTATCTACGTCTACATACATACTCCGCAAGCCACTGTACGTTGCATGGCCGAGAGTACCAGGAACCTCTACTAGTCATTTCCTCTCCTGTTCCACTCACAAATAGAGCGAAGGAAAAACGACTGTTTTTTAAGCCTCCATAAGAGCTATAATTTCCATCTTATCTTCGCGGTCCCCACTCGCAGTGTACGTTGGCGGGAGAAGATCTGATCTGCAGCCGTTCTCAAATGCCAGTTCTCTAAATTTCCTCGCGAAAACAGCGTCCTCTTCCCTCCAGGTATTCCCATTTGAGTTAACGAAGTATCTCCATAATACCTGCATGCTGATCGAACCTACCGGTAACAAATCCAGCAGCACGCTTGTGAATTGTTCCAAAGTCTTGCTTTAATCCGACCTAGTGGGTATCCCAAACGTTCGAGCGGTTCTCGAGAATGGGTCGCTCAAGCGTTCTGTAAGTCGTCTCCTTTAAAGATGTGCTACACTTTCCCAAAGTTCTCCCAGTATAACGAAGCCGTCAAGCCCGTTTCCCTACTACCAACCTGACGCGCTCATCCCATATCATATCGCTTTGCAATGTTACATCTATATACACTACTGGCCATTAAAATTGCTTTACCGAAAAGAAATGCAGATGATAAACGGGTATTCATTGGACAAATATATTATACTAAAACTGACATGTGATTACATTTTCACGCAATTTGGGTGCATAGATATTGAGAAATCAGTACCCAGAACAACCACCTCTGGCCGTAATGACGGCCTTGATACGCCTGGGAATTGAGTCAAACAGAGGTTGGATGGCATGTACAGGTACAGCTGCCCATGCAGCTTCAACACGATACCACAGTTCATCAAGAGTAGTGCCTGGCGTATTGTGACGAGCCAGTTAGTCGGCCACCATTGACCAGACGTTTTCAGTTGGTGAGAGATCTGGAGAATGTGCTGGCTAGGGCAGCAGTCGAACATTTTCTGTATCCAGAACGGCCCGTACAGGACCTGCAACATGCGATCGTGCATTATACTGCTGAAATGTAAGGTTTCGCAGGGATCGAATGAAGGGCAGAGCTGCCGGCCGCGGTGGTCTCGCGGTTCTAGGCGCGCAGTCCGGAACCGTGCGACTGCTACGGTCGCAGGTTCGAATCCTGCCTCGGGCATGGATGTGTGTGATGTCCTTAGGTTAGTTAGGTTTAAGTAGTTCTAAGTTCTAGGGGACTAATGACCACAGCAGTTGAGTCCCATAGTGCTCAGAGCCATTTGAACCATTTGAATGGCAGAGCCACGGGTCGTTACACATCTGAAATGTAACGTCCACTGTTCAAAGTGCCGTCAATGGGAACAAGAGGTGAGCGAGACGTGTAGCCAATGGCACCCCATACCATCACGCCGGGTGATACGCCAGTATGGCGATGACGAATACACGCTTCCAATGTGCGTTCACCGCGATGTCGCCAAACAGGGATGCGACCATCTTGATGCTGTTAACAGAACCTGGATTCATTCGAAAAAATGACGTTTTGCCATTCGTGCACTCGTTGAGCACACCATCGCAGGTGCTCCTGTCTGTGATTCAGCGTCAAGGGTAACAGCAGCCATGGTCTCCGAGCTGATAGTCCACGCTGCTGAAAACGTCGTCGAACTGTTCGTGCAGATGGTTGTTGTCTTGCAAACGTCCCCATATGCTGATTGAGGGATGGAGACGTGGCTGCACGATCCGTTAGAGCCATGCGGATAAGATGGCTGTCATCTCGACTGCTAGTGATACGATACCGTTGGGATCCACCACGGCGTTCCGTATTATCCTCCTGAACCTAACGATTCCATATTCTGCTAACAGCCACTGGATCTCGACGAACGCGAGCAGCAATGTCGCGATACGATAAACCGCAATCGCGATAGGCTACAATCCGACGTTTATCAAAGTCGGAAACGTGATGGTACGCATTTCTCCTCCTTACACGAGGCATCACAACAACGTTTCACCAGGCAATGCCGTTCAACTGCTGTTTGTGTATGAGAAATGGGTTGGAAACGTTTCTCATGTCAGCACGTTGTAGGTGTCGCCACCGGCGCCAACCTTGCGTGAATGCTCTGAAAAGCTAATCATTTGCATATCACAGGGTCTTCTTCCTGTCGGTTAAATTTCGCATCTGTAGCACTTCATCTTCGTGGTGTAGCAACTTTAATGGCCAGTAGTGTAGATAAGCTCGATACGGGTCGTGGTTTAGTCAAACGGAGCAAGTTGGAAACCTTATGCTTCGGCTGCGAGAAGAAGAGCTGGTCAGACAGCAGGTTAGAACGATGGAGACGTTGACTGGGAGATTGCCTGGTTGGGAGCCCTGGGAATGCCGGACACAGATCGTTCCACACGTTCTTGGAAATGTTTGTCAAGACGCCTTACGAGCAGTGGAGTCACTGAGGGACCATAGCGGCTCTGGGAAGTCCGAGGCTGTTTTGCAAACCCAGAATGGAGGTGTGTCGGCACCTGCCAAAATGCTACTTTCCCTTGGATAGTATTATCTCTGGTTCGCAAGCCACCGTTATATGTGGAACTTAATTTTGGAGTAAGAAGAGAGGGGATGGGGGTAGTAGGAAACCGGGTGACCAATAACAGCTCATCGTGTGGTTGTTTACGAGATGGCCAAATAAAAAGAGAGCAGAAGCCAAATTTTGTGTACTGGGGCACAGAAGTGGAAATAGTAGGGGAGGCAGTGAGTTTTGGTTAGGAGTTGGGGCTGGTAGTGGAATTGTGAAGTGGTGACAGCGGCGTGAGTGGTTGAAAGCAGCCTGGAGGACGAAGGCAGTGGTTCGCCAAGGACTGGTGGTGATCGGAGAGGCGCAGCTTTGAATGTAAAAGGTAAAGTGCCGTTGTTAACTTTCTGTAGTTTCATGTATGGGTGGGAGCAAACTATTCTAATTGGTCGAAGATTGGAGGACTGGTAGATTGTGGGTTTTACTAACTGTCAGGAAGGCCTGACAGAGGCTAGATTAAAAATTATTTGGCGTAGTTAATTGGACAAATTAAATACAGAGACTAGACAAACCCTTACTTGTCAGAGTGTGAAAGTATGGAAATGGGTTGTAACCTCCCCACAAAAATTAATAAATAGTAATATGAATAACGAATGTGATTCTAATTTAGTGTAACCTCCCTACAGAAATTCATTCACATTTAACCTCCACATAAAATTTGTTTCCCATTTAATGTACCCACAAAATTCTTTTCTCATTTAATGTAAGCTCGAAACAGAAAAATTCCTAAACCTCGTAAAAAAAAAAAAAAAAAGAAATTCAGTAACCTGGTAAATTTTGGACGACAGCAGTGCTGCGTCATGGCCCTGTAAGATCATTCTGAATAAAAAGCAAAAACTCTTACCTCAATAAAGTCGCCAACTATCTGCTCTTACAATAGCTTTTTCCGGCACAGCTCTGTGCAATGCTGGTCTATAGATTTGTCATTTATGAAAGGAAGCAACTGATTTTTGTTTTGCAACAATAGGAATGATCATGGATTGAAGAAATTACTAAATTCTTTAAATTGAAATGAATGCATGTTAAAAATTACTTTATATGACAAAGATTATTATTAGGACATTTTTAAAAGATTTACATGGGAGTTCACATAACATTACTAGATATGCGCGAGGCTGCTTTTACCTTATACTATAACGCTCAGGCTCCACCATCGCTGCACCACGACCGGCCCAGCCAACACGATACACCAGACTGCTCGCTAGCAACAACCTACTGCTACACAGTTCCTACTGCAAACAACACTGCTCTTTGGTCTCAGATTCTCTTATAGCTTACATATCGCAGGCAGTGCGTGAGCAATCCATCTGATCGAGTGCGCTAGCAACAAATTCCTTAATCATGGACCTCTTACATTACAAAATTTGGCAGCGATGGTGAGTCAATTGGACTTGACATGAGCAACAAATTTCTCTATAATCTACCTAATTAACTAAGTCTACAGCCACAGAGTATATACACTATTGATAAGTGCAGAACATATTAAGAAAGACAAAATGTATGTGCAATGAATACAAAATATATTAACAAATGACATAAAGCGCACATGCACTCTAGAAGTCTTTAGCATTTTTACATAACATATCATGGAGTGAAATAAAGTGCACACGCACTGTAAAAGTCTTTAGCATATTTAGGACAACTGATCTTGCTAACAAATGAAATGAAGTGCACACGCACTGTATATGTCTTTATCATTGTACAAGAGTTTAAACGCACTGTATAAGTCTTTACGATTTTACAAGAACTAGGAAAGGAATGAGAAGGATTGCATCATGGTTGTAGCACAGTAGGTTGCACGTAGCTGCACTTTCTACAGAAGCACAACACCAAGTGAGACAATCTGAAGTTCTCTTCCTGAAGTATTTATCAGTGTAGCGAAGACACTGAAATGTTGTATTAATATTGTATGTTATCATTTTAGTAGTACATTAGGTACACCAAATAGTATAGCCATAATAAGATCTCCATTGTTCAATGTGGTGGACAGCATGATGTGTCAACACCACACTCTATCGTCAACGTAGAATTAGTGCAAAAACCAAATATGGTGCTCCATGATCATAAGGATGGACAGGACAAACGGATATTGCAGTAATTTCTGGTAATTAGGTCAGAAGGTGAAGGACATTAATTCTAGTCATCATTGAGAATTACACTAGTCTATCAACCGATTTGAGTAATTGGTGGCACTCATTGCCTAGTTACTAAACATTTCTGTACTATGTATGAAGTATTACAGAATAATATTCATAAGTCATCTGATTACAGTGAACATTGGCACTCATTGCCCAGTTACAAACAATTTTTATGCATTATTCAAAAGTGATCATTCAAAACAAGAGTTAATTAATGGCATACCATTTACATAATTCATCTAGTTATAGTAATCATTGGTACTCATTGGGCAGTTACAAATCATCAGAAGTCATCATTCAAAACAGGAGCTAATGAGTGTAGCATCAAGCTACTGGTATTCATATATAATAGCATGTAAGTGACATAAGACAAATTTAAAATATAAGAAACAGTGGCATTCATTGGCCAGTTACTAAACATATAGCAAGTATTGAATATTACAAAACATTTTTCATCATTCAAGTGACAAACGACATATTTAAAATAATTATTCGCACTCATTGGCCAGTTACAAAATATTCTTATATTTTTATAAAGCATTATTCAGTATGATTCAGAAGTCATCATTTAAAATGAGAGTTAATTATTGGCATAGAATTTATAGAGTATAACAAAAATATTATTTACAGAAATTATTGGCATAGTATTTATGCATTATTACAAAACATCATTCAGTGTTACTCAGAACTCATCATTCAAGTGACATAGGACATATTTAAAATGCAACACACTATAACTATTACTCAAGGTATGTGGTTAGAAAACATCATTCAGTATTACTCAGAACTCTCTTAAACTGGTAGCATTATTTGGGATTGGTAATACATTTTTTTGTGCTAGCAATGCATTGCGTTGGGATCGATAATTAATTGCTGGGGCATGAAAATATTTACTTTTGACTTATTGCTGCAAATAAGGATTATTAATGTCATTCGTCATGAGTCAGCTGTAGCAAGGTTATGAAACAAGTAGAGTATATGTGATCACATTCATCAATGATAGACACAACTGGGTGAAAAAAATGCAATTACTGGAACAGGTTTCATAACAAAGTGTTTATAGCATATTAATAGCATGAAAAGCTTCATCTGGAAAAAATACAAAATAGATGATTGAGCTGAAAGAAGAAACGCATATTATGCTGAAAAGTAGTGAACTTCGAATTAACAGGTAATGAAACGTGTACTCAATATGTATGTACTCTAGCTGTCCTTTCCAAAACATTCAGTCATTATACCATGCGACATAAGACATACTATCAAAACGAACTGCAACAAATACTTAAGTAACTACATAGCATTTCTTAACTAATAGTAAATATATAAACTTCATCATTATTCTCATCTGCAAAGAAAAACTTAAAAGTGGTGCGTTAAGTGGCCATATAAAATTTATCACTATCATCACCTGCAAAGAAAAACTTCATTATTCATATCACCATAACTTCATTACTATCATCACCTGCAAAGAAAAACTTCATTATTCCTATTAGCATATTCTTCATATAACTATTCATCATCATTCATTATCATCTGCAAAAAAAAACACTTCATTATTCATTATTCATATTACCATTTTCTTCATACAACTATTTATAGTATAGAGTTTCTTATTTCTAGCATATTTCATCACTAAAACTAAGATGTGTAGTTCTGTCTGACAGCCTGCATCAGTCGCCTCGTATTCTGAAAGAAAAAATTAAAGACTGCTATCATACGATGTGTATAGTATATTCTTGTTAGTTCAAATGGTTCTGAGCACTATGGGACTTAACATCTGTGGTCATCAGTCCCCTAGAACTTAGAACTACTTAAACCTAACTAACCTAAGGACATCACACACATCCATGCCCGAGGCAGGATTCGAACCTGCGACTGTAGCAGTCGCGCGGTTCCGGACTGCGCGCCTGGAACCGCTAGACCACCGCGGCCGGCCTCTTGTTAGTATTTGTTAATTCTGATCCATTTACTCTTCGTGACAAGGTACTGCATCTTCTTTCGTTCATTTCGAAGGTGAAATTCCCATTTCATAGTAATCCACTGTGGTTTGTTTAATTTATTTCTTTTACACGTTATTGCTTTCTGAAAATGTTGAATAAGGATTAATGTCTTGCATTTAAATCATATACCCATTAAATAAAAACTGGTTTCTAGTGATATAATTAAGCATACGGCATAGCATGACAGAAAACGTATTATGTCAAAAACATAGACAGTGTTGAGGTGCAAAAATGTATGCAGAGTATCATAATGTAGTAGCAAAAAAAAATTTAAAATAGTCACGATGTTGAGATATCATAAGGCAAAATGTCAATGTCAACTGCTGGTTTTTATATCTTAAAGATTTCGTAGTGCATACAAACAAACAGGAAAACAATCATACATACATGAAAGATGGAAAATGTGGACGGTCTGATATATAATGGCAAGAAATGACTTTCTTTGTGTTCAGCTTGTATGTTATGTAGTTGATAGAGGCGAGAGTTGAAGACTTTAATGGAGAAAGAATTTGATAAAATTAATATGTCAATAGATAGAATTGCATAATTGGTCATAAAATGTTTAAGTTTATCTGGAAAAATGTGCACGGTCTGATGTGTAACGACAAGAAAAGCGACCTGCTAACCTTACCTTGCCGGGCACTTGCCAAGAAAAAAAATGATAATCATCAGTAAGTAGTCATATAAATATAATTCCTTAAGTGGTCATAAAATGTGTAAGTTTACCTGGAAAAATGTGCACGGTCTGATGTGTAGCGACAAGAAAAGCGACCTGCTAACCTTACCTTGCCGGGCACTTGCCAAGAAAAAAAATGATAATCATCAGTAAGTAGTCATATAAATATAATTCCTTAAGTGGTCATAAAATGTGTAAGTTTACCTGGAAAAATGTGCACGGTCTGATGTGTAGCGACAAGAAAAGCGACCTGCTAACCTTACCTTGCCGGGCACTTGCCAAGAAAAAAATATGATAATCATCAGTAAGTAGTCACATAAATATAATTGCTTAAGTGGTCATAAAATGTGTAAGTTTATCTGGAAAAATGTGCACGGTCTGAAGTGTAACGACAAGAAAAGCGACCTGATAACCTTACCTTGCCGGGCACTTGCCAAGAAAAATATGATATTCATCAGTAAGTAGTCTATAAATATAATAGCATAAGTGGTCATATAAAAATCAGGAAATGGCATTACAGTGTGATAAATCATAAAGTATGTTCATTCAATAAAGAGTTTAATATTGGAGACATGGTGATTGGGTGAGGAATGCTGCGAATTCGATATGGACCTGCATATACAAGCTCAAATTTACTACATCTATTCTTTCCTATGTTGGATAGATAGTGTGTACGTACTAATATCTTCTGTCCAATGTGAAAGTCACGGCGTGTACAAACCTGTTTTTGCTGTCTTCTCCGGCGCTCTGCGGCACGTTGGATGTTGTTCAGCGCAATGTCAATTATTTCATGGTGTCGTAGTCGACGAGATGTAGGAAAGGATACTAATTCTTTAATTTTGTTAGGTGGTTCAACATTTTTCAACATAACAGTCGGAGATAGCATGGTAGATTCATTTGGTATGGAATTAATTACATCCTGGAATGAGAGTATGTGTGTATCCCAATCAATATGTTTTTTATGGCAGTATGTTCTACACAGTTTACCAATTTCTTTCATTAGTCGTTCACAAGGGTTCGAAGAAGTATGGTACCTGGATATATAGATAGGAGAAATGTTTCTAGCTCGTAACATACGTGTCCATATAGTAGATCGAAACTGTGATCCATTGTCGGAAATTACTTTCAATACATGTCCTACATGAAATAGAAAATGTTTTATAAATGCTATCGAAACAGATTTAGCAGTAGCTTTGCGCAACGGAGTGAAGGTAACAAATTTCGAAGTGAGTTCAACTGCGACAAAGATGTAGCAAAAACCTCTATTAGTTCTGGGAATCGGACCAAAAATGTCTACAGCGGCCATGTGTCTTAATTTAATAGGTACAATGGGATGTAATGGAGGAATATGTGAAGTCGTATCTGACTTAGCTTTCTGGCAGATTTTACATGACGCTAAAACTCGTCGAATACGTTTCTCCATATTGGCAAAATAACAGTTCTGTCTCAGTATAAGAAAACATTTTCTGGCTCCGTAATGTGCGTAACTTAAATGAGTATACCAAATTAATTTGTTAACAAGCTCGTCAGGAATGCATAGTAACCAGTTGTTGCTGTCAGGGTGGAATATTATTGCGTACAGTGTAATGGTTTCTGATGGTAACATTATTCCTATCTTGCCAAAGGTGTTTAATCTCTTTCCATACGTTGTCATTATTTTGCTCTCGTGCTATGTCTTGTAATGACGACGAAATGAAATTTTCAAATGCAACTTGTTGAATATACATGACGCTGAAATTTGCTTTGCAGAAGTTGGTTGCGATGTCTTGCTGATTGTTGCTGAGAGAACGGGATGGGGCGTCTGCTACAGTATTTTGTGTACCGGGAATGTGAACAATTGTAAAATTAAATTCCTGTAAATAAAGTTTCCATCTGCTTAATCTGTCGTGTGTAAATTTAGCGGAAAGTAAAAACTATATAGCTCTATGATCTGTGTAAACGGTCGTATGTCTTCCATAAAGAAAATGCCGAAATCTCGTAAATGCCCATACAACATATAATGTTTCAAGTTCTGCGACAGAATAATTGCGTTCAGCAGGTGACAGAATGCGACTAGCAAAGGCAATGTTTTTAATTACTGTAGTGCCATCTTCTTCAATTTCCTGAAAAATGTGTACGCCAAATAGGTGTTAGAACTGTCGGTGGCAATGGAAAAATTTCTAGTAAGATCTGGATGTGATAAAAGTGGTGCATTCAACAAAGCTTCTTTCAGATTCACAAATTCAGAATGTGCTTGGCTATCCCAGGACCAAATAGTGTTTTTACCCGTCAATTGACATAATCTAGGGGTGTCTAAAGCAGAGTAACGAATAAATTTACGAAAAAAGTTAATTAAATCCAAAAAGCTGCGTAGTTGTTTTTCGTCGTAAGAACAGTAATGTCACGTAAAGCTTGAAGTTTTTCCGGATCAGGCGCAATGCCTTCTGCTGAAATTACATGTCCAAGAAATTTTATAGAAGTTTTGCGAAAGTGCAATTAACTAAGATTAACTCTGAGTCCTTGTGCACGAAAAGTTGGTAACAGTTGTTCAAGAATTAGATTGTGTTCAGACCAGTTAGCTTCTGCAATAAGAATGTCGTCTACATACGTTATGATTCTGTCTTTAAGTTCTGTCGGAAGTATACTATTCAAACCGCGAATAAATGCTGCTGAAGAAATAGTTAAACCGAACGGTAGTTTACAAAATTGATAACAGTCACCAAAACAGAGAAACGCTGTGTACTTTCTGCGGTTCAGATGGAGCTGAATTTGCCAAAATCCCGATTTCAAATCTAATGTGGAATAAATAGCAGTACCATGAAATTTCTGTAGAAGTTCTTCTAGTGTTTGAGGGCGATCTGTTTCATTAATAATAATGTCAATGATGTGGCGCGAATCAAGTACGAGGCGAAGTGAACCATCCTTTTTCTTAACAATATGGAGCGGGTTTATGTACGGACTAACTGCCGGTTCAATAATTCCTTGGTCAAGCATAGCTTGTAATTCTTTCTTAACTTGTTCTCTGTGAATATACGGAATGGGATAATGTTTGGCTTTAAACGTGTCGTGCTGTTTAACTTGAAATTCATAAATAAAACCGGACATAGTACCCGGGACGTTGTCAAAAACTGGAGCTTGCTGTAAAAGAATTTTGCGTAGTTGTGTGCGTTCGTCGTCTGTATTTGCACTGCTCTGTTTAAATTTATCAGAAATCATTTGCACAACGTCATAGTCGGTTTCGACTGGAGTATTATAGTTGTGTACGTACGTATCCGTGAACAATGTGGCATGACAGTCTATGTTACGTGATTCGGCAATGACCTCTGTACGATTAATTGTTTGTTCTTCTGCAGATAATGAGTGCTGAAATTCTAAAGCCAGTTGTACATTTTCATCCTTTAACATTAAATAGGAGTTTTGAAAGTGAATAATTGCGTCGTGTTGTACCAGAAAATTCGTACGTAAAATAACGTCTGTTGTCAATAAGGGAACAATCCAAAAATCTGAGTGAAATGTATGACCTGCAATACAAAATGATAAATGCGTCTGTAATTTTACATCTTCTCCTTTACCAGATACTGCTCCTTTTACTTTAGTTTTGCCTAATGGTAACGTAGGATAGGTATTCTCTTTGTTACATTCGTTGAAAGTTTCCTCATTTATAACTGACATA
Organism: Schistocerca nitens; assembly: GCF_023898315.1. Taxonomy (NCBI): domain Eukaryota; kingdom Metazoa; phylum Arthropoda; class Insecta; order Orthoptera; family Acrididae; genus Schistocerca; species Schistocerca nitens. The sequence continues at coordinate 628,728,321 of NC_064621.1, forward strand.
GGTGATCCAGAATCGATCACTGCTGAAAATTTGGATGATCCAATCTTTACTTCAATGACAGGGTGGGAAACGGTTTTTTGAATAACTGGTTTTTCATGCAAAAGAGTATCTCGGATGTCGTCAAAAGTAATAACATTTTCGTGAACGAGAGTCTGTGTGTCAAAAGTATTGCTTACGTTGCTGGAAGATTCAATCTGTACTGTATCTAGTCAAAATCTTTCTGACGTGCTGTTATTTTCTGGAGGATGCTGTGGCATATCGACTATTTGTACTCTTCTGTTATTTCTTCCTGACGTATTAGGTTCGGGATGATACCGACTGTCTGGTTCATTCATAATAATCTGTTGATGTGGATGATTTTGCTGCTGGTAAGACCGACTGTTATTAAACGTACGCTGAAAATTGTGATCATTACTTTTACGTCTGTCATGGTAGTCATTTCTATACGGTGCATTGCGATATGAGTTGAAATGGTGTGTTTTCTGTACGTAGTTATACGGCGCGTTGCAATACGAGTTGAAATGATGTGTCTTCTGTACGTAGTGATTTCCTTGCTGCTGTGCGTTATTATTTGGTGGAACCGACGCTATAAGTGTAGGCGGCGAAACATTAAATCTTGCTTGACCTTGCACATTACATTGTTGGTTAGGTATGCTAATCGGCTGGTTTTGTTGTTGTTGTGGGGAAAAACCTCTATTGTTACCAAAATGTGGTTCCTGTTGCTGATAATTTTGACGATACTGATAATTAAAATTTTGTCTGTTATTAAAATTCTGGTGGTTGTCGTTCCTGAAGCGTCTATTACCTTTGCTATTGAAATAGCGTGGCTGATCGTAATTACTGTATGTTGGTTGTCCTTGGTTATGATGTGAAAAATTTTTGTTTATGAAGGAATAATCTGATTGCTGAACTTCCAAAAGCTGTAGCAGATCTCTAAATGCCGAAATATTTTCTTTTGGATGATCTGTTAAAGGTGATACTCTTAATGATCGTGGTAATTTAGAAATACATAATTGGATAAGTGCAGATTCACTGTATGGTTCACTTAAGTACTGGTTTTGGTGGACCATGTGTTCAAAAAATTGCGTGACAGTGGAAAAATTTGAGTTCTCATAATTCGGTAAACTAATTAATTGATCCTTGATTCCGTGCTGTGTCGTCTTCGACCAATACGCTGACAGAAAAGCATTCTGAAATTCTTCTACCGAATAGCATTGTCTCGCGATCGGTCTCATACGAGTTGCCGGTTCACCTTCCAAAAAACTGCAAATAAATTCAAGTTCGTGTGTTACAGGCCAAGTCGGTGGAAAAGCAAAGCTAAACTGTTGTATCCAATCCAATGGGTAAATCTGTGTTCTATCATTTTTAAATACTTGAAATTTTCTCACGGATAGAAAGTGCTTGTAATCAAAATTATCGTCTCTGTATGTCTGAACAGGTTCAGGATTGTATGATAATCTATTTGTCTGTGACTGTTCGGAATCTAAGTCACGTACCCTCTGTAAATTACCTACATTATACATGCTGTGTGAGTGTGAGAAATGTTCGGAATGTGGCGTATGCTGTGCCGTGTTAGAGGCAGAAACATTTTTCATCTGTGTCACTTCTTGCTGTAAAGTTGACAATTTTCTACGTAATGTATTATTGGACGAACCTTTCTCACTGATTGTCTTCTGTAAATTTTGGAATTCTGGTGTTTGATTAAACGAAATTGGTGAAGTATCGTCTGATTTGGTGTCAATATTACTTTCGATATCATCAATACGACTGGCCAATTCATCATATTTTTCAGTCAGTACTTTTACCTGATCATCGTTTTTATTATCACAAGCGTTAATTTGTTTTTGTATTTTACGTGCGGTTTCGTTCAATTTTTTAACGTCTGCTTTGATGGCATCGGGATCCTGTATTAGTTCTAATTGTTCAAGTCTGTCGGTCACTGTCTGAAAGTCGACTGTGTTTGTGTCTGTTTTTGTTTTAAGATCAGAGATTTCATCATGTAATTCGATGTTCAACTATTTGATAGTATTTATTTCGTCTGATACTGTAGCAATATTGTTGTCTACGTATGTCTTTGCTTTCGTAAACAATTTACGCTTATCTTCCTGTCTCTGTGCAGTAATTGTTTCCATGACTTGTCGGTTTACTTTATTCTGTTCCTGTATAAATTTACGGTAACGCGTTTCACTGTTTTGTAGGTGGTGATTAAAACGTTCGTCAATTTCGCTGTTCTATTGGTCAAATTTCGCGTCTGCTTTCGCATCCAGTGAAAGTTCTGCTGACATTAATTTAAACTCGTCGCGTAACTGTGTTGCTAGCTGTAGCTGCTTGCGTATTCCTTAATTCTTGAGCCACAGATCTAATTTTTTCACTACTGCTCCTAGCACAAGCCTTAATTTCCTCACGTAATTGTTCTTTAGTATCATGACATTGCGCGGCAACGGCTGTAATCTGTTCACTAAGTTGTTTGTTCTGTTCATTTAGGTTGTCGTGTATTTCATTCAACTGTTTGAAATTGTTCTCTTGTTCTTTCTTCGATTGTAGCAATACTGCCGTAATTTGATCCAAGCCAAAATTAGCGACTCTATTTTCTATGCTGTGTAATGGTGTATGTGCATTTGTCGCGTTTTGTATAACCATTTGGTCATTCTCTGATTCTTGAACAGGTTCGCCAATTGAATGTGCATTGTTAGTCACTACCTCGGAATCAAATAAATCTGACGTATTTTGACTACATTATTCATCTTCGTGAGAAAAATTTATCTGTTCACAATTCAAATTTTGCAAACCGGGTGTGTCAAACTGGGCAGCGTTCTTTGTATCGGAACGTGCCGCGTCATCAATTGTTACATTTACTATGGACATAACTGAATGTGTTTGTTCACCATTAGGATCAAAATCATTACTAGTGATCGGTACGCACTGATTATCTGTAAATGGAGGATTATCATTATTACACTGAGTGTCGCAGGTATTATCGGTCAAATTATTCGAGTCGGCTATTTCACTCATTGCACATCGCGATGTACTGTTAACAGTTTTTCGCGGCATTTTTCACAAATCAAAATTAAGCACAAAAATGAAACAAAGACAAAGCAAAAATGGAACAAACACAATTACAACAAAGAGCAATAAATTGTTGATGATCTGTGAAAGAAAGAGTGACAAATTAGTAAATGCGTTGCGCCAGATGCAAACTACATTTAAGTAAATAAGAGCAGATATATGACTACTTCTCAGAAATTCACAAAGAATACGATCCTGGCCGGTTGTCGCCAAGTGTAACCTCCCCACAAAAATTAATAAATAGTAATATGAATAACGAATGTGATTCTAATTTAGTATAACCTCCCTACAGAAATTCATTCACATTTAACCTCCACATAAAATTTGTTTCCCATTTAATGTACCCACAAAATTCTTTTCTCATTTAATGTAAGCTCGAAACAGAAAAATTCCTAAACCACGTAAAAAAAAAAAAAATTCAGTAACCTGGTAAATTTTGGACGACAGCAGTGCTGCGTCATGGCCCTGTAAGATCATTCTGAATAAAAAGCAAAAACTCTTACCTCAATAAAGTCGCCAACTATCTGCTCTTACAATAGCTTTTTCCGACACAGCTCTGTGCAATGCTGGCCTATAGATTTGTCATTTATGAAAGGAAGCAACTGATTTTTGTTTTGCAACAATAGGAATGATCATGGATTGAAGAAATTACTAAATTCTTTAAATTGAAATGAATGCATGTTAAAAATTACTTTATATGACAAAGATTATTATTAGGACATTTTTAAAAGATTTACATGGGAGTTCACATAACATTACTAGATATGCGCGAGGCTGCTTTTACCTTATACTATAACGCTCAGGCTCCGCCATCGTTGCACCACGACCGGCCCAGCCAACACGATACACCAGATTGGACTGCTCGCTAGCAACAACCTACTGCTACACAGTTCCTACTGCAAACAACACTGCTCTTTGGTCTCAGATTCTCTTATAGCTTACATATCGCAGGCAGCGCGTGAGCAATCCATCTGATCGAGTGCGCTAGCAACAAATTCCTTAATCATGGACCTGTTACAGGGTGTTAAAAGACGTCAACAAAACGCATTTCACTTGTAATTTATGTTGCCAAGTCCCTTTAACAGTCAGTCTCTCCACCTGTAAGTGTCAAACACTGAGGTGACAGAAGCCATGGGATAGCGATATGCACACAAACAGATGGTAGTATCGCGTCTACAAGGTATAAAAGAGCAATGCATTGGCGGAGCTGTCATTTATGGTCGGGTAATTTATGTGAAAAGGTTTCAGGCATTAACTTTCACCACGGACAAAGCAGTGGCTCGCGGCCTTCAGTTAACATACGAGAGCAGCGACGATTGCTTACAAGGGAACCTCCCCATCGCACCCCGCTCAGATTTAGTTATAAGTTGGCAATGTGGATAGGCCTTGAAAAACTGAACACAGATCAATTGAGAAATCAGGAAGAAGTTGTGTGGAACTGTGAAAAAATAAGCAAAATATACATACTGAGTAGTTCATGGGAAGATAGGCAACATCAAGGACACAGGGACCGCAGAAGCGCCGTGGTCTCGTGGTAACGCGAGCAGCTGCGGAACGAAAGGTCCTTGGTTCAAATCTTCCATCGAGAGAAAACTTTAAATTTTTATTTTCAGTTTTTGTGACAAACTGTTACGTTTTCATCACTTTTTGGGAGTGATTATCACATCCACTAGAAAACCTAAATCGGGCAAGGTAGAAGAATCTTTTTACCCATTCGCCAAGTGTAAAAGTTAGGTGGGTCGACAACATATTCTTGTCATGTGACGCACACGCCGTCACCAGTGTCGTATAGAATATATCAGATGTGTTTTCCTGTGGAGGAATCGGTTGACCTATGACCTTGTGATCAAATGTTTTCGGTTCCCATTGGAGAGGCACCTCCTTTCGTCTACTAATCGCACGGTTTTGCGGTGCGGTCGCGGAACACAGACACTAAACTTATTACAGTGAACAGAGACGTCAATGAACGAACTGACAGATAATAACTATGCAAAAATAATGAAGGTAAAATTTTCACTGGTGGGAAGACTTGAACCAAGGACCTCTCCTTCTGCAGCTGCTCACGCTACCACGGGACCACGGCGCTCCTGAACTCTTGTTCTCCTTGATGTTGCCTATATGGCCCATGGACTACTAAGTTTGTATATTTTGCTTATTTTTTCACAGTTCCACACAACTTCTTCCTGTTTTCTCAATTGATCTGTGTTCAGTTTATCAAGGCCTATCCACTGTGCCAAGTTATAACTAAATCTGAGGGGGGTGCGATGGGGAGGTTCCCTTGTTAGAGTTGTCGGTGCTAACAGACAAGCAACACTGCATGAAGTAACCGCGGAAGTCAGTGTGGGACGCACGACGACCGTATCCGTAAGAACAGTGTGGCAAAGTTTGGTGTTAATTGGGTATGGCAGCAGACGACCGACTCGAATGCCTTTGGTAAGAGCGCGATATCGCCTGCAACGCCTTTCCAGGGCACGTGAACATATCGGTTGGACCCTAGACGACTGCAAAACCGTGGCCTGGTCACATGAGTCCCGATTTCAGTTGGTAAGAGCTGATGGTGCTGTTTGAGTGTGGCGCAGACCCGACGAATGCATGGATCCAAGTTGGCAACAAGACACTTTGCAAGCCGGTGTTGCTCCATCATTGGTGTGCGCTGTGTTTACATAGGGTGGACTGGGTCCTATGGTCCAACTGAGCCGATGATTTACTGGAGGTGTTTATGTTCGGTTACGTGGAGACCATTTGCAGCCATTCAACGACGGAATTACTATGGAAGACGACGCCACACGTCACCGGGCCACAATTGTTCTCCGTTGGTTCGAAGAACATTCTCGAGAGTTCGAGCGAATGATTTGACCGCCCAGATCGCCCGACATGAATCCCATCGAACATTTGCGGGACATAATCCAGTGGTCAGTTCGTGCACAAAATCCTGCACCGGCAACACTTTCGCTACAGAGGCAGCATGGCTCAGTATTTCTGCAGGGGACTTCGAACGACTTGTTGAATCTGTGGCACGCCGAGTTCGTGTACTACACCGGGTAAAAGGAGATCCGACACTATATTAACAGATATAGATTGATATTTGTCACTTCAGTGAATATCGCCAAGTCGCTTTGTAAGTAGGCTGTTTAGGTTTTAATGTTGGTAACGCCATGTAGCGCTCTATATGAAAATGACTGACTGTGCTGTGTGCAGTCTGTGGCTGGTTTGCGTTGTTGGAATCTGCTATTGTAGTGTTGGGCAGTTTGCTGTTAACAGCGCGTAGCGGTGCGCAGTTGGAGGTGAACCGCCAGCAGTGGTGGATGTGGGGAGAGATGGCGGAGTTTTGAGAGCGGATGATTTGGACGTGTGTCCATCAGAGACAGTAAATTTGTAAGACTGGATGTCATGAACTGCTATATATATTGTGAGTTTTGAACACTATTAAGGTAAATACATTGTTTGTTCTTTACCAAAATCTTTCATTTCCTAACTATGCCTATCAGTAGTTAGTCCCTTCAGTAATCCGAATCTTTTATTTAGCTGGCAGTAGTGGCGCTCGCTGTATTGCAGTAGTTCGAGTAACGAAGATTTTTGTGAGGTAAGTGATTCATGAAAGTTATAGGTTATTGTTAGTCAGGGCCATTCTTTTGTAGGGATTTTTCAAAGTCAGATTGCGTTGCGCTAAAAATATTGTGTGTCAGTTTAGTGTTGATCAGAATAGGTCAAGTGCGAAATGTCTGAGTACGTTCAGTTCTGCTCAGCTGTTTAAAAATCAAATAATGTAAGAGGTTTATCAGCACAGTAATTCATTAATTTTTCTAAGGGGACGTTTCAGCTTTAACGCTTAGCCTCTCCACCTGTAGGTGTTATTATGTTCTGTGTGCCGTCATTTGCTTTTCAGTGTCCGCCGTAATCTTTGTGTGATGACAACCTATGTTTAGATGTAGTGTTTGTATTACTGAACTGGTATCACTACGTTTCGATGATCCTTATGGACGAACGCTAGGGCTTCGCGACTGTCAGACGAGACAATGTTTTCCGTTTGGAATATTTGATCTAGTCCCGCGGGGTGAACATTTTATTGTGAAACTGGCGACCTAAAATAATTAGAGTTAACAGTGTTGGGAGAATGGGTATTAAAGACTGACGGTAGTAGTTAACTTGATTTAAGTAATAAATTTAAAGGAAGAGAACAGCGCACGTTTTCGCGTTAGCGGCTTCGGTGCTGCGCAGTCCGCAAAGTGACGGAAAAAAAACCTCTGGTCTCCTTGTTCCTTCCCTCGTCCTCTTTCTACAAGGTCGGCGTTTTGCAGTAGCAAACAGCAGGCAAGGAAAGAGAGAGGAGAGAGATCTGTGGGGAGACAGAGGCAGAGAGGGGCATTACGTGGACGAAATCGACCTCGTGCGCAGGGAGGCGAATCCGCGAAGGGCACTGAGGGCTGTGGGCCTGAGGGCCGGGCAATTTGCAGCGTCGCCTGCGAGTGCGCCGGGCGTGCAGCGTTTAGTCCGCGAAATACTTGCCGACCTCCTTCCCACACCCCGGCACTCTCCGAGTCGCCAGACGGGGTCGACGTTCGAAGCACACGTGCGTGGCGACGGGGAACCAGGTCACAGTGTGGGTATCGAGTGTGTGTGTGTGTGTGTGTGTGTGTTAGCTTGTGTGTGTGTGTGTGTGTGTGTGTGTGTGAGAGAGAGAGAGAGAGAGAGAGAGAGAGCGTGTGTGTGTGAGTGCACTCTCCTATCTGAGAGGTGCCACTCGGGTAATCGGATCCGTTGACACGTAATCAACACGGATTTAGGAAACATTGTTCTTGTGAAACACGGCTAGGTCTTTACTCACACAAAGCGTTGAGTGCTACCGACAAGGGATTTCAAACTGATTCCGTATTCCTAGATTTCAAGAACGGATTTTGACACTGTACCTCACAGGCGGCCTGTAATCAAACTGCGTGTTTATGGACTATCGTCTCAGTTATGCAACTGGATTCGTGATTTCCTGTCGTAGAGGTCACACTTTGTAGTCACTGACATAAACTCGTCCAGTAAAACAGAAATTGAAGTTAAAATCTTCTGCGTTGTCAGACCGCGTCATGTTTCTTCTAAAATGTTCGACGTTTCGACCCCTCTGCTGGGATCTTCCGCAGGACATTTTGATGTTCTAGCAGTAGTGGACACCAAAAGATCCTGAGGGGTCGAAACATCCAGAGGGGTCGAAACATCGAACATTTTAGACGAAACATGACGCGGCCTAACAACCCACAAGATATTAACTTCAGTGACAACGGCCACCAAAGCCTGCAGACTTACATAAAACAGAAATTATTTCTGCCGTTCCTTAAGATAGTGTTATAGGCCCACTGCTGTTCCTTTTCTAAATAAACGTTTTGGGAGACAATCTGAGCAGTATTCTTAGTTTGCTTATGATATTAGATGATTTAGTGTCAGATTTCATATCTAATGTCCTGGTCACCGTAAGATTGTCCTTCGACCTTTATTGACATGGAGATGGGTAGTTTAATAAGCGACGAAGATGTACATCTGCACCCACATGGATGCTCTGCAGATCACACGTAAGTGCCTAGCAGAGGGTTCATCGAACCACCTCCACAACAATTCTCTATCATTCCACTCTCGAAAACAGCGCGGAAAAAACGAACACCTGTATCTTTCTGTGCGAGCTGTGATTTCACTTAATTTATTATGATGATCATTTCTCAAAATGTAGACAGGCATCAAAAAAATATTTTCTCATTCGGAGGAGATGCTGTCATTTATTGTCCAGTAAAGTCATGAGAAAAGCTCAAAACAAATTGCCAAACGATTTAGAAAAGACATCTGTATGGCGCGAAATTTGGCAATTGTGCGTATATAATGAGAGGTGTGGGATCATCCACATGAGTGCTAAAAGGAATCTGTTAAACTTTGGTTACACGATAAATCATTCAAATGTAAAGACCGTAATTTCAACTAAATACCAAGAAAATACAATTACGAACCAGTTAAAGGGAAAGAATACAAAGAAAATGTTTTGGGAAAGACGAATAAAAGACATCGTTATATTGGCAGAAAATATACAAGACGCAACGGATCTACTAAAGAGACTGCCAACATTATGCTTGTCCGTCCTCTTGAAGAGTTCTGCTGCGTGGTACGGGAGCCTTACCAGATAGAATTAACGGAGTACACCGAGAAAGTACAAGGCTGGGCAGCACGTTTTATATTATCCAGAAATAGAGGAAAGAACTACTTAAACCTAACTAACCTAAGGACATCACACACGTCCACGCCCGAGGCAGGATTCGAACCTGCGACCGTAGCGGCCGCGCGGTTCCAGACTGTAGCGCTTAGAACCGCTCGCCCACTCCAGCCGGCTTATGTGCCGGACATCCATCATGTTGGAAGTACATCGCCATTCTGTCATGCAGTGAAACATCTTGTAGTTACATAGGTAGAACATTACGTAGGAAATCAGCATACATTGCACCATTTAAAATGCTATCGATAAAATGGGGGCCAATTATTCATCCTCCAATAACACCACACCATACATTAACCCGCCAAGGTCGCTGATGTTCCACTTGTCGCAGCCATCGTGGATTTTCCGTTGCCCAATAGTGCATATTATGCCGGTTTGCGTTACCGCTGTTGGTGAACGACGCTTCGTCGATAAATAGAATGCATGCAAAAAATCTGTCATCGCCCTGTAATTTCTCTGAAGCGCAGTGGCAGAACGACACGACGTTCAAAGTCTTCACCATGCAATTCCTGGTGCATAGAAATTTGGTGTGGGTGCAACCGATGTTGATGTAGCATTCTCAACACCGACGTTTTCGAGATTCCCGATTCTCGCGCGATTTGTCTGCTACCGATGTGCGGATTAGCCGCGACAGCAGCTAAAACACCTACTTGGGCATCAATATTTTTGTTGCAGGTCATGGTTGACGTTTCACATGTGACTGAACACTTCCTGTTTCCTTAAATAACGTAACTATCCGGCAAATGTTTGGGACACTTGGATGATGTCGTCCAGGATACCGAGCAGCATACATAGCACATCCGTTGGGCATTTTGATCACAATAGCCATACATCAACACGATATCGACCTTTTCCGCAATTGGTAAACGGTCCATTTTAACACCGGTAAAGTATCAAGAAGCAAATACCTTCCGCACTGGCGGAATGTTACGTGATTCCACGTACTTATACGTTTGTGACTATTACAGCGCCATCTATCAGAAAGCGAAAAAAGTGGTCTAACTAAAACATTTATATTTATTTACGTACTATACGCATATGTAATAAAAAATGTGGGTTCCTATTTAAAAAATGCAGTTGTTATCCGTTTGACCTATGGCAGCGCCATCTAGCGGGCCAACCATAGCGCCATCTGGTTTCCCCCTTCAAGCTAGACGAGTTTCGTTCTTTGTAGTGTTTTCGTTTGATGCTTATTTCGTGAGATATTTGGCCCGGTCACTATCAATGAACCACCCTGTATAAATGACCTTGTGGATAACATCGGAAGTTCACCGAGGCTTTTTGCGGATGATCCTGTAGTATATCGAGAGGTTGTAACAATGGAAAATTGTACTGAAATGCCGGAGGATCTGCAGCGAATTGACGCATTGTGCAGGGAATGGTAATTGAATCTCAATGTAGTCAAGTGTAATGTGCTGCGAATACATAGAAAGAAAGATCCTTTATCATTTAGCTACAATATAGCAGGTCAGCAACTGGAAGCAGTTAATTCCATAAATCATCTGGGAGTAGGCATTAGGAGATTTAAAATGGAATGATCATATAATGTTGAGCGTCGGTAAAGCAGATGCCAGACTGAGATTAATTGGAAGAATCCTAAGGGAATGCAGTTCGAAAACAAAGGAAGTAGGTTACAGTACGCTTGTTCGCCCACTGCTTGAATACTGCTCACCGGTGTGGGATCCGTGCCGGATAGGGTTGATAGAAGAGACAGAGAAGATCCAACGGAGAGCAGCGCGCTTCGTTACAGGATCATTTAGTAATCGCGAAAGCGTTACGGAGATGATAGATAAACTCCAGTGGAAGCGTCTGCAAGAGAGACGCTCAGTAGCTCGGTACGGGCTTTTGTTGAAGTTGCGAGAACATACCTTCACCGAGGAGTCAAGCAGTATATTGCTCCCTCTTACGTATATCTCGCGAAGAGACCATGAGGATAAAATCAGAGAGATTAGACCCCACACAGAGGCATACGACAATCTTTCTTTCCACGAGGTACTCAAGGTACCCTCCGCCACACACCGTCAGGTGGCTTGCGGAGTATGGCTGTGGATCTAGAGTAGTAGATCTAGATCAGCAGCTACGACCCACAACTTGCCTAATTTCAGTTCTTCTTCTTTTCTGTCGAAATTGTTTTTATGATTTAGAATTTATATGGCCTCTCTGTACGTCCCAACGCAGTTAAGATTAGATCTTGCTAAAAGTATAGCGCTAGAGAAACGAATTTACTGGTTTTACCGGTGATAGTGCGTGATCTACAACTGCTGATTCATCCGTCTTGTCCGGGCGACAATGGCTCTTGTGCTCCTTGATGTAGGTGTTAATGCGTTTCTTTTGTAGTTTCTGTGCACACCTGGCCGCAAGTTCAAATGGTTCAAATGGCTCTGAGCACTATGGGACTTAACTTCTGAGGTCATCAGTCCCATAACTAACCTAAGGGCATCACACACATCGATGCCCGAGGCGGGATTCGAACCTGCGACCGTAGTGGTCGTTCGGTTCCAGACTGTAGCGCCTAGAACCGCTCGACCACCCCGGCCGGCTTGGCCGCAAGTGCATGGAGTTTTACGAGCGGCATTCAATATTTAATGTAACATTTCTTCTTCTGAAAGCAGTTTGGTTGTAGTCAGGATTTCAATACGGCATTTTCTTCCGCAACCTTCTGGCTGAAAATTTGTTGGGTCTTGGCCACTCGTCTCGTGTAGGGTGCCTCAAAGGATGCTGTGACTTCGGAATGCTATACAACAATTCAAGCAAATAACTTTTGTAGTTTTATCTCAATAAAGAAGATTGACAATACTTAACTTTAGTGCACAAAGGTGTCGCACGCGATGGGCGACATGCAACATAAATCTGAGTCCTGGCTCTACACAATGTTCAAACAGGCAGTGGATATGGATCACTACAATCTGATGTCGTAGCGCTCTCTGCTAGGCCGTTCTAATACTCTGAGAATCCTGACCACTCGCGTTCAGCCGAGGCTGGCAGGAGGGGCTCTTAGATTCACTTCTTGCGGAGGTCCTTGTCAGTATGGTATTGACTGACGTTTCCTCACCAACTTCACTGTTCTCTTCGTTCCTCCTCTTCGTTCCGGCGCTTGTGGTTACGCCAGACCATAATCTCCGCTCAGTGCGACGGCCTTACACCACCTTACTGGGAGGACTTGCATCAATAACTTCCCCGTCAGCCTCGTACCGCTTCCCGTGGTGTCCATCCTTCACTGGGCCAAATAGATGGAAGCTTTAAGATACGAGCTGTAGGGCGGATGAAGAAGAACAGTCCAATGAAGTCTTGTGAGCTCCTCTCGGATGCGCAGACCTGTATGAAGCCTTGTGTTGTCATGAGGAAGGAGATGTTCGTCTGAATTTTTCTGGCGACCAACATGCTGAAATTACTTCTTCAATTTTCTGCACAGTACAATCCCGAGTTGATCGTTGCACCTTGAGGGATGACGTGAAACAGGATAACACCTTCAGAGTCCCAGAAGATCGTCGCCACGACGTTACCTGCTGAAGGTGAGGCTTTGAACTTTCTCCCAGAAGGAGAAGTGCTGTGGCACGACTCCATGGATTGCTGTTTTGTTTCCGGTTCGAAGTGATGAATCAGTTTCATGGCCTGTGACGATGTACGACAAAAAATTATCACGACTAGCCTCGTAACGCGCAAGTAATTCGACACAGATGGTCCTTCGTTGCTCTTCGCTCTTTATGGTCTTCTGTTAGGCAGCGAGGAACCGAGTGGTCACACACGTGTGAGTACCCCAGCTGGTGTTTCGGCACTACCGACAGAGACGTCCATTTGTGCAGCGAGGTGTCTGATTGTCATCCGTCAAACACTTCGAATGAGAGTCTCCGCACGTTGCAACGCTGCAGGAGTCACAGCTGTGTGCGTCCAGCCTGCGCGATGGACGTCCGACAGGTTTGTGCCACTTGAAACGTCCCCGTAGAAAAATTAATGGATGACTGTGCTGATAAACCTCTTACATTATTTTCTTTTCAAACAGCTGAGCAGAACTGAACGTACTCAGTCATTTCTCACTTTACTTATTCTGATCATCACTAAATTGACATACAATATTTTTAACGCAACGAAATCTGACATTCAATAATCCCTACAAAAGACTGGCCCTGACTGACAATAACCTATACCTTTCGTCAATCACTTACCTCACAAAAATCTTCGTTACTCAAACTACTGCAATACAACGAGCGCCAATACTGCCAGCTAAATAAAAGGTTCTAACTACTGCAGTCACTAACTACTGATAGGCATAGTTAGCAAATGAAAGATTTTGATAAAGAACAAACTATGTATTTACCTTAATAGTGTTCAAAAGTCATAATATTTATATCAGTTCATGACATCAAGTCTTACAAATTTACTGTCTCTGTCCAGATCATTCGCTCTCAAAACTCCGCCATCTCACTCCCCACATCCGCCAGTGCTGGCGGCTCACATCCAACTGCGCAACGCTACGTGCTGTTAACTGCCAACTGCCCAACACTACAATAGCAATACTGCAACAATGCAGACCAGTCACAGACTTCTCACAGCACAGTCAGTGATTTTCATATAGAGCGCTACGTGGCGTTACCAACATAAAAACCTAAACAACCTACTTACATAGCCCCCATGCTCCCCACAAAAAATTTTATAAATTGTTTTGGGCAGTGGCCAATACAGATTTTAAGAATTGTTTTATAATTACAATAACAAAGATATCAAATGCACACTCTTATTGATACACTGTTGGTCAAAAGCACAGATTTTCTCACAGCCCATAAAGACAGCCCTGATCATTGATCACAGTATTAATTACAATTTTATGCACAAAGTCTGAACAGTAAAAGAAAATGCACACGGAAGTAGTGCATTTCCACGCAGTCTTGAAGAAGTAATGTTGTCCTTCCAACAGAAAGATAATGCTGACTCTTGACATGCAGACAGGTAATGGTCCACAACAGAGCAAACCCACCGCAGAGTCAGTCGAAGTTTTGAAGAATATTGGTAGGTAGGTCATCACAGAGGAGACCCACTGTAGTCCTGGTAGAGAGTATGGTATTGGTGGGTCATCAAAGGTGCAGACCCACTGCATTCCTTGTAGAAATAATGGTATTGGTGGGCCATCAAAGATGCAGACCAACTGTAGTCCTTGTAGAGACTGTAGTCCCGTTGCGACTGTGCAGGTGCACAATCACCATCGAAGAGTCTTGCGGAGAATATTTCAAGTCCATAAATCACCACCTGTGCACTCACAAAGTTTTTGGAATTGTCCTTAGAACCAGCAATGCTGTTAATCAGTCCCTTGCTGAATTATTAACACACGTGCGAGCACTAACAGTCCTCTTTTTTTGCACATATTGTGCATATACTACGACCAACACAAATATGTGCAGTGAAATGAATACTTACAAGTTACTTAATTTGATGAACTGCTGTCAATTACAATTTTATAACATGAGAATGCAATAACAAAGGTACAAAATACATCATTAAAGAACATAACAATACAGATAACATTTGTAGTAATACGGGCTTTTCAAAAGAATCGAAGTAACATATACATCAGTGTTACAGGAATTATGACATAAGTACATGCATAAAAGGTCAGAATAACTTTTGAAACATCAACTTCACACATGAGCAACAAAACAGAATAAATAATGTCTAAACATCTTTACAAGTAAATAACATATTATAAATGCAAATTATATTTGAGGATAACAGTATTCCTCATCATAGTGAATGTAGCTGAGTATTAGAAAAATTCTACAACATAAGTCTTATCAGATAAACACATAGAGACAGGAAGAACACAAATGCACAAGGTACACAGACACATTGTGGAATGACACAAAAGGACAGGACAGGGTTTGTTTTCAGTGTGACATTTGGTACTGCAGTCCAACCCAAAACTTCATTCCATAGATATTTACTCTTTTTTCAACATTTGCTCCTGCAAAAAATAAATAAATAAATAAATAAATAAATAAATAAAATAAAATAAAAAAATAAAAAAAAACTATCTAACCATCTAACCCTGTTAAATAAATATTCAGCAATACTTCAACAATGCAGACCAGTCACAGACTTCACACAGCACAGTCAGTGATTTTCATATAGAGCGCTACGTGGCGTTACCAACATAAAAACCTAAACAGCGTAATTACACACTTTGTTTCCATGATAACAAATGCCGCGCCCGTGCTTTTGCTTACTGACAGTTCTCCGTGGACATTCTACAAAGATCCTATCAATGTCTACGATGCTCTGGTTTTCCGCAAAATCAACTCAATACTGCTCTCTTCTTGGAATACACCTTCGTTACACACGCCATCCTGAGGGCTATTGTACAGCGCCGCTACCTATCAGAACTTCATCGGCACATCATAGGAACTTCACTAAACTGTAGCCGCTGGAGAGAGAATATTTCACGATGTCCCACAACAAATTCCGCGTTGCTTCAACCGAAATTGGCCGAGAAAGAAAATGCGTTGGAAGTTCCTCATATGCCATATTCAAATATTCGCGCACTTTTCTCGTCAGTTTAAACAACGTATAAACACAGTGTTTTCTCATTACTTCGCTGACGTGATCTGGATAGTTTTTGCAGATGGAAGGAAAAGTTTCACTTTAGTTCGTTCTTCTTCATTAGAAACTTTAGATCTTTTAAGATGTAGTGCCCCATTTATCTCTTTGTCAGAGTAATCAATATCCCATGCCCTTGCGGCCAAGTATACATAGGGTTTGGGAAAGGAAGTATTAACAGCCGCCTCATGGAACACAAGAACAATTGTCACCTTGGTAAGATGGATAAATCAGCAGTTGCAGACCTCGCACTAGCGCCAGGAAACCACGAAATTCGTTTCTCTGACACTATGGTTTTAGCAGTAGTAGTAGTAGTAGCTTCACTCATCCGTAGATCTCTTTTTACAAGGATATAGGACATGTCAAAGCATTTAGAAATTTAGGTCAATTTAAAATAAGCTAAATCGTATACATATATATTTACAGACTTCTAGTTAGAAACAATAATTAGATTTATTCCTGGTATACAATACTTTTTTACAAACAAGTTATTAAATAATGAAATGCCACATTGTTCACTCATATCTCACTATCAGTCACTGCACAAACTATACACACATTGTTTCATAACACTTCACTCACTACACACACACGCACAAACACAAACACACACACACACACACACACACACACACACACACACACACACTCAGGTGATCTCCGGGCCATTTCCTGTACTGCAACTTCCCATTTGCTATCCTTAAAAACTGAGTCAGCATCCCTCCATAATGACTCAGATGTTGAGCTCAGAAAGAGCAAGAGGTGTTAGTATTGTGCTACGCATAGCTTGGTGGTAAGTATTTCTAGAAAGGAAAAGAAGAAGGAAGAAACATAAAGCGAAAGTTACGTGAAATGTTGGATGTTTTATAATCATTATTATTATTATTCATTTGTATAACACTTTTTTTTATCAAACCCCTACTTTGTTTTAGCAAAGTAATCCTTCAATGTATGAAATGTATTGCATAGCAGGTACTTTTTAGCTGCCTATTTAAATAAGTGTATTTTGGTAATTTCTTTAATCTCTTTCGGTAATTTAGTGTACAGTTTTATTCCTTAGTAGAAAATGCTGTTTTGAGTTTTATGTTTATTTTTTCTTGGTAAATGTAAGTTGAGTCTATCTCTTGTTGCATGGTCATGGACCGAGTTGTTTGTGCAGTAATTACCAATGTTATTTTTTATGTGTACAATTGACTGGTAAATGTATTCACATTGAGCAGTTAAAATCCCCAGTGTTCTGAACAGATCTTTACAATGAGCTCGACAACTATTTTTGGTTATTATTCTTATGACTCTTTTCTGGAGTTTGAAAATTGTGTTCATATTTTGTGCATTTGTTCCCCAAAAAATAATTACAAAGCTAAGAATTGAGTGTACATATGAATAATATGTAACTAAAGGACACTGCATGTTACACACTGATGATAGGATTCTAAGGGTATAGCATGCTGATGACATTCTGTTTGCAAGTACCTTTGTGTGTTCACACTACTTCAACTGAGAATCAATATTCATTCCTAGAAATTTTGCATTTGTTACACAGTCTATAGAGATGCAATCTACATTTAATTTAACATTGTCTTTTTTTCCCCTTCATGTGAAATTCATGGCATTAGTTTTCTTTATGTTCAATGTCACTTTATTACTTACTCACCAATCATAAACTTCCTTGAGAGTTTCATTTGCTTTCTCGGCAAGGAGTTTTCTTGTTTTCTCAGTGACTATAATATTGCTGTCATCAGCGAAGAGGATATTTTCGTCATGAGTAACACTACTGGGAAAGTAATTGATGTATATCAGGAACAGTATTGGTCCTAATATGCTACCTTGCTCAACCCCTACATTAATGTATTTTGGTTCTGATAAGAGTTTCACTAAATGTTTAGGTCTATCTGGATTATGTGTTATCTCTACTCTTTGTACCTTATATGTTAGGTAGAATGAAAAGAAGTCGTTAGCTACCCCTCTTATTCCTAAAGCTTCTAATTTATTTAATGGAATCTTGTGGTCGACTGTATCAAACCCCTTAGAAAGATCCAAAAATATGCCTGTGACACACACATCTTTATCGAGAGCAGCAAGTACAACTTTTGTGAATTCTACTATGGCTGACTCCGTATTTTTGCCACTTCGGAAACCAAACTGTGATTCGCTTAAATGATTGTATTTATTCAGGTAATTCATTAATATGTCTTTCATAATTGCTTCTATTATTTTTTGAGAATGGTGACAGCAGGGAAATGGGCTGGCAATTTTCTATGTCTTCTGCATTACCTTTCTTAAGCAAAGGCACAACTCTTGCCTGTTCTAACTGCTCTGGAAATGTCCCTGACGTGAAGGATCATTTATTATATTTGCTAAGGGGCCTAATATAATCCCTATGCATTGTTTCAGTACACACATTGGTACTTCATCTAAGCCTACTGACTTTTTATTTTTTAGTTTTTGAATTGTTTTACTGACTTCATTCTCTGTGGTTAGAAGTAACATCATTGTATTTAGTGCAACATTATTTACGGGTGTTATATTTTTTGGGGAATGCTTGAAAAATGCTCATTTACACAGTTTGCTAAGTGCTGTGGATAATTTATTACTTTATCCCCCCTCCCTTAGCAGTATGTTAATCTGTGTTTGTTTGCTTCTCCCTGTTTTCTTTTTTATAACATCCCAGACTGCTTTGCTTTTATTCTCTGCATTATATATTCTGTCATTAAATGACTTTTTTGCAGCAGTCAACACCTTCCTATAGATTTTTTTGTATCTATGATAGAAATTTAAGAATTCTGGATCATTGCGAATCTTTTTCATGGAACAGGTGTTTAAGTGTTTGGGAGGGACTTCTGAATACCTGCTATTATCCATCTGTTTTTGTGTGATGTTGATACAGACATGCATACTTTTGGAAATGCCTTTTCAAAGTTCAATTTAAGCAATGTGGAGAATTTAGAGAATTTCATATTCACATTGGTCTCCTTAAACACCTCATCCCAGCTTTGTTTTTCTAGTTCTTTTGAAAAATCTTTTATTTTGATTTCTGATAGATGTCGTTTGTAGGTTCGTAGTTTAGGGAATGATTCGATGCCTGACTTTACTGTTGTTATTTGACAGAGATGGTCTGATAGTCCGAGATCTTTTACAGCTACATCACATTTTTCCCAGTCCATATCTGTGGCCACATGGTCAATTTCTGATGAAGTCGTTGTGGTAGCCCTTGTTGCACTATTGACCAATAGGGACATGCCAAAACTTTGAAGGATGTTTATGAAGGTTCTGCTGGATTCATTTGTGATGTTAATGTTGAAGTTAATGTCTCCACACAGAATTATTTTGACCTATATCTAATAATTACTACACCTGGATGTAGAGACAGGCTACAGAAATTCAAAAATACAAAAGCAATTTCAAC
Organism: Schistocerca nitens; assembly: GCF_023898315.1. Classification (NCBI taxonomy): domain Eukaryota; kingdom Metazoa; phylum Arthropoda; class Insecta; order Orthoptera; family Acrididae; genus Schistocerca; species Schistocerca nitens. Next base: position 628,747,619 of record NC_064621.1, read on the forward strand.
AGCAAAGAATAAGGATTGAAATTACACAAGTTGAGGACCCTAGTGCTAACAAAAACAAACAGCGTCCTGTACAACCTCCATAGCATACGTCAGCGCGACTCCGTCATCTTAGGAATCCGTCCGATGACGTCAAAAACCGACTGTTGGGTGGATGCATGTAAACAGTTCACCATTCTGATCTTGTTTAAAGTCTGTAACGGCCTTGTGAGTTGTTGAAACGCCTGAAGAGTTTCCAGCAGTGGAAGACGTAACGCTAGGCCGAGATTTATGCCTTGGAACACGTCTTATGCCTATAAATCATTTCAGCAGTATCGTAAATACCGGTCGTAAACGCCTACATTTTATGCTTAAAGTTATATTTCGAAAGTACTCCGTGTTTCTCGTTAGTAAATTGGAATTGTTATGTTGATATGTGACATTTAATTTGCTAATGAACGTGCAGTGCAGGATTTTTATTCACTGTGAAGAACTTCACGTAAAATAAAAGCACAGTTATTCTCTGGACTTGAGATATTTATGATGAGAGGAACTGGTTTTTGTAGGCCTATGCAGAAAAAAATAAGACAGTTATAACTAAAATCTAATCCGCACATTGGAGGATATTGGATTTTAGGCCGCTGTTGATGGACGTTCCACATTGATTTGAATGGAATCATATTTTGAGCGTTCTGAAACGGGAATGTGGAACAGCTAGCATTTATTTTGCAGTGATTATTCCCGCTTTCTCAAATAGCGGAAACGCCACACACACGTCTAAATGTTCTGCCAAGTCACCCCTTCTCTATGTGTGACTAAAAATAAGTTGTTTTATAATTTAATTCCCTTTCATTTAATATACTCTCAGTTAGTTGGACCTCGACCGATATCCACTCTGCGGTAATACTGCAAAAAATCCACCAATAAAAAGGCACTGGAAAAGCGTAAAGCACTGTGCAAACTAATTGACCCACTCAAGTAGTATATTGTTTTTACGAAAACTACGGAAAAATAATTAACGTTGTCACTTCCAATCTGATAATTCAGCCTTTTACCTCTACATGTTACCCTTAAAAGCAATGGGAAGAGGAGACGTGTGGTTGAGCTTATATACGCTTTTTCGTAGTTAAAATTATTCACAAAATAGGTTAGCTTGTGACACTGCATCACGCAGGTCTTCGGACTGAAGACCACAATACCAACAATGCAACTTTCAGTAACCACTGTAATTTGTCACAATCTGATTACAGCTCTATTAGCCACAGTTTAGCATTGTAAGTAACTTGTAAGGTTTTTACGTAGCGGTTTATAATTTAGTTTTCTTTACGTATTAAAACCTCAGTTTCCATGTCTAATATGGGAGTAGTGGTTAATAAAAGTTCTTAAATAGACTATTTGATGTCAAGATTAAATTAAAATATAAACTGAATGGATCTGCAGTTCGTACAGAAAAGCTGTTTGTATACAAAAGGAACCAAAAAGCATAAAGGACAATAAATTATATAACATTTTTCAGTTAACTGACTCGTAGATAAACTTTTATCTCATCTTCAACTATACCTCCGAACGAACTACGTTGTTCCGCCAGTCTACCCTGTGTAAGTATTCTTATCTCTACGCCACTACCGCAACCTACATCCATTTGAACCTGATTGCTGTATTCGACTCTTCCGTCCATTACGAAACTGACGATTTCTTGATGCCGCCGGATGTATCATATTAAATGATCCCAAATCTTTTCTTATCGTCAAAAAATGACAGAACAATTGTGAATAAAATTTCATCTCAGTTTTTCTTTGATGAAATTACTCAATGTTGAACAAAGCATGTATACATTTTGGTGCCGCGTCTCGCGTATTCATTAAAAGGAAAAATTAAAAAAAATAAGGAAGAAATGCAGCGGCCTTTTTGGCGTGGCCTTATGACTTACAACGAAAAACACAAAATTTACAACTTGTAATATACCCCTTTATGTGTGGTAAAATAGCAGCTGCATGAAAGGCAGTAAAAACCCGCAGTGACGACAGAGAAAACTTTTTTCAGAGGACAGAGCTCAAATAACCTGCCCTGAGCGAAGAGCGAAAGCGAAACGTTACGTTTGCCCACGCTCAAACGTGGAGCTTTTTGTGAAGAAGCTGTTACCTGCCCAGTTTGTGGACAGTAACTTTGCGGCCAAGTTGCAGTCAGTTCAGGCAGAGGAGTAAGTCATGCATGGGGAAGGACTCAACCGCGACTCGTTGGGTGATCACGATGGTTTGATAGGGAAACTGCTTGTTGACTACACTGTTACTAAGTAAATTGTACGTAACATGGAATGAATATTTACAATTCCTAGCACGTAATAGACGAGTGCTTGTCGTTATTTGTTGTTTGGGTTGTAACACTTGGCGTTAGTATGATATCCGTCATATCGATGATTTACTTTGGTTGAATTTTAGTAACTCAGTTTGATGAAAGAAATGGAGAAATTTTATTGGTGGAGCATTAAAGATATAAATCAGGTTTTGCCTTCTTCTCTAATAGTTGTTTGCTTCGTTACTCTCAGATAGCAAACCCATACCATTTGTATATCTGTTTGTTTTCCAGGGCACTTTGCCCTTAAACGCCGTTCTGAACCTTGCGATACCACTGCCTACATGCAGGGCCAAGGACGTCATAATTCAAGATGGTGCTAAGCAACGGCCCTCATTATCAATGATGTCATTATTCCACGACACATCACGACACATTGTAATGATGTCATCATGCCCCTAGCCCTCCTTTCACCTTCCCCGCAGTCCACCCAATAACTGCGTACTATTAAAATGAGGCATCAGACCAAAAATGTAGCTGTCAAAGTACTTTATATTATCGCCAAGTTAAGAGAAATGCAGCATTTCCGAAAAAAAAATTGGTAAGATTCTCTTGAATTGGGCATATCTTCTAATATATGTACGTAAAATTAAGTCATTTTTCAAGGTGTATGGCTCTGAATTGAGTACGCAAACACACATTGTGTGACGTTTGTTTACTGTAAATACTGCACTACCTCATTATTAAACTTCATCTCACACATGTGTGAATTTAATATTTGCATATCTGTCTCTCATCATCATGTGTCTCTCTACCTCCAATGCTTATTTTAAGAACATAATTTGCATTATAAAGGTAATGAAAGAACTGGAGTTTCCCTCCAGCAGCTGACATCCGCATTAGGTGACACCCTTCAGTAGCTGACATTCACTGTCCTGAGAGAACAAGTATTGACTTGGTAAGTCTCAACTTTTTATATCATGTTTAAAAAATCTAAATAATTGTAGTTCGTTGTTAGTGAAAGACACACACCCACCCACCCCCCACCCACACACCCACCCACCCACACACACACGCATACTACTGAGGAACATACACAGAAGAGCCAAACTGGTACACCTGCCTAATGTCCTGTATGGCCGCCACGAGCACGCAGAAGTGTGGCGTCGACTCGATTAGGGTTTGAAGTAGTGCTGGAGGGAACTGACACCATGAACACTGCAGGGCTGTCCATAAATCCGTAAGAGTATGAGGGGGAACAGCATGTTGCAAGGCATCCCAAATATACTCAATAATGGTCGTGTTTGGGGAGTTTGGTGGCCAGCGGAAGTGTTTAACCCAGAAGAGTTTTCCTGGAACCACTCTGTAGCAATTCTGCAGTATGGTGTGTCGCATTGTCGTGCTGGAAATGCCCAAGTCCGTCTGAATGCACAATCGACATGTATAGATGCAGTGATAAGACAGGATGTTTACGTACGTGTCATCTGTCAGAGTCGTATCTAGACATATCAGGGGCGCCATATCGCTACAACTGCACACGCCCCACACCATTACAGAGCCTCCACGAGCTTGAACAGTCCCCAGCTGACATGCAGGGTCTATGGATTCATGAGGTTGTCTCTATACCAGTACACGTCCATCCACTCGAAACAATTTGAAACAAGACTCGTCCGACCAGCCAACATGTTTCCAGTCATTAAGAGTCCAACGTCGGTGTTGATGGGCCCAGGCGAAACGTAAAGCTTGGTGTCGTTCAATCATCAAGGGTACAGGAATGGGCCTTCGGCTCCGAAGGTCCATGTCTTTGATGTTACGTTGAATGGTTCGCACGCCGACACTTTTTGATGTCCCAGCACTGAAATCTACAGCAATTTGCGGAAGGTTTGTACTTCTGTCACGTTAAACGATTATCTTCAATCGCCGTTGGTCACGTTCTTGCAGGATCTTTTCCCGGCCGTTGCGATAAAATCTCCTCTTCGTCGCTACCTCGGAGATGCAGTGTCCCATCGCTCGTGCGTCGACTATAACACCACGTACAAACTCACTTAAACCTTGATACCCAATCATTTGTATCTCGAAAACCTGCCATTGTAGCAGCAGGAAGCGATCTAACAACTGCGGCAGACACTTGTATTGGCGTTGCCGACCGGAGCGCCGTATACTTCCTTCATTTTCTCTCCAAATGCTCGTCTCTGCTCATCTATCCACACTCTTTTGGATCGGGGTTTTGGCTCATCTTCTTCATAGTTTGAGTTTTCTATCAGTAGCCTGAAGTGATTCCCGTCACTTATTATTTCTTCTGCAACACCTATTTTTTTGGCATCTTTCCTTACTGCTTCTGTCCATCCTACAGTTTTTTTCAGATTACTAACGTAATTAAAATCTGTGTTACATCCATTCTTTTTAAATGTTCATAAAATTTTAGCCGTCTCTTCCTCATTGTATCTGCGATCTTTTCTGTATATTTGTGTAAATATTTATTTCTCCTTTTAATCCATCTATTTTCATCGTTTTTCTCAGGACCTACAATTTTTCTTAGTATTTTTCTCCCTCTTTTTTCTAGTTCTGTCAACTGCTGCATCACACAGCTCGTTCCACCTTTTGTGTCTTGGTATTTTTTCTATTTCTTTAACTGACTCTGGCATTGCTTCTTTAATTTCTTCCCATCATCCATTTTTCTTCTGTTTAGTAGATCACAGAATTTGTCCTGATTTTGCGTGAGAAATTTAGTGCTTAATCTTGGAAATCTGGTTGGTTTTGGTTTAGGTTTATTCGGTTGGAACATGGTCATTATTTCAGTCAGATAATGGCCCTACCTCATTCTGACATGCAAGGGTACGTTGTAGTTCAGAGTCGTTATTGCCACATGGTCCAATTGATATTCACCTAGTTTTGGATTATGTGATACCCACGTTTTTTTATTTATTGCAAGTTTCCTGAAAAATGTCGACATTACGTTTAAGTTAAATTGTTTACAAAAATCTATGAGTCTTTCCCCATTTCTGTTGGTTCTTTCATGTGCTGGATAATCTCCAACTACCGATTTAAATTTTATTTCTTTGCAAACTTGTGTTTTAAAGTCGCCCACTAAAATTTTGATATGTTGTTTTGGTAATTTGGATGTTTCGTGTTGTAGCATTGATATATCTCTGTATCTGAATACACATGCCTATACGTATTTCTTTGGGACTTCAGTGTATTATGGATCTCAACGCAGCCACGTGCTGCGAGAGCGAGAGAGATAGTGAGAGAGGACTTGTGGAGTTCTTCAGTGGGGTAGATCCAGATATTTCCTCACATCTCAGGTACCTGATAGCACACAACCTAGCTAGCTACTAAGAGAGAGAACATGTAACACATAGCTAAGTTACCTAGCACGAAAAGCAGGCAATACACACTATTGTCTGTGTAAAGTGAAACAGAAGCAGAGGTCTTAAACGCTCCACGATGAAAGGACGTGTGAAGGGGCCGAACCAGAAGAGGTTATTTAAATGTCATAGAGGTGGCGCGCACGTAAGCCCAACAGTGCCCTCATTTATGTGAGCAGACTGGTCAGTGTCAAACACCGCTCAGCTGGTGCGCAGCCGTCATATGAAGTAGAAATCTGTAACCAAGTGCTACCATGTCTGGCCGACATCACAGGGTGGAATATCGGCATGTGAGTGCGTCCCAACGGGGCACAATAATTGGTCTCTGGCAAGTCGATCTCTAGTTCCATAACATTGCGGATCGTACAGTGTACGCTGTTTCAAAAGTGAGGCCTTCGTGGAACCAGTGGAGAGAAGAGGGCCGTACATAGGGACGACTGGGTGCTTGACGACGCAGTGTGACCACAGCACGAGGTGACTGCCATCTTGACCGCTTGGCGGCAATGGACAGAACAGCTTCATCCACATTGCTGTCGTGGGGTTGAGGCCCTGCGACAAGTGTGAACATGTCTGCGCCGACAGTTCGACGCCGTCTTCTGCGGGCTTATCTGGTGGCACTCATGCCATTGCCTAGGTTTCCACCAACGCTGCAGACTGCAATCGCCGCGTGAACGCTGACACTGGCATGCTGAGCGGCAAAATGTAGTGTTTTCCGACGGGTCCCGCTTCAACTTGTCCTACAGTGATGGCCGCACACGCGTCCGACGCCGCCCTGGTGAACGTAGTTGGGCTGACCGTATTGTTAAGAGGTGTGGCGGACATTTGCCAAGTGTGATGGTTTGACGCACCATTGCCTATAACACGTGATCTCGCCTCCTACGTTTCGAGGGCAATCTGAACAACTTCCGCTACATCAGGGAGGTATTTCAGCTTGAGGCACTGCCCCTCCTGCAAGCCGTCCCAGATTCCATACTTCAGCTGGGCAATGCCTTGCTCATTTGGTGAGGAATATGTAAGCCGTTTTCGAAGAAAGGCAGGTACCACCGCTTCCCTGGCCTGCCTGTTCGCCTGACATGTCGCCCATAGAACATGTATGGGATACGATTGGCCGGCAACTTGATTGTTCAAGTTCTCCAGCAGCCAGAGTTGACGGTTTGTGGACGCGCCTACTAACCGTGCGGCTGAGTATACCTCAACAGCATATTCATGTGTTCTCCGATTCTATACCACGACGCCTAGCGGCTCTGATTGCAGCATGTACTCCGTACTCCGTAGTCCACTCTCAGGTGCTATACGATATGTACCAGATGGGTTTGCAGTCGAAAGACTACTTGGCGCAGAACATTACTAACTCCATCAAGCAGAAACTCCTTACAATCTTCGATCCTTAGAGCCATTCAGGCTGTACAATGCTCACCCTTCTGGGTGGCGTCTGTGTCTGTTTGATATGCTCTCACTTTCCATATGACCCCAGAAACTACGCAAACTGTGACCCATTTGCCTCGTCTTTCATCAAGCCAATAACCTGATCGTTTTTAAGAGTAATGCCATAAGGATTACCGGTTACGTATTTAGACTTGTCGAATGCGTCGGCGTGGCACCATATTTATAAAATAATAATAATAATAGTATTTGGATCGCAGCCTCTCACCAAGTAGATGAAATTGTCTGTATACCTGTAAAGTAAATTTTGGATAGGCGAAGTCATGTTTCGCAAATTTCATATTGAAATCGGTTTTGAAAAGGTCCAGTACATACATTTACCGACATAAGCAGATTTTAGTTCTCTAACGAAACCTTGGCCATATACAGATGACTAATGGGCGATGGACTGTAGTGGACCACCCAAAATTTGGTTTGGCCATATAACGCCTATCTCTAACGTAAAATCAATAAATTTCGCCACGCTTTCTCAGATCATCCATAGTTTTCCAAAACACTGAAGTATTCATTCATTTACAGAAATTCTTTTCGAAGTCACAAATCGCGAGGCCCTTCTTTTCGGCATTGACGTCTGGGTACTGCTTCATCTGAAGGAGATAGTGCGAGTGACTGTAATAAGTTCAGTCCCTAAACTATCAAGAGGGTGCGGCGGTGGGCACACGGGTTCCCGCCAGATCAAGTTAAGCACCGTCGGAACTGGCAAGTACTTGGATGGGTGTCCGGTTGGGTAGGCCGCACACTGTTGACAACTTCCCCTTCCCTTTCCAGCGTAAGAGACCTGATCGCCCGACTTTGTGTCAATATCCCGGAAGAAATTAAAAATCTCTTCGCAATGTGCCATGAAGCGAGGGCATGCGACAGTTTTGATGGTCATCCGTCTGTCAGCTGGGAACGTTAAGCCCGGCAGCCCCTTGGAGCGATTCGCGAGGAGTAGGCTGTGTGCTGGCACAGGGTTGTCATCGTCTACCTTCTCTCATCATCAATCAACATTGTTGAAGGCTGTGTCTAATACAGTGATTAAAAAACTCATTAAAATTTCTTTACATTTTGGTAATTTGCTTGTTTTCTCGTGTTGGTTCCATAGATAAGTTAGTTATTATAATTTCTCGGTGTGTTGGACGTGATAGATGGCGTGCGCTGTGTCGGCGACTATCGATGTGATGGCAGACGTTTTGCAGACAGCAATGGCTTTAAGTCCGGTGCCGTGACTGTTGTTGTGTCGAAATGGTTTGGCGCAGTTATTAGGCCGAGTATTAGTTTATTAGCTTTCCAAACGTTTTCGACGGTTCGACACAGAACACTGTGCTCTAGAGAGTCTGGTTGTGTACACGTCTGTCTTGATCAGGTGTACGCCTGCTACATTTTCGCTGGTCGATATCGACTTATTACCAACCCTGTACCACGTGCTGTGAACTTCTAACGATAAAAAACGCACTGAGTCTGTGGGGCGGCGGGTGGAGTAGTTGTCATATAAAATGTAGAATGTAATGTAGAAAAGATGCATTTCCCGGCCGATTAGCAACATATGTGGGGCGGCAGGTGGAATAATTGTTATTATAAATGTTCCTTTTATTTTATTTATTTAATGCTGTTGTTTGCCGTTCTCAACACTGGCTCTCTAACTACAATATTGGCAACCAGAAAGTGATTAGCAAAACGTGAAGCCTATAATTAGAATTCCTAGTGCCCACTTCATCTGAGAAATACACTTATAGCTACAGCTTATAGCTCTGAGGAATTAGGAGATTGTCATAATCAGAAACGATTCTCTCTAATATGTTCACTATATTCTGAAAGTCACAGACCAAAAAAAGAACCCACACAATCCAACAACCAGAGCAGTTCAGAGTCTAATGCGCTGAAGCAACTATAACTGTTCAAATTAAAGGTTTAAGTGAATGCTCGCCATAATTTGATGATAATGTTCATCAAACACCACGCTAAATAATGGTAGAATGTCTGTCCCGCGGCGGCACGTGAAAATAGGACATAACGCAAACTGAAGATAGATCATTAAAGTCATCCCAGAATTAACACTTCACTCGAAAACGATTTCGTGTTTACACGTATCCCGAGTAACTTATTACGGCATCCGAGGCTGTTTATAGCAATGATACTGATGCGACGCGACTCCCGGCACAGATGGTGCGCTAATCAGCTTCTGGAGAGAACTAGGGCCTTTTCCTTCCTCTCGCAGCGTTCTTACATATAAAGCCGCGGTGCGGACGGCTAATGAAACGTCTGATCAAATCGGCTCTCACGACTAGCCACTGGGCTAGTAATGCACCACTTTAAGTTATCGAATAAATCATTGCTTCCTTTGCTGATGGCCGATGAAGCTCTCAATTTAAATGTGCAATTAGCACACAGGTAAGTAATCATAATAAAAGTCTGACGTCGCTAAGTCAATTATTTTGGGCGAGAGAATTAATTTAATTACACTACACGCAGTAGACGAGCTCTGAACTTGCCCTTTGGAGATACGCTATCGCTATAGTTTTATAGTTATTCAATTGAAACTTCTCACATCTTTATGATTATAGCGGATCTCCCTTCTACTTAAATTTAAACATCCTAGCCTCATTTATTCGCCTACTTAATCTATCTTGCTTCCTTAATTTTTAAGACAAAAACCAGAAAATCATGAATTTCAACTAAAATTTTAATTTGCGAGATCCAGAATACTGTTTCTACTAAATTATTGTGAAAAAGGAATATAAATATAAATTTTTAAGTTTCTAGCTCTTTTCTGTTGCGCCAATGATTTTTGCAGAAAAATATCGGAAATTCGAAAATGGTTAAATTTATTGAACTGATATTCAACACATATTGATTTAGTATTACTCCTGATATGCTAGAAACGTTTCAGGTTATTTACTTGATTTTTAAAGTATTGCGCAACATTTATGACGTCAGAGCTAGTTACAGCGGACAATGTAAGCACACAATGGAAAGACTGATGTGAATTTTATACGGCGTGAGTAGGCTGCTTCCCTACAAGACTTTCCATAAGATGTTCCATCGATATTGCGGACATTTTGACTTAACGGTGATCTGGAGTCGATTGCCTCTTACTAAATCATATTTTCTCTTTGCAATCCTCTCTATGGGACTGAAGGCGTATGGTGTTCCACCGGTACTGCGGAAATTTTGACTCAACGATATTCGTGAGTCTCTTAACTACGTCATATATTTTCTGTGCTGTCTTCTCTCTGTGCTAATGTCATTTTCTGTTATGTAGCTCTTCCGAAATTAGTAGTTTTGCATGTAGCTGAGTGTAAACGGAATCACTGAGTGATCCATGTGTGCTGTTTCGGATTCTGATTTTTATCTGTCGGCCCCGCGGGATAGCCGTGTTGTCTGAGGCGCCTTGCCACGGTTCGCGCGGTTTCCTTCCGTCGGAGATTCGAGTCCTCCCTCGGGCCTGGGCGTGTATGTGTCGTCCGTAGTGTAAGACAGTTTAAGTTAGTTTAAGTAGTGTGTAAGCCTAGGAACCGATGACCTCAGCAGTTTGGTCCCATAGTAACTTACCACAAATTTCCCAATTTTCTTTATCTGTCGAACAAGGCAGCTGTCAGACTAGACAAGTTGCTTTCAATGAGTTTTGACGTTCTGTGTATCGGCGGAGCAGGTCTTTTCGACATGAAATCGATTAGGCCGAGGCGTCCTCAGTTTGGTTTTGAGTGCATGTGGTGTACGTATGCAGCCTAACGTATGTCTGCACGCCACAGTCGCCAGGAGACCGCTTGTTTTATGTACCTGATAATCAAATGAAAACGAGACAGTTGGAGATCATGTAAGTAAACTGTTTATAATCTCATATGCCTGGTTTTCTTTTGACTGCCCCTTTTAGCTCTATCCAGTTCTTTGGGTTTGTTTAGAACATGGGTCATAAACCAAGAATTTGATAGTAACTTATTGTTTGGTAACATCATCGTCTCTTTCTGTGAAAGGTTTCGTGTTGCATTTGCTTATGTTAGTGTTCTGGTAAAATATAGTACTGTTTGCCTGTTGTCCACAGGTGACAAAAGTAAAAAAAAAAAAATAGTTCAAATGGCTCTGAGCACTATGGGACTTAACAGCTGAGGTCATCATTCCCCTAGAACTTAGAGCTACTTAAACCTAACTAACCTAAGGACATCACACACATCCATGCCCGAGGCAGGATTCGAACCTGCGACCGTAGCTTTCGCGCGCCCAGACTGAAGCACCTAGAACAGCTCGGCCACCGAGGCCGGCTGCGCGCGACAAGTCGTTGGAACTCTTCTGCAGATATATTGACCCATGCTACCTCTGTAGCCGTCCATAATTACGTAACCGTTGCCGGTGCAGGACTATGTGCACAAACTGACCTCTCCGATATGTCCTATAAATATTCGATGAGATTGATGTCGTTCGCTAGAATTGTCCAGAATGTTCTTCAAACCAGTAGCGAAAAACTGTGGCCCGGTGATATCGCACATCGTTATCCATAAAACTTCCATCGTTGTTTGGGAAGAAGAAGACCATAATGGCGGCAAATGTCTACAGGTAGCCGAACATAACTATTTCCAGTCAATGATCAGTTCGGTTGGACCAGAGGATCCGGTCTATTCCACGTAAACACAACCCACACCATTGTGGAACCACCACCAACTAGCACTGTGCCTTGTTGACAACTTGGAGTCATGGCTTCGTGGGGTCTGCACCACACTCGAACTCTACCATCAGCTCTTATCAGCTGAATTCGGGGCTCATCTGACCAGGGCACAATTTTCCAGTCGTCTGTGCTCCAATCGATCACAGCAGAGGCGCAGAAGGCGTTGTCATGTTGTTAGCAAAGGCACTCGCGTCGGTCATTTGCTACCATAGCCTATTAACGAAAATTTTCGCCGCACTGTCCTAGCGGATACGTTCGTCGTACGTCGCACATTGATTTCTGTGATTATTTCACGCGATGTTGCATGTCTTTTAGCACTGCCGACTCTACGCAAACTCTGCTGCTCTCGGCGAAGCGGAGGCTGTCGGCCACTCCGTTGTCCATGGTGACAGGTAATCTGAAAAGTGATATTCTCGGCACGCCCTTGGCACTGTGGATCTCGGAATATTGAATTTCGTAAGGAATTCCGGAATGGAATGTCCCATGCGTCTAGCTCCAACTACCATTCCGCGTTCGAAGTCTGTTATTTGCCATCTTGCAGCCATAATCACGTCGGAAACCTTTTCGCTTGGATCACCTGAATACAAATGACAGGTCCGCCAATGAACTACCCTCTGCCCTTTTACTCCTACTTTCCGCGATTCTGCCGCGATATGCGCGATTCAGTATCCCATGGCTGATGTCACATCAGTGTAACCTGCCATTTTTTGAATACTGGCTCGTGCATGTACTCCGAGGATTTCATGTTCCTCGTTCATTACGTACCAAGACCGCTGCAATAGTTTTGAGTGTATCTCTATGAGTATGAGCACTATTTTCGTATGGTTTATCGCAGTATCTACATCTACACCTACATGGATACTCTGCAAATCACATTTAAGAGCCTGGCAGAGGGTTCATCGAACCACCTTCAGAATTCTCTATTATTCCAATCTCGTATAGCGCGCGGAAAGAATGAACACCTATATCTTTCCGTACGAGCTCTGATTTCCCTTACTTTACCTTAGTGATCGTTCCTCCCTATGTAGGTCGGTGTCAACAAAATATTTTCGCATTCGGAGGAGAGAACGTTGGTGAATGGAATTTCGTGAGAAGATTCTGTCGCAACGAGAAACGCCTTTCTTTTAATGATTTCCAGCCCAAATCCTGTATCATTTCTGGGACACTCTCTCCCATATTTCGCGATAATACAAAACGTGCTGCTTTTCTTTGAGCTTTTTCGGATGTACTCCCTCAGTCCTATCTGGTAAGGATCCCACACCGCGCAGCAGCATTCTAAAAGAGACCGGACAAGCGTAGTGTAGGCAGTCTCCTTAGTAGATCTGTTACATTTTCTAAGTGTCCTGCCAATAAAAAACCAGTCTTTGGTTGACCTTCCCCACAACATTTCCTACGTATTACTTCCAATTTCAGTTGTTCGTAATTGTAATACCTCAGTAATTAGTTGACTTTACGGCTTTTAGATTAGACCGATTTATCGCGTTACCGAAGTTTAACGAGTTCCTTTTAGCACTCATGTGGCTGACCTCACACTTTTCGTTATTTAGGGTCAACTGCCACTTTTCACACCATTCAGTACCTGTCTTTCGTATAGATTCAAGTCTTCCTTTAGCTTTTCCATCTCGTGAACATCTATAATAAATTTCCTTATACCGCCTGAGTAAGGTTTATAGACTGTGCGTGACTTTTCCATAGTCAGAACCGTGCAGGATGAGCAGATTTTGCGTAGTAGACCTATTGGTTCGAGCAATCTCAAGAACAGTCGTTGGTTTCCTGACACTTGATAGGTAATGTATCTACTGCTTCTCCTTGATGATCACTCGATAACTGGAATTGGTCAGTAGATTAAAGATTAAAACTCTAAGTTTATTTTCGAACCCTAGAGCGCCCACGTCTGTCATAAGGTATTCATGGCTGACTCTGTCGCATGGCGTTTTGAAGTCTGTTGACATTTTTATTGTGGGGATGTGGGTGGCTGTTGCATAAACAGGGCGCTCGTGGTACGTCACACCTACGTCGTATATTGATCTGCCTGGTACGGTACATTTGTTTTGCACTGATACTTTTATTCATGGCCGTCTTGGGGCGTCCGGCAAAGCATCGGGCTACAGTTTTATAGTCGCAGTTTAGAAGTGTGGTTGCCCGAAGCTTTTGATTCCGTGATTTTAATGTGACGTTTTATGGTGGCACAATTCGACCTTGGAGGAACTGTGCTGGGACATATGTTCCACTTGCAATTTCTTTGGTGATTTGTGGAAAGGTACGTTGCAGGAATCCCAGAATTCTAGGTAGCATTCTAGTGGCGGGCCATCAGTTCCGGGTTGGCTTCGTCTCGCACTCTTCATCAGTTCTGCGTAAAGCTCGTCGTTAGTGTAAACGTTCCTTCTGTCTGAGTCCGTATGGATTCATGGCACGTCGCGCCGGAGACTTGTAGTCGCGTTCTTTTCAGAGATTTTCGTCAGTTCTGTAAAGTATTGCCGTATTTCACATTTTTAATGCCATGTTGTGTTTCGATGTGTCCCCTACACGGTTTGTGTACCTTGGATATTTCCTTTTGTCGTTGCCTATGTCAGTTGTATATCGATACGTCTTCTTCGTCAAAACAACCTTACGGTAGAGTTAGAAGTGTCATCCCTTGTGTTTCTCATTTGTTTTTTTTAATGTGTGGCAACGTAACTGTGTTTGCTGCTGGTGAGGTCCTTACTACGTCTCACAGACACTACATACAGATTTACGAAGTATAACTTCCCCAAAAAACTTTTTCTGTGCTGTAGTTGATGATAGTCTGTCGTAAGGCCAGTCTCGCACAAAACGTCCACCACTTCTGAGTACTATTGTGGGAACGCTGTTCCCACGAGCGAAAAGTCGTACTGGGGGGGACTAGCGTGTTAGAGTTGTTGGATGTTTAGTTTCCCGACTCCCTGGTGGCGGTATTTAACTGTGCATACACGGTAAAAATATGCTCAGTGATCTGAGAAACTGGCTTGTAACATTTGGCGCTCGATTATTCGATGGGAATAGCACCGCTTTCGAATCAGCTTCGTCCTCGTGGATAGTGGAAGCTGCACTTTGTATCGCTTGGCTACAGCTTGTAATGGGATACCCTTCTCTAACATTACCGTTTTTTATAGAAGTAACAGATACCAGGATTAATCCCGAATCGGATATAGGTGAACATTCTCTGCTGTTTCAATGAAAGAATTTCATTTGATTTTGTATACGATGTATTAAATTTCTCTCTGTCTCTGTCTGTCTGTCTCTCTCTCTCTCTTCTCAGCGCTCAGAGGTCCTGTAGACCACGCGCTGCATCAGCGATCTACTTCCACCGCCTTCTATGTCTCGCAGTCTCTCTCCACCCTGCGGAAATTCCTAATGTTGCGATGTCCTTCTCTATGTCATCTTTCCACCTTGTACGAGGTCGGCGCAATGGTCTTGTTGCCTGGAGAGTTCCTTCAAATGCTTTCTCGGTGATTCTGGTGTTTTCCATTCTAGCCACATGTCCAGCCCATTTCAGTCTCCTACTTTTTAATTTTTGGATGATAGTGGGTTGCTTTATTAACTGATAAATTTCATTTATTTCCTTTCTTAATTTCATTTCAGACTAAAACATATAAAAAGAAATTAATTTGTTGCACCCTGTATTTCTTTTCGAAATGTTTGAAATTATGAAATTTGTTGCATACTTAAAATTCATATTATTAATTGCACGATCTAATGCGCATTATTAAATTTATTTCTGGTTTGATTTACAACATAATGATAAAATGTGGTAAAGATTCTAATTTTGTCAAGATAGTATGTAAACTCTTTTGTTTTGTAAACTCTTTAGAATATTGCGAGTTCGACACAATATTAGGAGTAGTGGGCACGCCTGTGGGGGTGACAGTGTATTTTGTTTATGATCGACACCAGCCATGTAATTTGGAAAATTGCGTGGAAATTGTAAAGAAGGTGTGATACGGAGAAATGTGACAAAGAATAAATTTCAAGAGTAATACAGGCAATTCTTCAACAGTTATTTAGTCATCTGGAACCCACTGCGTCAAAATTTCTGGCGCAAGAATGTACCCCTAGACGCAAGACTTGGAGCCAACAACAACAAGAGAAAACGGAGATAAGTAAAAAGTTTATTTTCGTTACCTTACGCCTCTCAAAGCTTTTGAAAATAATGAAGAGACTAAGAGAAACTGAATGGTGACGTGTGGGAGGGTAAGATTTTAAGCTGCCGACACGTGTCTACCGCGTACAATGTATCCACCAGACATTTGTTTACTGGGGGGGACCTGGTTTTCCTCAGACAGCACACAGTTAAAGCCACCTCCCACGATGTTCGCTCAGTGTGGCTTTGAAGCCGTCTGCATATTGCTCTGCTGCAGAAGCGACCCAGGGCTTTGTTCGCTGCGCCAGAGGGCGCATAGACGTCAACAGCACGTGTTCCGTCTACTGTGCACGCAGTCCCTCGTTCACAAGATAAAGGAATTACGTGTGCGACTTCTAGGTCCGGTTCCACTAAAATCGCGCCATCACGTTTAGTTTCTGGGTCTATACTTACGTCAGTGCAATTGCCCGGTATGTTTACAGAGCCGTCACGTGTTCTTTCCTGCAAAGATGGGACATCAGTTCTGGTGCAGAGGATTAAGTCTACATCTACATCTACATTTATACTCCGCTAGCCACCCAACGGTGTGTAGCAGAGGGAACTTTACGTGCCACTGTCATTACCTCCCTTTCCTGTTCCACTCGCGTATGGTTCGCGGGAAGAACGACTGCCGGAAAGCCTCCGTGCTCTCTCGAATCTCCCTAATTTTACATTCGTTACATTCGTGATCGGGAGGTATAAGTTAAGTAGGGGGAAGCAACATATTCGATACCTCATCCAGAAACGCACCCTCTCGAAACCTGGACAGCAAGCTACACCGCGATGCAGAGCACCTCTCTTGAAGAGTCTGCCACTTGAGTTTGCTAAACATCTCCGTAACGCTATCACGCTTACCAAATAACCCTGTGGAGAAAAGCGCCGCTCTTCTTTGGATCTTCTCTATCTCCTCTGTCAACCCGACCTGGTACGGATCCCACACTGATGAGCAATAAGTATAGGCCGAACGAGTGTTTCAAGAGGAATATAGACAAATCTTCAACAGTAATTTAGTCATCACTAGTGTTCATCCATATTATAAAAATGGATGTACGTACGTACGTATGTTTGCATTTACGGTCCACATCTTCTCCTAAACCACTTGACCGATTTCAACTAAAACTTCGTACACGTATCATTTACTATTTGGAAAGAATCACTGAGTGGTAACAATCACATACCTATCAAAGCGGTGGAGATGGGGATGGAGGGGAAATAGCAATGAAGTCCACGACGCTGTACTTTAGTTATACGCCGTACCGTACTTAAGTTGTCCAATGTATGAGAATCAGAGTACGTAGACACTTGGAGGGTTTACGAAATTTTTATCGCAGCCAACCCTTACAGAACGATGAAAGGAAAAATGCTTGTTGCATTCTATTTTTCTGCTGTTCACACAGTAGAAGTACTGCATGACGTATGACGTCAGGCCGGCCGGTGTGGCCGAGCAGTTCTAGGCGATTCAGTCTGGAACCGCGCGACCGCTACGGTCGCAGGTTCGAATCCTGCTTAGACATGGATGTGTGTGATTTCCTTATGTTAGTTAGGTTTAAGTAGTTCTAAGTTCTAGGGGAATGATGACCTCAGATGTTAAGTCCCATAGTGCTCAGAGTACAGGGTTATTACAAATGATTGAAGCTATTTCACAGCTCTACAATAACCTTATTATTTGAAATATTTTCACAATGCTTTGCACACACATACAAAAACTCAAAGTTTTTTTAGGCATTCAAAAATGTTCGATATGTGCCCCTTTAGTGATTCGGCAGACATCAAGCCGATAATCAAGTTCCTCCCACACTCGGCGCAGCATGTCCCCATCAATGAGTTCGAAAGCATCGTTGATGCGAGGTCGCAGTTCTGGCACGTTTCTTGGTAGAGGAGGTTTAAAAACTGAATCTTTCACATAACCCCACAGAAAAAAATCGCATGGGGTTAAGTCGGGAGAGCGTGGAGGCCATGACATGAATTGCTGATCATGATCTCCATCACGACCGATCCATCGGTTTTCCAGTCTCCTGTTTAAGAAATGCCGAACACCATGATGGAAGTGCAGTGGAGCACCATCCTGTTGAAAGATGAAGTCGGCGCTGTCGGTCTCCAGTTGTGGCATGAGCCAATTTTCCAGCATGTCCAGATACACGTGTCCTGTAACGTTTTTTTCGCAGAAGAAAAAGGGGCCGTAAACTTTAAACCGTGAGATTGCACAAAACACATTAACTTTTGGTGAATTGCGAATTTGCTGCACGAATGCGTGAGGATTCTCTACCGCCCAGATTCGCACATTGTGTCTGTTCACTTCACCATTAAGAAAAAAATGTTGCTTCATCACTGAAAACAAGTTTCGCACTGAACGCATCCTCTTCCATGAGCTATTGCAAACGCGCCGAAAATTCAAAGCGTTTGACTTTGTCATCGGGTGTCAGGGCTTGTAGCAATTGTAAACGGTAAGGCTTCTGCTTTAGCCTTTTCCGTAAGATTTTCCAAACCGTCGGCTGTGGTACGTTTAGCTCCCTGCTTGCTTTATTCGTCGACTTCCGCGGGCTACGCGTGAAACTTGCCCGCACGCGTTCAACCGTTTCTACGCTCACTGCAGGCCGACCCGTTGATTTCCGCTTACAGAGGCATCCAGAAGCTTTAAACTGCGCAAACCATCGCCGAATGGAGTTAGCAGTTGGTGGATCTTTGTTGAACTTCGTCCTGAAGTGTCGTTGCACTGTTATGACTGACTGATGTGAGTGCATTTCAAGTACAACATACGCTTTCTCGGCTCCTGTCGGCATTTTGTCTCACTGCGCTTTCGAGCGATCTGGCGGCAGAATCCTGAAGTGCGGCTTCAGCCGAACAAAACTTTATGAGTTTTTCTACGTATCTGTAGTGTGTCGTGACCATATGTCAATGAATGGAGCTACAGTGAATTTATGAAATCGCTTCAATCATTTGTAATAGCCCTGTATATACACAAATAGTAGAACAATTACAATATATATATATATATATATATATATATATATATATATATACAGAAATGTCATCTCTTTAGGTAACAAAACAAGGAAAAAAATTTATAGTACAATAGATGGAAATAGGAGGATATGCATTTCCGGCGTTACAAACTGTACATGATTCAGGAAATCATTTCCATGCAATTTTTGATGTAGGTGTACATGGTAAGGATGGAACCAGT
This sequence comes from Schistocerca nitens, assembly GCF_023898315.1. Taxonomy (NCBI): domain Eukaryota; kingdom Metazoa; phylum Arthropoda; class Insecta; order Orthoptera; family Acrididae; genus Schistocerca; species Schistocerca nitens. Next base: position 628,766,659 of record NC_064621.1, read on the forward strand.
GACGTGTAAGAATACGACGTACACTGGTTTTAGGAATGCCAATCTCGTGTTCAAGCTGTCGTGTGCTCACATGTGGATTCATAGCAGCGGAAGCGAGAATGGTAACTTCGGGAGCTTGGTCTGTGTGAGTGCTACGACGATTGCGTTGTCGTGGGTTGAAACTTGCCGTTCCCTGAAGCGTCACAACAAGACGAGCAAACGTCCGTCGGGAAGGTGGGTTCTTGTCAGGATATCGCTCTCTGTACAGTTCCGCTGCCTCCGTAGCATTTCGCTTACCTTCAACAACAACAATAAAAGAAACGTTATGTCGATGCAGTTTGTAGGAAGAACAGCCTTTACTGTATGCCTACTCTACACAACAGTATTTAAAAGGACTAAACTACTGTATAAATGTACCCGTACATACGAAAACAGTATTGCAATTACTGTTCTGCTAACTTATATTTCCCACAAATGAGTAGCATTTCTACTTGCTCTTCGTTGGTGTTCATTCTTCTCGCACCTCTTCAACTGACGATGGTTGACGTGATGACGGGAGTGCATTCTACTTATGTTCACATTTTCCCTCTGTCAACGTCAGCACGTGGATGTGATCCATTACCCCGAGTACCTGCACTAAGCGTTGGGAGCGTCAACGTCATTGTTGTGTTATGTAATTAACATCATTGTGTTTATATGAATGGTGCACTGTGATACATTTTTGAATAGGTCTTCAGGAGAGGAAATGAATTACCGAATAAAAAATACAGGGTGCCACTTAAAAAAGTCATACCGGTGTTCATATCTCTGTAAAAGTAAAGCTACAACGAAGGCAATCATGCTGATTGATGTCCCCCTGACTGCTAAAAAACATTTGCTGAAAAATGTTGTAATTTGCATCTGGACAAACAGTTATTTAGGGTGTCAGGATAAATGGTTCACCCTGTATATATATATTAGAAACATATAGCCTATTTCTGTCCGATTATTCATTTCACTATCCTGTAAAAATCTGAAGTAAATCGATTAAGAATTTTTAGAAATCTTCGGTAACCACGTTTCTGCTTCATATATTACATGTTTATTTATACACACACCGAAAAAACGTTAGCGTCAACCCGGTTTCCAGAACTCCCAAAGATGGGCGTTGACTGTGAATAGTGTATCACAAACACAGTCCCTTTGCTCAGAGATGTTACTAAACCCGCCCAGAGCAACCATGCATGAGCAACGCCTAATAGAGGGAGGGGGTCCGACAGCCGATCAGTTCCAGTCATTCCACCAGGAAGGAGGTACACGGCTCTTGTTGTCCGTAGTTCAACCATGCCTAGACGCTCAATACCGCGGTTCGATCGCGTCCGCATTGTTACTTTGTGCCCTCTCAACACGGTAAGTGTCCAGGGGTCTCGGGGTGAACCGATGTGATGATGTTAGGACATGGTCGAGATACATGGAGACTGGAACTGTCGATGACATGCCTCGCTCAGACCGCCCAAGGCTACTACTGCAGTGGATGACCGCTACCTTCTCATTATGGCTAAGAGGAACCCTGACAGCAACGTCACCATGTTGAATAATGCTTTTCGTGCAGCCACAGGACATCGTGTTACAACTCAAACTTGCGCAATAGGCTCCATGATGCGCAACTTAACTCCCGACTTCCATGGCGAGGTCCATCTTTGCAACCACGACATCATGCAGCACGGTACAGATGGACCCAACAATGTGCCGAATGGACCGTTCAGGATTGGCATCACGTTCTCTTCACCGATGAGTGTCACATATGCCTTCAGCCAGACGATCGTCGGAGACGTATTTGGGGCAACCCGCTCAGGCTGAACGTCTTAGACACACTTTCCAGCGAGTTCAGAAAGGTGGAGATTCCCTGCTGTTTTGGGGTGGCATTATGTGCGGCCGACGGTCATGGAAGGCGCCGTAACAGGTGTACGATACGTGATAGCCATCCTCCGACCGATAGTGCAACCATATCGGCAGCATATTGGCGAGGCGCTGCCCCATCGTGAACATCTTGTGAAGGACTCGACTAGAGTGGCCAGCATGTTCTCGATACATGAACTCTATTGAACATGCCTGGGATAGATTGAAAAGAGCTGTTTATAGACAACGTGACCCATCAACCACTCTGAGGGATCTACGCCGAATCGCCGTTAACGAATAGGACAGTCTGAACTGACAGTGCCTTGATGAACTTGTGGATAGTATGCCACGGCGAATACAGGCATGCATCAATGCAAGAGGACGTGCTACTGGGTATTAGAGGTACCGGTATGTACAGCAATCTGGACCACCGCCTGTGAAGGTCTCGCTGTATGCTGGTACAACATGCAATGCGTGGTATTTATGTGCAGTAAAAAGGGCGGAAATGATCTTTATGTTGATCTGTATTCCAATTTTCTGTCCAGATTGTAAAGGGCTGTAGGTCCTTACTATAACTTTGCTCTCGGCACAGACCGATAGGGCGGACAATCGATTGTGACGTGTTGCGAGAGCGAGTGTCGAGTTGCGCCAGTGTGGTTGGCGGGAATGGTGTGTGTGTGAAGGCCATTGTTGAAATACAGGGTCTTTAACCGAGAAGGGTGTCACCATTGCCGTGGTTAGACCCCTAAGTAATAGATTAATACCGGGAAAGTGAAGAAGTATCACTATGAAAGTGATCAGTGATGTTACTAGTGCCGATATTTGGTTTCGCGTCTACCGCGCCGGCCTAACCTTGGATTGCAGTGTTGGATGCAGTGATGAATTAGCGTGTGATGATAATGGAAAATGAAGAAGCCTGTGCTGAGATTAGCCGTAATTAGATATGTATGACGAAGGCAGTGGCTGTCTCCTTTTTGTGTTTTGAGAAGAATATAAGTTCGTAATTAGTAAAACTGTGTTGGTGTTCCTTACTACAACATTCAGTATTATAGTATTGAACAGGACGAACTGGAAAGTAACAACTTCCGTAGCAGTCAATTCCGATTACCAGCCCCATTAGGTTCACGGTCATGTTAATAATAAATATTGGACTGCTATTCGATCAGATCAGGTCGGGATGAAAAACGGAGGTGTTACACCTTGGCTTACCGTGAAAGGACAAGTGCAATCTTCGGACGAATAGTAAAGAACAATAGGTAATTTTATTTTGCTTAATGCGAGAAAATATTTTCCAATTTCGGATGAAGACAGTATGTACACTTTAAACGTGTGGCAATAAATTCATCCAGTTACATATGCATAGGTAGATGCAAAATTGAAACTTTAAAACAGTGTTTCGATGTGTAGGACCTTATAAACGATTACCGTAGTTAAAACTGCATAACCATAACGAATGTTGGACGGTGAACAATGTCTACACCACGTTTTGCAAAATTAAAAATCGCGTCAAGAAACAGTGCATCTTGAACAATACGAAGTAATAGCATCTTACGATTGTGAATAAACTGTTTTTTCGCCGTATTAGATGAGAGCAGTAGTGTCGATAAACTGTTATATGTGCAAACGCAAACTGTGAAAAGTGAACACCAATGAAAGACACGTGTGAACATTACCACAACAAAACAAGTCAAGAATTCGTCACGAAAGCTTTTAAAGAAGTGTTTAATAGTAACGTTATGACGGAAATTGCTTTTTGGATGGTGAAAATCGAGCAACTTCATGTGGACCCATAAACTGTTATGCAGGCAACAACTTATGTGGCGACGTAATTGTTGAATGACGTCACGGAGACCCGTGCAGCAGCTGTGCCTAAGAGCTTCGATCCGCGAGGTGATTTCACACATCATCCCAACTACCTGTGCAAGGAGTAGGTCAGACGCAGACGCACTACACTGGACAGCGGCTAGCGCGACTTGAGACACCGAGCGCCAACCCGGCATCTAGCGGCCGAACTACAAACTACGCCCACCTGCAGCGCCACGGAGGGGCCGACTGAGAACTACAATGACTCACCACAGTTCTTCAGCGCGACTTCGCGCGGTTCCGGCGGCAGTACAGCGGCGTGTCACAAAAGCGCCATGCCCACTTGCAATGTCAAAACATCGCGACTTGTGGTAACGTCAGTTGGTGAGTGAAGACAACTGGTTAGCATAACATTAAATTGCAATATACTATCTTCACAATAAATAAACAGTTTCAAACTGTGTTTTGCCTCAGGACAAGTGCCCAATTACAGTAATTTCAGAATATTTTACGAAACATACTCTGAAATACAGCATGCTTACTTATGCATACTGTGCTGCCTAAACAGTGATTATACAGATATGTTGACTGTTTTTTGGAGATTTTACATTTATAGATTCAGTGAATGGTGTGATTTGTCTTATTTAAAACATTTTACATAAACTGTGTATGTGAAAATTGATATTTGAATTTATTAGGTTTTGAGAGTCGTTATGTTCAGTACTCATACATATTGTATCAATTTTGGGATTAACTGAAGATACTGCAGTTACTGTTTGATTAATTTAGCGGTAATCAGGAGTGTTTTGGGTTACAAGAGGCTATTTTATATTACTTGCTTGTGTATTAAAAATAAACCAAACATGTCTACCCAAGATAAGCAGGTTTGTGAGGCAGTAGCTGAAAGGAAAGGGATAGGACAGGAAGACAGAGATGATTCAGGAATCAGTGATTATGGATTGTCATTAGAAATCCCACTAGCACATTCAACTAGTTACCCCGAGACACTGGGACAAACGACGAGAGATAAGCCAGTTTCAGAGAATGAGGATATACGGTCGATGTTAGCAGGCTTGCTAAAGGAAACCAAGGCAACAAAAGAGAAATTAGAAGAAACCAGAGATAGGGAAGAAATATTCCGCAAATCATTAGAGGAAGATTTACAAGAAACCTAATAAAGCTTAGAAAAATCTTTTGAGGAAACTCTAGCACAAGAGATCAAAACATCGCAAAGGAATATAATCTGAAGAAGGAAATGCAGGAGTTACAAGAACGACTGAAGATGGACATCAACGAGAGAGAGAGTAAGCTACAGAAGAGCATAGACCAAGTCCAGGGAGACACGGAGAAGATGGAAGGAAAGTTAAAAAAAATAGAAGATAATATTAAAGAAACTAAAGCCAAATTGGAAGAAAGGAACACCGAAGTGGAAACAAATTGCAATCATCAAATTGCAGAGGTAACGCAGATGCAGAAACAATGCAATGATGCCGTTAAGGGGAAAGGAGATAGGCAAAACCAACTGGCTGTCAGTCTGAAAAATGCTATAGCCTTGCAACGAGAAGAGGATAACAAGAGGGTCGCAATGGAGATCAGGCAATTACAACATGGAGTGGAACAATTGGAGAGCAAGACAGAAGAAATTGATAAACGAATTAGCAATGCAACTTTAACCGTTGGGGAAGGTAGAGTCGTTACCTTGATGAGCAGTGGTAGTCGGTACGTCCAAAACAATACAGGGCAGAAGTATAAACCAAAAGGAGGGTTGCACCCAATGATATTTATGAAATGGTTAAAAGGAGTTTTCCCAGCACGTTTCAAAGACGCAGACAAGATTCAATTTGCAATAGATAGGATGGAAGGTGAGGCCTTCACTTGGGGAGTCAGGAAGAAGGAAGGGATTACTAATTACGATCAGTTTGAAAGGGAATTCTTGAAGAAATACTGGTCAAAAGGTCATCAGTGTGCAGCACTTGAGGGCCTACTACACCGCAAGTCACTTAATACATGGAGAGGAACGTTGAGAGAGTTTGCCAAACATTTGTGGGAATTAAACGAGACCTTGGAACAACCCCTGAGTGATGACATAATGATATCAGCGATAAGAAGAAGATTGAGCCAGAGATTGCAAGAAACTGTATCCGGGAGCCTAATTAAAGATAGGGAGGCCTTGATGGAGATACTGGAACAGTTGGAATCTGTTCGATCACAGGAACACAACCAAGCTAATGATCAAAACCGAGAGGGAAGTAGCGACCAAAGGAATCATTTTAATAATTCGTCTAATTATAGAGGAAGAGGTGGTGGCCATGGGTATAGGAACCATGGTGGTGAACGGCAATGGAGAAATGATTGGAGAAGGAGTGGACAACCGAGAGATCATGAGAGAGGAAGGAATGGGCGAATGAATGACACAGTGCATATAGAAGAGGCAGAGAGACCGGAAAACTGAATGACACTCCAGAAGAGGTCTGGTCAGGAGTGAGAGATACAGGACCAGAATAAACCTACTAAGACACGACAATGGTGGAGATCTAAGAGGAGATCTACTGGAGGAAAGAGGTAGGATTCCCAAAGAACCCATACTACACATGATAGGGATCAAGCTATGGGGACTGAATATTGAGGCATTAGTTGACACGGGAAGCGAAGCATGTGCAATATCCAAGAGGCTATATGAACAGGTGCTGAAAGCAAACATTAGCTTGCCTAGTTTCCCAGTGAGTGGAGTGAGAATTGTGAATACATTGGGTGCAAGGAGTAAACCTATTAAAGAACAAGTGTTGATTACATTCGAGATAGAGGGAGAAGAATATGAAGCAACATTTTTGGTGGTGGCTGGACTGAACACATCAATTATTTTAGGAATAGATTGGTTGAATGAAGTTGAAGCGATAGTGAGTTTTGATGAAGGTACTATCAAGGTCAAAGGAAGAAAGGGAGAAGAGAAGAGGTTAAAGTTTGCTGAGGGTAGTGCAATAAAAGAAGAGGAAGAATTTAAAAGGATAAGTTTGTGTTACGAAGAGGAACCCACAGTAGGATACGGGGAAGAGGAACTAGAAGAAGATGTGTTGGTGTACTTTGAGGGATTAGCACGAGAGGATCGACATGAAGAGGATAAGATCAGTAAAAAGTTGGAGGAAATGACACACCTAGATGAGGAGATTAAGAGGAAATTAGCCACAATATTATACAGGCGTTGTAAGGTATTTTCTCAACGGCCAGGTATCATGAAAGTGGTGGAATGTAAGCTAAAGATAAAGAACCATAAACCATTCTATATAAAACAGTATTCCATTCCCCAGGCGAAAAGAGGAGCAGTAGATGAGGAGATACAGAGGATGATGGACCTTGGTCTTATAGAAAGGGCCAACAGTCAATATAACAACCCCCTATTTGTTGTTGATAAGAAGGATGGAAAGGTGAGGATAGTTTTAGATGCACGGACAGTGAACAAGATCATCGAGCCAGAGCGGGAAAAGCCTGAGACTATAGAAGAACTGATTCAAAAATTCCGAGGAGCGAAGGTACTTAATAGTATTGACTTAACTGCCGGTTACTGGCAAATACTATTGGGCACAGAGTCCCGCCAGTATACAGCATTAACTTATGGAGGGAGGTGCTACCAATTTAGAGTGTTGCCATTTCGGCTTAATCTACATCTACATCTAAATCTACATTTATACACCGCAAGCCACTCAACGGTGTGTGGCGGAGGGCACTTTACGTGCCACTGCCATTACCTCCCTTTCCTGTTCCAGTCGCGTATGGTTCGCGGGAAGAACGACTGTCTGAAAGTCTCCGTGCGCGCTCTAATCTCTCTAATTTTAGATTCGTGATCTCCGCGGGAGGTATAAGTAGGGGGAAGCAATATATTCGATACCTCATCCAGAAACGCACCCTCTCAAAACCTGGCGAGCAAGCTACACAGCGATGCTGTGCGCCTCTCTTGCAGAGTCTGCGACTTGAGTTTGTTACACATCTCCGTAACGCTATCACGGTTACCAAATAACCCTGTGGCGAAACGCGCCGCTCTTCTTTGGATCTTCTCTATCTCCTCTGTCAACCCGATCTGGTACGGATCCCACACTGATGAGCAATACTCAAGTGTAGGTCGAACGAGTGTTTTGTAAGCCACCTCCTTTGTTGATGGACTACATTTTCTAAGGACTCTCCCAATGAATCTCAATCTGGTACCCTCCTTACCAACAATTAATTTTATATGATCATTCCACTTCAAATCGTTCCGCACGCATACTCCCAGATATTTTACAGAAGTAACTGCTACCAGTGCTTGTTCCATTATCATATAATCATACAATATAGGATCCTTCTTTCTATGTATTCGCAATACATTACATTTGTCTATGTTTAGGGTCAGTTGCCACTCCCTGCACCAAGTGCCTATCCGCTGCAGATCTTTCTGCATTTCGCTACAATTTTCTAATGTTGCAACTTCTCTGTATACTACAGCATCATCCACGAAAAGCCGCATGGAACTTCCGACACTAATTACTAGGTCATTTATACATATTGTGAAAATCAATGGTCCCATAACACTACCCTGTGGCACGCCAGAGGTTACTTTAACGTGTGTAGACGGCCCTCCATTGATAACAACATACTGTGTTCTGTTTTCTAAAAACTCTTCAATCCAGCCACACAGCTGATCTGATGTTCCCTAGGTTCTTACTTTGTTTATCAGGCGACAGTGCGGAAATGTATCGAACGCCTTCCGGAAGTCAAGAAAAATAGCATCTACCTGGGAGCCTGTATCTAATATTTTCTGGGTCTCATGAACAAATAAAGCGAGTTGGGTCTCACACGATCGCTGTTTCCGGAATCCATGTTGATTCCTACATAGTAGATTCTGGGTTTCCAAAAACGACATGATACTCGAGCAAAAAACATGTTCTAAAATTCTACAACAGATCGACGTCAGAGATATAGGTCTATAGTTTTGCGCATCTGCTCGACGACCCTTCTTGAAGACTGGGACTACCTGTGCTCTTTTCGAATCATTTGGAACCTTCCGTTCCTCTAGAGACTTGCGGTACACGGCTGTTAGAAAGGGGGCAAGTTCTTTCGCGTACTCTGTGTAGAATCGAATTGGTATCCAGTCAGGTCCAGTGGACTTTCCTCTGTTGAGTGATTCCAGTTGCTTTTCTATTCCTTGGACACTTATTTCGATGTCAGCCATTTTTTCGTTTGTGCGAGGATTTAGAGAAGGAACTGCAGTGCGGTCTTCCTCTGTGAAACAGCTTTGGAAAAAAGTGTTTAGTATTTCAGCTTTACACATGTCGTCCTCTGTTTCAATGGCATCATCATCCCGGAGTGTCCGGATATGCTGTTTCGAGCCACTTACTGATTTAACGTAAGACCAGAACTTCACAGGATTTTCTGTCAAGTCGGTACATAGAATTTTACTTTCGAATTCACTGAATACTTCACGCATAGCCCTCCTTACGCTAACTTTGACATCGTTTAGCTTCTGTTTGTCTAAGAGGTTTTGGCTGCGTTTAAACTTGGAGTGAAGCTCTCTTTGCTTTTGCGGTAGTTTCCTAACTTTGTTGTTGTACCACAGTGGGTTTTTCCCGTCCCTCACAGTTTTACTCGGCACGTACCTATCTAAAACGGATTTTACGATTGCCTTGAACTTTTCCCATAAACACTCAACATTGTCAGTGTCGGAACAGAAATTTTCGTTTTGATCTGTTAGGTAGTCTGAAATCTGCCTTCTATTACTCTTGCTAAACAGATAAACCTTCCTCCCTTTTTTTATATTCCTATTAACTTCCACATTCAGGGATGCTGCAACGGCCTTATGATCACAGATTCCCTGTTCTGCACATACAGAGTCGAAAAGTTTGGGTCTGTTTGTTATCAGAAGGCCCAAGACGTTTTCTCCACGAGTCAGTTCTCTGTTTAATTGCTCGAGGTAATTTTCGGATAGTGCACTCAGTATAATGTCACTCGATGCTCTGTGCCAGTGTCTGAATTCATAAGATCAATGGATCAGATACTGGGCGAGGAGTTACTTAAGAAGGTCACCGTTTATGTGGATGACCTCTTGATAGCAAGTGAATCATGGGAAGAACATTTGGATAGGCTGGATGCAGTCTTGGAAGCTTTTGAAACTGCAGGGGTAACCGTAAACCTGGACAAGTCGGAATTTGGCAAATCAAAGATAAAATTCCTGGGCCATATAATATCAAAGGAGGGTATCTATCCTGATCCTAGTAAAATGGAGGCTATTAAAAGTTTTCTGACGCCCCATAGTAAGAAGCAGTTGCGAGCGTTCTTTGGGGTTTGTGAGTTTTATAGAAAATTTGTCAAGGGATCCGTACTTAATACCCCGAATATGAGGGAATTGACCAAGGAAAGAATGACGTGGCATTGGAGTGCAGAGTGCCAAACCGAGTTTGAGAATATCAAGGAAGCACTATGTAGTGCAGACATGTTGTATCACCCAGATTTTTCCAAGGACTTTTATTTTGGAGCGGACAGCTCGGACTATGGACTGGGGATACATTTGTACCAAATGGAGAGGAGCAGAAATGGTGAGAGAGTAAGAACAATAGTGTTCGGTAGCAGGAGTTTGTATGCTTGGGAGAGGTAATATTCGATTACTGAAAGGGAGGCATTGGCAATTGTATGGGGGTTTAAGCGATTCCATTATTATTTGGCGGGGAGGCATGTGAAAGTGGTGACTGACCATAAGGCCCTTACATTTCTGACCACAAGCAAATTGAGGCATAGCAGACAAAACGCGATGGGCCCTGGCATTACAGGACTGTGACTTCGAGATAATTTATGAGCCAGGAGCAACCCATATAATACCTGATGCCTTGTCAAGATTACCAGCTGACTCGAGAGGAATGTTGGTGGACAGGCCAGAAGGAGAAGGAGTTAGAATTAACCTGATGAAAGGAGTACAGTATGAAGAATTCCTAAGGAAGTTCCTAAAGAATGTGTGCAGGGAACAGAACGAGGACGAGAAATTGAAGACAATTAAAAACAAATACAGGTGTGCAGGGGAAGAAAGAATTCGCACATCTTATTATATTCACAATGGGATACTTTATAAAAGAAACAAGGAGAGTGAGGAGAACTGGAAACTCTGTGTGCCTGAGCATGTTGTAGAGAAATTAATTTGGTATATGCACTATAGCAATGCGCATTATGGATCGAAAAAGTGTCTAGAAAAGTTGAAGTCAGATTGTGCATTCAACAACATGAGAAGGCGTATACGTAAGATACTGAGTACATGTGACACTTGTAAAAAATCTAAAACGACTACAGTACAGCACAAAGGATATATGCACCCAATTGTACCAACAGCGATTAAGGACATAGTAGCAGTGGATCTTTTTGGGCCACTTCCTGCCTCACACAAATCTTAGTAGTGGAAGAACTGGTTTCCAAGTACATAAAATTTTACCCGTTAAAGAAAGCCACTAGTAGAGCCATCATTAACCAGTTTGAGAAAGACCATTTTCAAAAGGTGTGTATCCCTAAGCGAATCTTGAGTGATAATGGGTCACAAATTAGGTCAAAGGAGTGGACAGAGATGCTAAATGAACAAAAAATAGAGCAAATTGCCATTTCTAGATATAGGCCAACTTATAACCCTGCAGAACGAACAATGAAGGAATTGAACCGTTTATGCCGAACATACTGTCATAGGAAGCATGGTTCATGGAAAGAATATTTGGAAGAACTTGAATGGGTCAGGAATCACCTCCTACATGATTCTACAGGGTTAGCACCAAGTGAAGTATTGCTCAATCAAGAACCCGACAGTATTTTTCGCGAGTTGCTAGTCTACCCACCAGGAAGTTCATTGACCTGGGAAAGGAAATTGGAACTAGTGGAATTAAGTATGAAGGAGAAGGCTAGGAAAAGACAGGAAAGACACGACAAGCTAGTGAAATCGATAACTTATCGAGTGGGAGACTGAGTACTAGTAAAGGTTGATGCAAAATCAAAGAAAATAAACTCTTAAATTCACAAATTCAACCACGTTTATAAGGGACCATACAGGATTATAAAAATTGGTCATCCTAACACGGTGGAGTTGGAATATGCACGAACAAAGAGAGTGCATGGTAAGGAGCATGTGGAAAACATAGAAAAGTACTACACACACGAGAGCAGGGATAACCCAGATGAGGAAGTGGAATTCGATTAGGGCGAATGTCTGAAAAGGGGATGTTCAAGCTCCATGATGTAGTTGAGTAAGACATGTTTGGAACATTTAGTTGTTAATCGGACATTTGAAACAGGGGAATGTTTATTTGCAATGTATTTTCTGATGTATTATAAATAGAGCTTCATATTTCATATTAACAGTTACTTCAGAACGGCTGTAAAAAAAACTGTAACAACTCAATTGTAATGTAATAACTCATATGTCATCTGTTCACGTAATAATTTTTGTGTGTTACATTCAATATGGACTATAGAGGATTATTGCTGCTTGATGGAAAATTGTGATTTGGACAATGCCATGTTTATGAGATGTAATAACCTTTTGTAGAAATTATGGTGGAGGCAGCCCACTACCGGAGTCGAGGGATTATTTGGTAAATTGTAATTTCATTAATTATTTACTCTGTGTGTTTTGTTCAAATGTAATAAAATCTAGTTTCTTTGCCGATTCTTTTACGCCAGAGGCTCCAAAGAAGTCTTCTAGGGCGGGGGTGTTAGGGGCCGTAGGCCCTTACTATAACTTTGCTCTGGGCACAGATCGATACGGCGAACAATCGATTGTGACGTGTTGTGAGAGCGAGTGTCGAGTTGCGCCAGTGTGGTTGGCGGGAATGGTGTTTGTGTGAAGGCCATTGTTGAAATACAGGGTCTTTAACCGAGATGGGTGTCGCCATTGCCGTGGTTAGACCCCTAAGTAATAGATTAATACCGGGAAAGTGAAGAAGTATCACTATGAAAGTGATCAGTGACATTACTAGTGCCGATATTTGGTTTCGCGTCTACCGCGGCGGCCTAACCTTGGATTGCAGTGTTGGATGCAGTGATGGATTAGCGTGTGATGATAATGGAAAATGAAGAAAGCCTGTGCTGAGATTAGCCGTAATTAGATATGTATGACGAAGGCAGTGGCTGTCTCCTTTTTGTGTTTTGAGAAGAATATAAGTTCGTAATTAGTAAAACGGTGTTGGTGTTCCTTACTACCAGACATTCAGTATTATACGAGGCCTGTTCAGAAAGTAAGCTCCGATTAATTGCCAAATTGAAACCACAGTGAACATCAGAAATGTTTTACTTGTAACAATTAGCTACACCTTTCAGCTACTTCTCTACGTAGTCGCCGTTCTGACTTAGACTTTTGTCATAGCGTTGTACCAACTTTTCAATAGCCTCATCATAGAAGGCAGCCGCCAGTGCTTTCCGCCAATTCTCCACGCTGGCCTACACCTCGTTGTCTGTGTCAAAATGTTGTCTTCAAAGACAGCGGTTCATGTGACCAGAGATGAAACTCAGGGGGAGACAATTGCGGACTGTATTGTGGGTAATCTCACATTTCCATTTGAAAACGATGCAGGAGCATCTTCATTGCCCCTGCAGAATGCGGCTGAGAATTGTCTTGAGGAAGAAACAGCACGACAGTTATGTAATGTTAGCTGCATAGCTTCAGGCGAAATTTCTCACCAGGCCCTCGTACTTGGCGGCAGACACTATTTTCTAGACATCTTTACGCACTCACTGCGAGCTCAGAAATGAGAAGAGCGACGTGATGCTAACTGGGGTTATACTAGAGACACTACCCAACACATCTGTGCAAAGCTTTATCGGATTTTCATAGTCGTTTCCATTTCGCGACCGATCGGAGCTTACTTTCTGAACGCCCCTCGTAGTATTGAACAGGACGAACTGGAAAGTAACAACTTCCGTAGCAGTCAATTCCGATTACCAGCCCCATTAGGTTCACGATCATGTTAATAATAAATATTGGGCTGCTATTCGATCAGATCAGGTCGGGATGAAAAACGGAGGTGTTACAAGATTCCATAACTCTCCGAACCGAGGTGATGCAAAACTTTTTTTGATGTGTGTATGATATGCATTTAAAAATAGGTATGTAAAAACACGCGCGTATTCGTGTGAAAAAATTTCAAGTCAGTGGACCGACTACTTTTCGAATTTTGCGAACACAAACATATGCACGCTGAATCTTTTACTCGATTAAAATATTGCTATTGATTTACTCTCGCCTCCTTTTTACGTCTGCTGCTTCTCGCTGGCTGTGTAGGAGTTTTGAGGCTGTGACGTTATTTGGCTGTTTCCATTCGTAACTGCAACTTTGGAGTCTTCCGTAACTCATACGGCTTTAACAATTTCTGATTTGGACGTTGAGTGACTGTCAGCACGCTCTTCTGTGCAGTTGTTTTGCTGTCTTTGTTGTCCGCATGGTCATCAGAACGTTTGACGGAACTGCGGAGCGACGGAATGCGGTCTTGGTTTTCTTGCGGTGCCCTCCGTGTGTTGATCAGCTACGATGGACACATTTCTGTGGCGGGTAGCACACATTCCACAGAACCACTATCGCATATGTTGTCGCACTATGCATGCTTTATCGTAAGGAAGTTGTAGTGGCCTTCTTTTTCTGCAGTTTCGACATATGTGGATGAGTGAACTGCATATCGCATATGTCTGTGGCTGTCTATTGCATGAAATGAAATGTATACGAACTTTACACCTACATGCATCACTCCATTTTTCATTGCATCGGTTACTGGGACTTAATGTCTAAAGTAGTGCTGGAGGGAACTGACACCATGAAGCCTGCAGTGCTGTCCATAAATCCGTAAGAGTATGAGGGGGTGGACATCTATTCTGAAGAGCACGTTGCAAGACATCCCAGATATTCTTAATAATGTTCATGTCTGGGGGGTCTGGTGGCCAGCGGAAGTGTTTAAACTCAGAAGAGTGCTCCTGGAGCCACTCTGTAGCAATTCTGGACGTGTGGGGTGTCCTCCTGCAATTGCTCGAGTCCATAGGAATGTACAATGGACATGGATGGATGCAGTGATCAACAGGATGCTTACGTACTCGTCACCTGTCAGAGTCGTATCTAGAAGTATCGGTGGTTTCATATGACTCAAACTGCACACGCCCTACACCATAACAGAGCGTCTTCCAGGTTGAAGAGCCCCCTGCTGACAGGCATACCAGTACACGTACATCCGCTTGATACAATGTGAAACCTTAGTTCTGTAATTTTGTAACAGCTACGGTATACTAATTTTTGACACCAGGACTTTGTAAGTTCTATCATACGTTTAATTCCTTTCCCTTACCGCCATCCCATAAACACTCCCACAAACCCGCAATGTTTTGTGTTTCATAGTTATATTACTTTCACAATACGTTAGAGGTCGGGGTTAATAGCCCATTCTTATGTTTTTCCCGTTGTATCCCTGGTTTTGCCAATTTTAAAAAATTAAAAAATAATGTTGTTTCACATGATTATTTCAGTGTATTTAGATTTTATGACTGAGCATTATTCTTCCCTTATTAATTTTTGACTGTATGCTAATTGTACTTATTTGTTTTGTGTTACAACAATGTAGAAATGTTGATGAATTATTTTTAACCAATGTATTATGCAGAGGTTCATACCATATCTCTTTATTAATTTTTATCTGTATGATAAGTGAAATTTTAATTTCATTTTGAAATTGTGTAGACATTAAGATGACATAAAAAATCTGAGTAGGAATTAAAATCCATGGAGAAGACATAAAAACTTTGAAGTTCACCGATGACATTGTAATTCTGTCAAACACAGCAAAGGACCTCGAAGAGCAGCTGAACGGAATGGACAGTGCCTTGAAAGGAGGATATAAGATGAACACCAACAAAAGAAAAACGAGGATAATAGAATGTAGTCGCATTAAATCGGGTGATGCTGCGGGAATTAGTTTAGGATATGAGACGCTTAAAGAAGTAAATGAGTTTTGCTATTTGGGGAGCAAA
Source organism: Schistocerca nitens (assembly GCF_023898315.1). Classification (NCBI taxonomy): domain Eukaryota; kingdom Metazoa; phylum Arthropoda; class Insecta; order Orthoptera; family Acrididae; genus Schistocerca; species Schistocerca nitens. The sequence goes on from NC_064621.1 coordinate 628,782,316, forward strand.
ATAACTGATGATGGTCGAAGTAGAGAGGATATAAATTGTAGACTGGCAATGGCAAGGAAAGCGTTTCTGAAGAAGATAAATTTGTTAACATCGAGTATAGATTTAAGTGTCAGGAAGTCGTTTCTGAAAGTATTTGTATGGAGTGTTGCCATGTATGGAAGTGAAACGTAGATGATAAATAGTTTAGACAAGAAGAGAATAGGGATTCGAAATGTGGTGCTACAGAAGAATTCTGAAGATTAGACGGGTAGGTCACTTAACTAATGAGGAGGTATTGAATAGAAATGGAGAGAAGAGAAAGTTGTGGCACAACTTGACTTGAAGAAGGGATCGGTTGGTAGGACATATTCTGAGGCATCAAGGGATCACCAAATTAAGTATTGTATGGCAGCACGGAGGGTAAAAATCGTAGAGGGGGACCAAGAGGTGAATACACTAAACAGATTCAGAAGGATGTAGGTTGCAGTAGGTACTCGGAGATGAAGAAGCTTGCACAGGATAGAGTAGCATGGAGAGCTGTATCAAACCAGTCTCTGGACTGAAGACCACAACAGCAACATTTTTCAAACCAATGTGTAACAGTTTTGATGTATCACAAGTCTCTTCATGAAAGAATTTTTGGTTAGAGTCTGGCATATGCATAAAATTTTAGATGTTTTGCATCTATATATTCTACATCCCTGTTGTATTTTCTTCCAATCCTAAAAATTGTATTAATTTATCTTAATGTGTATTTTCATCAGATATGGCTTGACTGATTTTAATTTTATGGGTTGCTCTTTCGCTTGTATCTTACATGCTTGAATTTTTTGCTGGATTATAAAATATATATTCTTACCTTCATCAGTTCTGTTTATATGTTACTTTATATTTTATTTCAGTGGTGTTTTTATGTAATATCAGTCAAGTACTGTTAACATGTCAGTTTTGTAATCTGATTATAAGAGAAGTATTTAGCGGCAACTTCTTTGGATTCGGTCAAGACTGTCATCTCTGACTTCGATGTCATTTTTCTTAAATTTTCTCTTAGACCGTTTGTAAATTCTACCATCAGTTGCGCTGCTTGCAAAAGAAAAAGTCACTAGTAAATTAAGTTCTTGTGGTAGGTGCTGAGAAATTTTTACATCTTTTTGGTATGGCGATAAGGTGGTTTATTTTTTATTAAATTTGTTGATAAAATCAGATTCCAGTATGGTGCCACTCAACATCAGTTCCTTACTGCACGTCATTGGTAGCAGAGCGCGGTTATGATACGTGGACCTTGGCGTTATGGGCCCACCAGTCTTCCACCCACCGCTGACTAACATTCTACATCCAGCAGTGAGCATACCTGCAATGACGTCACGGAGCTTACTACTTGCCGTTGCCACACAAACTGCTAGGCAACTGAACACAGAGAGAGCAGCTGTCCCTGCAGTCGCGCTTAAATCACCCACATCGTCACTGCGCTTCCCTCTAGCGGCGGAAAATCGCTCTCGCTCTACTGCCACCAGTGATGCTGTCAACCGAGGGGATCTATCGATATTGTATCGCGCCACGATGTACCTCCACGGCACGTTTTTACTTTGACTGCAAGACCCCACGGTCGCTGACATTCTGGGACACACAGCCTCACGGTTAACGTACAGCGTCGGCGCCTGTAACTGTAGCGTCGTTGGATGGCGTTTCTGCCGGCCGGGGTGCCCGAGCGGTTCTAGACGCTACAGTCTGGAAACGAGTGACCTCTACGGTCGCAAGTTCGAATCCTGCCTCGGGCATGGATGTGTGCGATGTCCCTAGGTTGGTTAGGTTTAAGTAGCTCTAAGTTCTAGGGGCCTGATGACCTCAGAAGTTAAGTCCCATAGTGCTCAGAGCCATTTGAACCATGACGTTTCTGGACATGGGTTCCTACTCCGGATATTATGTACTCACTTCCCTCTACAAGTCCTAGAAATTTGTAACACGAACTACCGAAGACCTGTAACGTTGCAGCTATTTACACGGCTGCGGAGTTTTGCAGTAAGTTTTATTCCGTTAGGTGAAGCTGTATTCGAGGCTGGCAATGAAGCCTCCAGCCCCGGCCGTTGTGTAGTCGGCTGCTGGCGTCGTAATGCCATCTGTCGCGGTGTGCGGACCGTGAGAACTGCTCTGTGTGGAGCGTACTAAGATCACTTACTCATCTTACCTAAGAAATTAAATAACTGTGATAAATATGATCTGTTTGTTTTCAAATTTGGTATAGGACCTTTTATACTTTAGAAGAACAGTGTGTAAAATTTTCATGCAGATAACTTTAATAGTTTTGGAAAAATAAAAAACCTATTAAAATGTACTTAAGCGACACTTAGTAAAGTAAATTCAGATAAGAATCATGACAGTTTAAGTTTCTTTGTTATTTGAAAACAATAACAACACTCTCAGTACACACAAGTTATTTTTAAGGAATTTTGACTCTAAACTTGTAATAATTCTGCTTTCGTAATGGAAATAATAGTTTAAAAAGTTGATATTTATATTTTGTGTTAGGGTTGGAGAAGATGAGAATGAATGCAAGTGTCTATGTGGGGACATACGTCAAATTTCAATTTTATAATGTATTACACCATCCGTAACTAGCAAGTGTTAAGTAACCAGGTTGTCCTGAAAAGGGTGAATCCTCCTAACTGGTGGATGACGTATGTCTAGGAGCGTCTGCTTTTGTAATAACACGGTCAGAAAGATAGTAAGATGATACTTAGTTCTGAAGTATATTTCAAGGATAGTTTTATTTTGATTTTCGTTTGGTTTGGTTTTGTGGCACATTTTGTGAAATTTTGCAATATGAAATGACGTAGATGCATCTGGGAATGCTGATTGGAGTAAAGCGGTTTGCACGCGAAATTGATCATCAAAGGTTAATATGATTGAATGATCGTTTTGATCAACCAATTGAATGAGTTATATGCCCTGTGAGCGACGGCATTCAGTCAGTCCTAGACTAACTGTCGGACGAGAAGGTCATGTTAAATGTGTCCGGAAGAATTATCTATAAGATGAAGAAATGACGGTTAAATCGCGCTCGGTTTATATTTCCGTGCTAACAGGTGCAATTATAGATATTATAGATATTAAGGTTACGTTTTGAGGGGTTTTGGAATGTTGTTTGCAGAATAAACCGCATGTGAAACTATCGGCCTTTGTGAATATTCTGCGTGGCGTGTTCCGTATGCATGTACAGCATTTTGGCGAAGATCTTCTTTCGAGGAATTCACTGAAAAGGACGGAATGTGAACTCGTTTTGTGACAGTGTGTTGCCTGTGTGAATCTCGTAATATTTCTGGTTGGACTTAGCACATTTATGGCTGTCTTACGTCTGATATAAGCTGCACTAACTAGTAGTAGATGTACTACCAACGTAAATGTGGGCTTGATGACACAATAAATGAAAAGGACTGTAATAAAACATCAGTATCTACAAAAAAACATTTTCAATGAAGGGAGGAATCACCCACTTTGCCCGTTATTGATAGAGATTTACGGGTTTATCTTGTTACTGCAGTTAAGCGGACTTTGTAATCGTAAGTATGGACGGTGGTTTTCTTCAACGCTGCTTTTCTCGTCGTGTGCATAGTACCTACGAATGCAGAGCAACGGGTGGTCACTGGACGCTATACTGAGGTAGGTGAACATCAATAATGAAATCGCAACGCAGCGCACCAACGCCGCCCCGCCGCAGACCCTGTATGTTAGTGTTTTATGAGTCCCAAAGGACTAGCTGTAGGAAGGTCCCAATAAATTGGTCGCCAGTCCTCAAGTACTGATCGAGAAAGAACTTCGTGTTGACTGTGGTCTGTTTTACACTACTGGCCATTAAAATTGCTACACCAAGAAAGAAATGCAGATGATAGACGGGTATTCATTGGACAAATATATTATACTAGAACTGACATGTGATTACATTTTCACGGAATTTGGGTGCATAGATCCTGAGAAATCAGTACCCAGAACAACCACCTCTGGCCGTAATAACAGCCTTGATACGCCTGGGCATTGAGTCAAACAGAGCTTGGATGGCGTATACAGGTACAGCTGCCCATGCAGCTTCAACACGATACCAAAGTTCAGCAGGAGTAGTCACTGGCGTATTGTAACGAGCCAGTTGCTCGGCCACCATTGACCAGACGTTACAATTGGTGAGAAGTCTGGAGAATGTGCTGGCCAGAGCAGCAGTCGAACATTTTCTGTGTCCAGAAAGGCCCGTACAGGATCTGCAACATGCGGTCGTGCATTATCCTGCTGAAATGTGCGGTTTCGCAGGTATCGAGTGAAGGGTAGAGCCACGGGTCGTAACACATCTGAAATGTAACGTCCACTGTTCAAAGTGCCATCAATGCGAACAAGAGGTGACCGAGACGTGTAGCCAATGGCACCCCATACCATCACGCCGGGTGATACGCCAGTATGGCGATGACGAATGCACGCTTCCAATGTGCGTTCACCGCAATGTCGCCAAACACGGATGCGACCATCATGATGCTGTAAACAGAACATGGTTTCATCCGAAAAAATGACATTTTGCCATTCGTGCACCCAGGTTCGTCCTTGAGTATACCATCGCAGACGCCCTTGTCTGTGATGCAGCGTCAAGGGTAACCGCAGCCATGGTCTCCGAGCTGATAGTCCATGCTGCTGCAAACGTCGTCGAACTGTTCGTGCCGGTGGTTGTTGTCTTGCAAACGTCCCCATCTGTTGACCCAGGGATCGAGACGTGGCTGCACGATCCGTTACAGCCATGCGGATAAGATGCCTGTCATCTCGACTGCTAGTGATACGATACCTTTGGGATCCAGCACGGCGTCCCGTATTACCCTCCTGAACCCACCGGTTCCATATTCTGCTAACAGTCATTAGATCTCGACCAACGCGTGCAGCAATGTCGCGATACGATAAACCGCAATCGCGATAGGCTACAATCCGACCTTTATCAAAGTCGGAAACGTGATGGTACGCATTTCTCCTCCTTACACGAGGCAGCCCAACAACGTTTCACCAGGCAACGCCAGTCATCTACTGTTTGTGTATGAGAAATCGGTTGGAAACTTTCCTCAAGTCAGCACGTTGTAGGTGTTACCACCGGCGCCAACCTTCTGTGAATGCTCTGAAAAGCTAATCATTTGCATATCACAGCATCTTCTTGCTGTCGGTTAAATGTCGCGTCTGTGGCACTTCATCTTCGTGATGTAGGAATTTTAATGGCCAGTGGTGCATTTCTACAACTTCTGGCATCGCAAAAGCCGTCAAGCGATGATGCCACACCGCAACACATGGCCGTTGGGCTGGTAGCCATCTCAGCCCCTGCGGCTACACGACGTTACGACTCCGTCCTTTGCAGCGTGACCTGACAGAGGGCCTGTGTCGACACCGGACCATAGAACAAGAAGAGAGGTCGGCATGCCACGAACCTTTTACTGCATCCACCAATGTCACGGGCAGCCAATTAGGAGGAAGTGTGCCTCCGCCTTACGGATATTTACGACCGCGTCCCCTACGGTCACGTCAGTTTAGGTGTAGCCAGCCAAGGCAACAAGTTTTCTCTGGATCCAGCACCACCGACTGCTTGCCGTTGTCGCCGCCAGGGGATCTCTTAACCCATCCGCGGGCCCGCTGGTATTCTGTCAGACTGTAGAAACTCTGAACTCGCACAGACCGTAACTTAAGTGTTTATCTGTTCCAATGTGCCCCACTCAAGGAGAGCGAGGACTTAAAACATTTCATAGTCAAATATTTGACTAGAATAAGAGATCGGTTGGTAGGACAAGTTCTGAGGCATCCAGGGATCACCAATTTAGTATTGGATGGCAGCGTGGAGGGTAAAAATCGTAGAGGGAGCCCAAGAGATGAATACACTAAGCAGATTCAGAAGGATGTAGGTTGCAGTAGTTACCGGGAGATGAAGAAGCTTGCACAGGATAGAGTAGCATGGAGAGCTGCATCAAACCAGTCTCAGGACTGAAGACCACAACAACAACAACAGTCAAATAGTAGAGAATTCTGAGCGTGAAACCCTCCCTTTTGTTGTTCAGATACTTGCGTTTGGTTGCGAGCTTATTTACCTGTTAGGAAAGAGTCACAGTGTTGGTTACCTGTTTCGTTTGACGGACGACGAAGGCTATTTGTGTTGAATTCATTGTGTTCTTAAATGTAGAGGATGAACTGCATATTCGTGTGTTTCTTGTAGAAGTATTCAAAATACAGGATACTTCAACTTCAGCGCTGTAACACTTAAGTTACGTGGTGAACTGTTGTTGGTTTCACAATTTGTGTAAACGACTTTTATTAACACCGTCCCAAAACTTCTTCGCAGCTTAAAACTGTGTGCCGGACCGAGACAAATTCATTGGTGGAGCACTTGCCCGCGAAAGGCCAAGGTCCCGAGTTCGAGTGTCGGTCCGGCACACAGTTTTTATCTGCCAAGAAGTTTCACATCAGCGCACACTCCGCCGCAGAGTGAAATCTCATACCGCCCCAAAAGTTTGAATGTTTTAAATGTCAGTTCTCGTCTACTTACTGCGTTGTATTACAACGTCTTTGATTCGTATAATGTTGCTTGCTACAAAAAGTACCGCATTTGATGATGACGGCCTGTGTAGTGCGCATTCACGACTCCATGCTACTTCCACTTCAAAATTTGTACCACAGAAGCTGATCGGTGCGAGTCACACACGCCTGTGAATTGTCAGTGCCGGAAGACAAACAATAAAACATTTAGTTAACCGTGGAGACTACAAAATCGTGAAGCAGGTCGCAACAGGGCGGCCGAAACTATCATCATACAGCAGAAATATGACGCTACGTAACAGTTCAGAAGATTTTACCATCAGTAAAAAGTTGCCACTATGACATACTCTAACACCACAGTGACCGAGCTAATCATCTCCCTCCCTCCGAGGGTGAGCAGCCAACTTTAGTTAGCTTGCGGCTGAATTCTCCAACATCAAGCACATAATAAGATATTACTGTCTCTGCAGGTATTATTGTCTGTTACTGACCGGGAAAATTACACTCTTAAGAAGCTCTTAACGCCAGCTGACACTTTTGGGTTCGGCTGTTGGATGTTAGGTGCATGTTATCATAAAATGCGGCTGAGAACCGCGGGTCGCACGAATACGAGGTTGTGATGGTACGTCCTTAGCTTTATAAAGGCTGGAGAAAAACCTGTGTCACAAATTTTAATCCTGGTTAGCTGATGCCGGTAGGAATCAAAATTTCTAACGTTATGTAGGTCGACAAAGAGCCATTTTTAAACTACGGAAACTTGGCGCCACACGCTCCGATTGGCATTGGGATTGCCCTGTTGCCGTTTGTCGGTTGACGGGCAGCGCTATGGTCTCTCAACTCGTCACTGCCCCAACGTGACAGGCACACGTGTCGAATAGGTTTTGCTGCTTGTCTCCACCTCACGTTAGAGGCACTCACGTGTAAGCTTCGCTTCGGAGCACACACACGTCACCTTCGATTTAGTCATAGAGTAAGCATGGCGGCACAGAGTTCGTTTGAAGAACAACGAGATATGGTTTTTGTTTGTGGACTAGCCGGCGGCAATGCGCGTGAAGCTCGACTGTTGTATGAGGAACGGTCCCCAGCAAGACGCCACCAACACCCGCAAACGTTTACAGCAGTTCACCGGTGATTTGGCGAAACAGGTTCGTTAGCGGGATATCGTGGTGATGCTGCAAGACCTCGAACGCGACGGGAATGCTGCCTATGAAGAGATTGTTCTCAAGCGCTTCAAGCAAGCACTTACGACAAGTACTCAAGCGTTTGGACACGACATGGAGGTCAGTCATCGGTTAGTCTGGGAGGTTTTGGGAGATGACGGCCAGCATACATTTAGTTTCCACCCTGTCTAAGACCTAAATCCTGTGGCGCACTATGAACACAGGCTAGGGTTTTGCCGGTGGTTTCTGCGACGTGCTGCACGATATCCCGGCTTCCCTGCCATTGTGTTGTTTCCCGATGAGTGCACCTTCCATCGGTATGGCCTTTACAACACTCGAAACCTCCGTTACTGGGCAAGGGGAAATCCTCACGGTACGTCCGTCCACGGACACCAGGAACGATTTTCGCTCAACATTTGGGCAGGCATTGTAGGTGTCCATCTGATTGGACCGGTTCGTCTACCTCCTCCACTTACCGGGGCAAATTACCATCAATATTTGCAACAAACTCTACCCGGGCTGCTGGAATATGTTCCCCTGGACATACGGCTACCCATGTGGTTGCAGCATGACGGGGCGCCCACACATAACAGTCATACTGTGCATGTATCTTTAAATGAACTCTTCGACGGCCGGGTAATTGGAAGAGCTGCTTGTAGGACGTGGTTCCTCGATCACCAGAGCTCACACCACCGGACTTTTTCCTGTGGGGATTCTTCAAGGTTCTAGTTCACCCACCCAACGCGAACCACCTAGGAACAAAGAGGAATTAATGGATCGCATTCAGCATGCCGCTAATCACACCAGGGCAATGCTAGGAATTTTTGAAAGATTTCGATAAAACACCGTTCGGCAATACCAAGCTTGTGTCGCGTGAGAAAGTCGCCAGCTCGAGCACCTGCTTTAAGTAAACAATGTCCTAGCTACAAAAAAGGCCCTTTTCGCGGCCAACAATATTTGTAAAAAATTTTTGTGTACGCGAACTAACAGCTGTTGACGGGTTTGTTCGCGGTACGTCTTATCATGAAACTATAACGGATGTGTCAGAACCCCAGTGGATTCGCCCCCAGATCCCCAGGGTGGAAAGCTGGCTCGCTACCACCGAGTATGTGGGCCGCCTTGAATACATAGTGATCTCCGGCACGCCAAGAATTCGTGGCCATGTGTTGTTCAGAGCATCCGGCAACAGGAAATCCCGCGGCGAACCGGAGCGTGTGGCACCAAGTTTCCGTAGTTTAAAAATTCTGTATTGTCGACTTATAAAGCATTAGTAATTTTCGTTTCTACTGGCATCAGCTAGTCAGCGTTAAAATTCCGTGACACAATTTTTCTCCATCATATATATATATATATATATATATATATATATATATATATATATATATATATATATATATATATATATACTGTATTTCTCGGGCGCCACAGAGTATTATCTGTTCCAAAATCTCAAGAAATATCTCAGGGGAAAACGATTTCTGAACACTGAGGAATCGAGAAAGGCTGTGGATGAGTGGTTTGCAACACAATCGATATGTTTTCGTTTTAAAAGGATTAAAGAACGTGGAACAAAGATGTTGAGCTCAAGAGGGAACATTTTGAGTATATATTTATTGTTCCCTCTTGAGCTCAACACATTTGTAGCATCTTTGTTCCACGTTCTTTAATCCTTTTAAAACGAAAATATATCGTGTTGCAAACCACTCATCCACAGCCTTTCTCGCTTCCTCAGTGTTCAGAAATCGTTTTCCCTTGAGATATTTCTTGAGATTTGGTAGCAGATAATACTCTGAATCGCCCGAGAAATACAGTACACTCTGATGATGTGACGATTTTTGCTACGTGATAGCCGTCTTGTGAGGAAAGGCATTCTCTGGCGGAAACAAGATTCTTTTCTCACTTTTCCTCGGCGCTTGGAGACCAATAGTTGTTAAAGAAGAGTTCAACGTAATACTTTACGAGATGGTTTTACCACGTCGTAAGTAGTCAATGAGAAGGTTTCCATCGTTATCCCAAAAGATGGTCGCGCACAACTTGTCTGATGATCTTCTTATTTTGAACTTCTTTGGACATCGAGAAGGACTACATTCTTTGGATTGTTCTTTGGTGTCTGGATCAAAAGTGTGTGTCCATGTTTCATCCATGGTAGCGAGATGATTCAAGAGTACAGGAAAAATTGCACTAAAATGGACTGTGAAGCAACCACATGGTCACGCTTTTGCACTGGAAAGAGACATTTCGGAATCCATTTAGATGAGAGTATTTCCTTGTATAAAATCTCGTTTGTAATGTGTTCCACAAGTTTTCGGGATATGCCCAAAGTCTCTACTACATTTTTTCCACTTATTTTCCGATCATTAAATACCATGGAATGAACGGTATCCATGGTTTCCGAAACTGTGACCTGGAGTTGACCTTTCAGTCCACCCTACGCCTTCAGTGCTGAAATGCCCTATTTTAAATGCAGCAACTCGATTCTTGATAGTGGAGTAGGAAGGGCGATTACCACGCAGTGTACCAGACGTAACATCATAAATTTGTTTGGGCGCGTACAGTTTAAAAAGAAAGATTCTTAATCACATCACAACTTACTTCCACTGTGAAATCTCTATTTTCTTGCGCAGTATTCACTTCAAAATTGCACAGGAAAATAAAAACCAGTATCACTACTACGTAATTACTATTACATATAATGTGAAGAATAAGGTTTAATGCCAAAACACCAGAATTAATCTACTTCAGATGGGAGCGTTTTATTTGTGTCGGCTCGATGGTGATGGTTGTCTCAGTCTGGTTGACATGGAACAGCGTCCGTCGATCGCCACGACTCCGATCTGTAACTGTTAAAAAACAAACTCCTCGCTTGGTTGATTGGTTTCACACACTGTCTCCTTTAGACTGATATCAGCGTATCGATGGAGCATCACGCCGGAATGTGTAAGCAGCCCTTCTTTAAAATTGAATCACCGGTGTTCGAAGTCTGTCGGTCTCCTTTACTTCGAACCCACAGCGACTGAACCATTCGGTACCGCATCAACTCCCTTGACCTGAAACAATTAACCAAATACACTTCGCGTGTTCGCGACAGGCTGATAAGCTTACGCGAACTTGATAACTGTAGTTCTTATGCCCGGTTTGCGAATGAGTGTTCAAACGCAGATAACAGGGTATCTTGAGTTATAAAGTCCATCGCTCAAGCCGATGCCACATCATAGTTTTGCGAGGATTTTGATTTATTAAGCAATACAGCGTGGTCCAGGCGTCGCTACGGTGTTAAATCAACAACTAATACGACGTAATTCCAGAGATAAAATACTCTTCGGACAAGGTACAGAAAGCGTCGTATTTCGGTGTAAACTAGCTGTTAATAAAATCTCTAAATCTGGGTTCTCTCAAGAAATAGTTAATTTCACAATTACACAGTAAATTTCGATTAAATGACGTAGCCGACACGAAGCATTAAGGTTATATTGGAGTTTATTTAACTTCGTAATTATTTAAACATGCACTGAAGAGACACCTATATTTCAGGGACTTGAATCTATTTGCATCAGCGATTCTTACACTGACTACAGCTTACGACAACACGGCGTAAATGTAAGTTCTTCGTGATCGCGTGTAGCTGTTTCCTATTCAAGGCTAATAATAGAGTTTATGTCGGCGGTTGGTATATTGCTGTGTCCTTTGATGTTCGTGACAATTACACAACCACAGATCACGAAGGCTAAGACCCAGCGTTAATCAGGTATCACATTATTTACTTTTCTTTCACATATAATAAATGCTCCGTTGTCTGGCTAAACCGTGAATGTTATTTTCTTCAGTTCGAAATTCTGAACAGCACGTCAAGTCGATACTGGAAAACTTTTAAAACTTCAGATCAGTTTGAAACAATCTAGTAGCGTTCAACAGGCTTACTACTGTTGCGACGTCTACAAGAGAGACTGAATTAATATCTCCATTGCAGTGTTATTGCATTGTAGTCGCAACGAACTTACAGCTCGATGCGGCTACAACTCTCTTCTTGGATAAATGTTAGGGATTTTCTCTGCCTCGTGATGACTGGGTGTTGTGTGATGTCCTTAGGTTAGTTAGGTTTAAGTAGTTCTAAGTTCTAGGGGACTGATGACCATAGATGTTAAGTCCCATAGTGCTCAGAGCCATTTGAACCATTTTTTTTTTTTTGGATAAATGTTATGTCAGATCTATTTATGGTCTGGGATTTAACCTTCGTAAAGAATATATTTTGAATTATTTATTTAAAGTTTCGGGCTTCGTATCATCTGATAGTCTTTCATTTAGTTCTTTCTTTATAATTAACGTTATTAGTTACATAGTATTCCTGTAAGTCAAACCTACAATAGTGCTAATTTTGTCGTCAGTAACTCCCGTCAATGTCAGGATAAGTAATTTTGCTATTTCTTTTGCTACCAAAGGGCTTTCATTAGGGGTTCCATATTTCGGGTGTCACAAGGTTCATCTAGGAACGTATCAGTACCCGCTCGCGTTTGATTCGGACTGCATGCAGCCCGATCGGTCATACTTTGACGACCATTGCCTCAGAAGCTTAAGCTATCTGTGGAACTGTAGTGGTTACAGGAACTACGAGGCTATTTGTGCATGCCCGGGGGATGTGGCTTGTTAGCTGCAAAGCGTTGCTTTTGTTTTGCGATATTGGAAATTCAGATTGCGCAGCGCTGGCAATTGGCACGGGAAGCCACTGACCAGTGGGAGCTCGCTTTTATTGGAATTTGGCGAGACAGACAGTCCAAAGAGTGAGAAAACAATAAATTTATCTGCGTACGCGAGCGTGTGGGCACTGCGTGTCGGTGTTAGTACGGCGTCGGCCGCCCGACGGTGTGTGACGAATGCGGGCTGTGGAGAGGTGCGATGGAGAATTAGTGGGTAACCAGCGTGATGGAGTTCTACTTGGAGGCGCAGGTAGAGCAGCTGAAAGGCGCATTATACCCAACGAAAGGTTCTTTTGTGGTGGTAATTTTTGGCAAAAGCTGTATATAAAATAGTACTACAGTTTACAAGAAAAATTCGTTTCGCATCCTACACATTCAGTTTTTATCTTATTTACGCAGTCAGTCGCTTTTCATATTTTTAACAAGGAGTCTACAGTGTGTATCCTGGAGTATTAAGTAGCTTTTCTTCGTTGTCACATATCTGTTAAAGATATAAAAACAGTTCATGGAAGATTTTATAAAAGTACTTACAGCGAAGCATGTAATTCCCCCATATGTAAAAACAATTGAAAGCTTCCACTTGCACCCTGAAGTTTGTTTACCGGTAAGCGAAAGAAATTCTCTTCAGCGGAAGACTCATAGTGTCGTATTACTCGCTTCCAGGAAAGACTCGGAGATTATGTTACAAAGTGTGTGACAGTATGGAGACGAAGATTACCGGAGATAAATAAAAAGTTTTTACTATTAATTTATACTGTCGTGTCATTCTTAATAATTAGTCTTTTCTCTTTAACAGTTTACGCTAATTTATGTTGTCGCTGTTTTTCCGGGGTGCCGAAATCTTTGAGTCTGATACTTATAGGGGATACACAAAAATAAAGAAACACCACAAACGCAACACATTACCATGCCCAATATCGCGTAGAAAACCCGTTGGCATTCAAAACAGCTTTCAATCGTCTCGGAATGGAGAAACACAAATCCTGTATAATTTTCAAGGGATCTTATACTATGAAACTTCCTGGCGGATTAAAATTGTGTGCCGGACCGAGACTCGAATTCGGGAACTTTGCCTTTCGCGGGCAAGTGCTCTACCAACTGAGCTATCAGAGCACAACTCACGCCCTGTCTTCACAGCTTCAATTCTGCCAGTACCTCGTCTCCTACCTTTTAAACTTCACAGAAGCTCTTCCGCGAACCTTGCAGAACTAGCACTCCTGGTAGAAAGGATATTGCGGAGACATGACTTATCCACAGCCTGGGGGTGTTTCCAGAATGAGTTTTCCACTCTGCACCGGAATGTGCACTGACATGAAAGTTCCTGGCGGATTAAAACTGTGTACCGGACCGAGACTCGAACTCAGGACCTTTGCCTTTCGCGGGCAAGTGCTCTACCATCTGAGCTACCCGAGTACGACTCACGACCAGTCGTCATAGCTTCAATTCTGCCAGTACCTCGTCTCCCACTTTCCAAACTTCACAGATGCTCTTCTGCGGACCTTGCAGAACTAGCACTCCTGGAAGAAAGGATATTACGGAGACATGGCTTAGCCACAGCCTGGGGGGTTTCCAGAATGAGAGCACTTGCCCACGAAAGGCAAAGGTCCCGAGTTCGAGTCTTGGTCCGGCACACAGTTTTAATCCACCAGGAAATTTTCATATCAGTGCACACTCCACTGCAGAATGAAAATCTCATTCTGATCTTATACTATTCTTCCTGCAAAACTGTGGCACGTTCAAGAAACGACTATGAAGGCTGACAACGATCACGCATCCTTCTCTCCAAAGTAGACCAAAACTGCTCAGTAATATCGAGTTGCGTATCAAGTACTGGTCAGTGGAGATGCGACGATTCATCCTCGTGCTCACAAAAGCAGTTTGACCATGTGAACAGGGATCCTTTCGTTTATGAACACAGCATCACAGCTGCGGGACAAGCACTGCACCATCGGATGGGCTTTATCAGCCACAATGGTTACGTAATACTTGGCAGTAATGCGACCTAGCACAGTAACCATGGACCCTATGGGACACTATGGTACGACTTTGCAAATCGTCACCGTACCCCAGCCATATTTGACTCTTGGGACGTAAATTCGTCAGGAAGTTGGAAACACTGTCCACCAAGACTAATCCGACCAAATGACATTCTACCATTGCTCCGGTAACACACTGTTATGACCCATTGTCAAAGATTTAAATGTACTGTTAAAAGTTCACATTTGACGCATATTACTTTATCGATAGAATTTCGTTCCTCTATTACCTTAAATAGTAAAAACGTTGCACAACTCATTCTTGATTTACCTCTTGTCTGGACACTGTCGTCGTTGAGCTTCCATATGAGAAGTATCGAATGTTTTGCTAGCGTAATCTTATATTGAAAAGACAACGAGATGGCTAGTGAACGATGTACATGTTAAACGTTATTCCACTAACTTAAACACTTCTATTATTATTCTGCCTGTTAAATTGGTTGGTAGTTGTCGATTTGGTTGACGCAACCATGGCAAGCCATTAGCACCCATCGTATCCAAGTTACGACGTACATCATTCGAGTCTGCAGTCTATACCTTTTTAACGAAGCACGATTTTCATTGCTATTTTAATGTAAAGCTGACTTTGGCATTTATTTTGTAAGTAGGCTGTTTAGGTTTTTATGTTGGTAACGCCACGTAGCGCTTTGTATGAAAATCACTGACTGTGCTGTGTGCAATCTGTGGCTTGTTGGCATTGTTGGAAGATTCGCTATTGTAGTGTTGGGCAGTTGGATGTGAACAGTGCGTAGCGTTGCGCAGTTGGAGGTGACCCGCCAGCAGTGGTGGATGTGGGGAGAGAGATAGCAGAATTTTGAGAGCGGACGATCTGGATGTGTGTCCATCAGAAAGAGTAAATTTGTGATACTGGATATCATGAACTGATATATATGATGATTTTTGAAGATTATTAAAGTAAATACACTGTTTGTTCTCTATCAAAATCTTTCATTTGCTAATTGTGCCTCTAATCTTTTATTTAGCTGGCAGTATTGGCGCTCGCTGTACTGCAGTAGTTCGAGTAACGAAGATTTTTGTAAGGTAGGTGATTCACGAAAAGTATAGGTTATTGTTAGTCAGGGCCATTCTGTTGTGGGGATTATTGAAAGTCAGATTGCGTTGCGCTAAAAATATTGTGTGTCACTTTAGTGTTGATCAGAATTGGTAAAGAGGTGTCTGAGAACGTTCAGTTGTGCTCAGCTGTTTCAAAATCAAATAACGTAAGAGGTTTATCAGCACAGTAATTCATTAATTTTTCTAAGAGGATGTTTCAGCTTCAACAATTACACGGTGAAACATCACCAAGCTTACTACACTGAAGCGCTAAAGAAACTGGTATAGCCATGCGTATTCAAATACAGAGATATTTTAACTGGCAGAATACGGCACTGCAGTCGGCTACGCCTATATAGGGCAACAAGTGTCTGGTGCAGTCGTTACATCGGTTACTGCTGCTACAGAAGGAAGTTATCAAGATTTAAGTGACTCGTCGCATGAGCGATGGGACGCAGTATCTGCGAGGTAGCGATGAAGTGGGGATTTTCCCGTACGACCATTTCACGAGTGTATCGCGAATATCAGGAATCCGGTGAAACATCAAATCTCCGACATAGCTGCGGCCGGAGAAAGATCCTTATAAAGGCACATTTGCATGCCGAGCGTGAGTTTCCGCGGAAACGCGAAATATTAATTAAATAAATAATCAGTGACAAATAAATAAAGCCTATGGCACACAACTGCAGCGCTGTGTCGCTGATAAAACAAAAGCATAATTACGTTACTCTTATGTTTGATTAAGAAGAGAGAGCTGTGGTAGAAGTGGTGCGAGAAGCACGTATTTTATTTTATTGTCTGGCACACCGCCATATTTTCATGCTATAGAAGAATACTGCGAGTTGCAACCACACTAGGCACTCGATTCTGAAAAGAATTTGTATTTGTAAAAGTAAGTAGGATTATGAACTGTAGGCAATTTCATTGAATATATCTGATTTAACTAACTATGTAACTTTTTTATGTTCAGTAGACAATCACCTCTGTACGACGTATTGGCATGGCTGGCAAATCATTGTAATATTGAGATTAGATTATGAGTCCGTACCTACCGCAGCAGTCTTTGGAAACGATTTAATTACGAAGTCCGATTATTTCAATTTTATTTCACGGTCAACTACGAGTAACATTGCCTTTACCAAATAGCCATTGTCAAGCGTCTGATTCCGAATAATTAAACGTCCACGTTCCAGATAAGGAAATATCAATTACAACCAATCACAATCATATACATCACAAATAGTGAATAATTGAAATATTTTATTTATTATATTTTTATTTTATTTATTTTATATTGGCGACTGCGTGTCGGACTTGTTATTTTGTCATTTGTTACATTGTTCTTTTTGTTTCATGTCAAAAATCAACTTTCTGGACCTGGACGTGAATGTATGAGAGATAACAAAAATCTGAAGATATTTTCCAATTCTAAAGTTTTGCCGGAAGACGCAATGAAACTTCCAGCAAAATAAGGTAAGACGCAGCATCTTTGCATTAGCAGGCTTGACCAGACATATAAATTCAGTGTATTAGCTTTTCAGTAAATTCTGTAGTGTTTCTTTCGCGCATAACAGTTTTCAGTAATAAATTCCATTCTCAGTACTTTTCCCTAAACAATAACGTATGCAACAATACCAATGCACGAGTGTACAATATGGCCGACTTCTGTACGATATGATGTAACATGGCCAGCAGCCATTACCAATAATCTCAAATTCAGTTTATATTTTTAAATTAACGGACAGCCATTGTTGCTACGAGCGATTCATGCTCAACTGCATCTTATTTTAAAATCAGTGTCAAATATTTTCTTGAAACATATATCACGTGTGGCATGGTAATAACTAGAAATCAATACGCAAAAATGGAACAGCAAAGACGTACTATTCAGACACAATCCGACTCGGACGAGAGACAAATGTTAGAAAATGACTTTACGACAGCAACCGGTAGTGACGATTTATCAAACATTGACGCAAGTGTTGACGGAAATTTTGACAATAGCCCGTCCACCACAAAAATTTCAAAGTCTCAGTCAGAGCCCATGTTAATGCATGACGTCACGTCTAATGACGCGGCGGGGGCACAGACCTTGCAAACGGTAAACATTGCCGACATGTTACAAATGTTAATGAAACAGAACGCGGAGAACATGGCAACCTTAAAGACACAAAATGACGAAATTAAATCTGACCTCATAGCACTCAAGACAGGTAATGACACTTTATGTAAACGTGTGGAACTTATAGACGCCACACTGACCAAACAGATGAATGAACTCAGTACTAAATTTTCCCAGCTTAATACGAGACAAGAAAAGACTACAACTGACGTAGTACTTTTACAGACACAAGTAAAAAACCTTAATGTCACGTGTGAAGTTCTTACTGAACAAATTCAAACATATCCTTTAGTGCACGACAACCTTGAAGGACGAATTACTGACGTGCAGAATAAATTTGACAATGTTGAACAACACCTGACTGACATCTTACAATCTGATGTCACAGCTCATTTTCAAAACATTAATAAAGAATTTCATGATTGGGTAGAGAACAAAGACAAACATTTTGATAGATGCATACGTGAAAATTTACCAACAATTGTGCACGACTCCGTAGCGGAATACATGACTAATAACAAACAGCTGATCAGTGATGCAGTACAATCCGTCACTGCACCCATGAGAGAATTCACCGATCGACCACAGACTGAATGTAACGAAAATATCAGTCAAAATGCACAGTTCAGGAACCAAAATACATTCGAGTATGACACACACATACCGCACACGACAAACACACAAGAACAAAACACACCACGACTACAATACATACCACGATGTGCAAACACAAACACAAGCTATTATCATGGTAAACCACAGCAACATTATCGTAATTACTCGCCAGCTGAACATAGCAGTAATTACAGTGGAATAAATCCATATCACAATGCGAAGGAAGAAGAAAGCTTAATGAAACACAGGCAATTTCAGATTTTTATCCCAGAAAAACGAACCATTCATCCGGTGATTTTTCTTAAATCTTTTAGTAACGCATTTCCACGCACTTGGAGTGACCGGAAAAAGATTTCATATATTGTCGGTTACATCCAAGGCGATGCAGCTGTCTGGGCATACAGTCAAGCTGACGTATGTACCACGTACAGTGAGTTTGAGCGTGCTTTTCTGAACAAATTCTGGTCGCAATCTGTCCAGGAGCGACTCAGAAGACAAATTCTAGAACCTGAAATTTTTAACAGTAAAAATGGCAACTTACGCAGATATTTTGAAAAATACTTGAACATGGGACACTTTTTAGACGAACCAGTCGCAACACGCGATATACTCCGTGCGTTGAAGGCCAAATTGCCTTTCAACATTAAAGAAAAACTCCTACATATCCCGGATGACGATTCAGATTATTTCTTAACAGCTTTAGATTCGGTTGACATGTTACTTGAAGATCAGCGCTTCGCGCGGCAAAACAGCAGCCACAATGTTTACACTAGTGGAATGCAAAACATGCAGGCTTGCCAACTCAATTCTGGCGCGCCCACAGTTGGATACGCGGTACAGCAAAAACAGCAAACTCACATGCAGTCTCAATACGGAAATCAAAATCAACACGCGTATTCCAATACAAACAATAGTTACAACAGTAATAACACTTCATGCGGCAATCCATACAAAAGGCACCGCGGTAATAACTACAACGGTAACAACGGATACAAAGGGAACGACAAAAGCACAAACAGAAATAGAAATAATAATAACTACGAGCCAAGACAGCGTCAAGGCTGGACTCGTAACGATCAGTACTTTCATTCAAACACTGCTTTACCACAGCAGCCACCAGGACAAAATTGGAGCATACCTTACGACCGACAGGTAAGTTATAATGCGCAACAGCAACAACAACCGCAAAAGTTTGGAGATCACAATAGGCAATATCCGAATGTGAATATAATAGAAATGACACCTGATACACAACCTCAATCTGTGTCAGTACCTAGTACAAATGCTAATCCGACAAACTAGAAACAGTCACTTCTATGCCCCAGGTCGTGGCTGAAGAATTCTTGGGGGGCGACTTCAATTTTAATCAGTTATTTGACACCACACTTGAACAACAGAATAATGATATGCCGAATAACTCTAAACAAAAATTACCTGTTTTATTTATAAGATACAACCACAAAAACAATATATCAGATGAACTTTTGCAAGACAGTACACAATGTCGTTCAAATACAAATGAAATTGTTTTAGCATCTACTACTGGTGTAGTAGGTGGGATTCCAACTACTATTATCCTAGATACAGGTGCAGCTGTGAGCGTTTTGTCTTTTAATTTCTATAAAAAGATGTGTGAATTGGAACCCGTGCCTGAGTTTCCTGCCCAAAACTGTAAAATAACTACTGCACTAGGTAATAAGTCATGTAGGGTTACGAAGCAAGTTTTTGTAAACATTAAAATAGGTAATGGAACCGTACAATGGCCATTTCTGGTTGTACAAAACCTTGTGACAAATTGCATATTAGGAATAGATATTATGAGCGAGAAGGACTGCATTATAGACTTCTCCGAAGGTAAATGTATTTTAAAGGATAAAGGCAGTGTAATTATTATTGTGGACAGGAGAACTCTAAAGCATGACAAACACTGTACAGGGTACAAGGTTCAGTTAGTACTTGACAATGACATTCAAGACACGCACACACACTCATCTGACACAGAGCTAATGGACTTGAAAACATTGCTTGATCATAAGATAAATGAAGCTACTGCTCTCAGTGCACATGAACGTATAAAACTACAGGAAGTGTTATCCAAATATTTACAAGTTTTTACCAAACGAATAGGTGTTATCAACACGTATGTGTACAAGATTGAAGTTAAGCCTCACAAGATCTTCTACCACAAGACATATAACGTACCGTTATCTCAACGACCTGCTGTGTGGCAAGAATTAAAACAAATGTTAGACTGGAAGGTCATTGAACCATCCACTTCACCTTACTGTAGTCCTCTACTTGTTGTCAAAAAATCAAATGGAAGCATTAGGTTAGTGTTAGACGCACGAGCAATTAATGAAATAATTTTACCAGTTCACACAAAACCCGAAAATTTAGAAGAGCAATTACAGAAATTTCTAGATGCAAAATATTTTTCCACAATAGATCTCGCTAATTCATTTTGGCAGGTGGGTATCACTCCTGATTCTCGGAAATATACTGCATTTATGTTCGGGGGGCGAACCTATCAGTTTTGTGTTCTACCTTTCGGACTGAATGTCAGTTCTGGGGTATTCATTACAGCCCTGGATACCGTGCTTGGCGACGATTTAGTTGAGACAGTCACACACTATGTAGATGATATACTGATAGCTACACAGTCTTGGAATGAACACGTTGACACACTTCAAAGAATTTTAGAAAAATTTGCACAAGCTGGAGTCACAGCCAATCTTAGAAAATCAAAGTTTGGTTGCAGTGAGATAAAATATTTAGGACATATCATTAATTCACAGGGCATACGTCCTGATCCCAGTAAATTAGATGCTATCAGAAACTTTCCTAGCCCTCGAACTAAAAAGCAGTTAAAATCATTCCTTGGGCTATGTTCATTTTTCAGACGTTTTTTGCCACAACCACTTTTGAACAGTAAACATCTGCTAAATCTACTCAGAAAGAATCAAGTTTGGATCTGGTCAGAACAGTGCCAGAATGACTTTAATACAATTAAACATGCCTTAGTGAATGCAAACTTATTGAGCCATCCAGATTTCAATTTAGATTTTTGTATGACTTGTGACGCTTCACGTACTGGCTTGGGATGTTGCTTATTTCAAGTTGTAAAGAATAAAGAAAAGGAACAGATAAGAATTATTGGGTTTGCGAGTCGTACTTTATCTGAATGTGAGCGTACATACTCCACTACTGAGTTAGAAACACTTTCCATAGTATGGGCATTCAAGAAATTCAATTATTATTTATTTGGAAAACATACAGTAATTTACACTGACCACCAGGCCCTGACATTTTTGTTAACTTGTAAACTTGTACATCCTAGACTATCACGATGGGCAGTTACACTTCAGAACTACTCTTTTGAAATTAAATACATAAGAGGTAAGGACAACACCATTGCAGACGCTTTGTCTAGACTTCCACAAGGTATGAATGATACCAACAGTGACTTGGAAAATGTAAATGACTACAGGATTCTCTTAATGCAAGATAAGCAGTATCACCAATATTATATTGATATGTGCAGAAACATGGCTGAATTACAAAAATCTGATCCTCACTGGTATAAGATAATAACATTACTGGTAGAAAAACACAATCATCCTTTGACTAAGTATTACAAGTTACACAATGATGTGTTATTTTATCGCCGACATCCAAATGCTACTAACTGGTGTGTATGCATTCCCAAAGAGTCTGAACGTAATCTGATTTGGCACACACACTTAGTTTGGAGTCATTATGGGACGAAAAAGTGTTTAGCAAAGATCAGCACATACTGTTATTTTAGCAATATGAGAAGAAAAATTTACAGGGAACTGAAAACATGTGTCATATGTCAAAAATCAAAACCTCAGAATTTATCCACAAAAACAGATTTACATTCTATTTTACCCAGTAAACCCCTGGAAATTCTGTGTACTGACATCAGTGGACCGCATCCAGCAAGCTCTGGAGGCGTCAAATATATCTTAGCTTTTTACGATATATTTTCTAAACATGTAAAACTTTATGCTTTAAAATCCGCCACTGCAAGTGCTATAATACGAAGATTCTCAAGTGATTACCTGACGCACGTGGGAAAACCTAAAGCAATTCTGTCAGATAATGCAGCATACTACTCTGGGTACAAATGGAGAAATTTCTTGAAGGACAATAACATTAAAAGTATATTTATTTCGAGGTTTAGTCCACAATGTAACGCGACTGAGAGACTTTTCCGAGAATTAAACCGATTCATGAGGACCTATATTTCATCAAAACATACTAATTGGGTGTCCTACCTAAGTCTTTTCGAAGACGTACACAATCACTTAAATATTTACGATACAAATTACACACCTAACGAGATCATGTTCAATTGCAAACAGAACGATCAGTGGATAGAACCATTACCTAAGTTGTCAGACAAGGAAATCACACCAGAACAGAAAATAAAAGAAGTTTTGACTACGCTGACACATCACGCACAGATACGAAACAAACATCACAGAAACACAATAAAAAGAAAACAAAAATTCGAGGTAGGAATGCTTGTACTACTTCGTACTCATCATAAATCTGTAGCACTAAAACGACGCAACGCTAAGTGGCGTCTGCTATATGAAGGACCTTATATAATTATTAACATACCGCATCCTGGTGCGTATCTGTTACAACATCGTAGAACTAACAAAATTATTGGGCTATACGCACACCGAGATCTTAGAGCATTTCATGCGGAATAATGTCAAAGTCATACCCATCAAAACATTGCTAAGCAACTCGAAAAACTCTGTTGCTACAACACAGATAATAAGTAGTATAGAAATTTTCATTTCAGCGGTTCCAGTGACGCAGTTGAAGGCAGAAGAACTCTTCTTTCAGCGCGCGCCACCACCTGGAAGACGGAATATTAAAATAAAATTTATGTTTACGTAGCAGTGAATGATATATTAATTTTTCACGAAACATTTGTTACTGTAGGTACCACTGACTTGGTATGACACCTGACGAACCGACAGACGTCATCTGTGAAGCGATCTTTTACTTCGAAAAATAGATTAGACGCACATCTCTCAACACGAAAAGCATCTATCAGTAGTCAAGGCCACACAGACACTATACACACACGCACAAAACGCGAGGAATCGAACAGTTTTCCGTCTCTTATTATTTTGAATATTTATTGAGTAGTGAAAATGCCTGGTCTTGCCTACTGATGTAATGAATGTTGTGTCTAACCAATCTTAATTTCAGATGACATCATAAAATAAACATCGATAAAATTCCAGCAAAACCGATAAAGAGGACGTCAATATCTGCAATTCATGTAATCAAATGTGACACAATGTAATAACCCATAGCTATGTAATGATGATGTAAACATGTTTATGTGCAACTGAATTATGTTTATGCTAAGAAAATATGTGACGTGTATATGTACGATTACTCATGTTTATTTTTCTTTCAATGATGTATAATGTAACTGTTACTATGTAAAAAATTGGAACAAAACAAGTGCCAAAAAGACATTGCATAGTGAACCACTGTTCACGGACATTAACGAACATTACTAACTCTGCAACCACGCAGAAACCTATGTGAAAGAAACGGTTAATGCCATTCATTATGCATCGTACCTATGTAAACGCGATGAACCATTTCTTTGATTAATAACTACGAACATTTAGGTGAGCTATATTCAGCAAAAAAAAAAAAAAAAAACTGAAAATGTGAAGTGCATAATTCGTGCATCGTCTAGTGACATTACTACAGTACCTAACTTCAAGATGTTAACTGGATTAAATGGACACAAAGTGCCTGTCCAGAAAACAACACGACAGGTGGAAGAATTTTGGTTGGAACTTCAGGGAATGAAATGTTCTCGAAATGTGATGGACACTCTTACCTGGACTGTCCAAGGATCGACGCCAGCTATGTGCCGTCCGAGGTTCTGCAACCAAGCTTCCACGGAATGTAAAAAACGAACTGCACGTGGACCAATTACTCGACGGGTCACGTCAGATCTGTAATAAACAATGCTTTTTGTCTCAACGAACTGTAGCACAACGACTATAATGGAAATGGGAAATGGACACGCTTATGTATTAATCACGTTGTTATACAACGATGTCACTGTGATCAAAAAACTTTACCACGATGACACTAACCTGTAAAAAATTATTGTGCAGCAGGTGAATATGAATTGAAATAACGTCACGATGTGTATAGGTCAACGCACCTGAAACATACGGACATTTTTCTTTGAAGTATTTCAAAACAATACTATGTAACTAAGAAACATTCAACAATCTAAGTTGTATTGTGTAATAACAAATATTGTAAATTTAAAACTAAGTTACCTGTCATAGAATGTAGTCTTCATATGAAATCTTGCTTGAATATTTTCTTTGTGCAACGATTTAGAAACGCGCGCACACGAACAATATGAACTGCAATACTGTGCCGCGTGATCTAACTGTACAATATAACAGCAGTGCCGGAGTCACACAGACGCTTCTGCGCATGCGCGCACTCTATCTGCCAACATAAGAACTTTTACGGCGCACCCGCGTCATTCAAATTTTGTACATAATGTGTATAATGTGTGTAATGTAAGTCATGTAAATAGTTGTACATAACTTAGATTTTCTTGTGCCTTTAGGTGAATTGCTCGCCTGCAGGTGTGTCCTTTCGCCTCGCAATTCAGGGGGCAATATAAAGGCACATTTGCATGCCGAGCGTGAGTTTCTGCGGAAACGCGAAATATTAATTAAATAAATAATCAGTGACAAATAAATAAAGCCTATGGCACACAACTGCAGCGCTGTGTCGCTGATAAAACAAAAGCATAATTACGTTACTCTTATGTTTGATTAAGAAGAGAGAGCTCTGGTAGAAGTGGTGCGAGAAGCACGTATTTTATTTTATTGTCTGGCACACCGCCATATTTTCATGCTATAGAAGAATACTGCGAGTTGCAACCACACTAGGCACTCGATTCTGAAAAGAATTTGTATTTGTAAAAGTAAGTAGGATTATGAACTGTAGGCAATTTCATTGAATATATCTGATTTAACTAACTATGTAACTTTTTTATGTTCAGTAGACAATCACCTCTGTACGACGTATTGGCATGGCTGGCAAATCATTGTAATATTGAGATTAGATTATGAGTCCGTACCTACCGCAGCAGTCTTTGGAAACGATTTAATTACGAAGTCCGATTATTTCAATTTTATTTCACGGTCAACTACGAGTAACATTGCCTTTACCAAATAGCCATTGTCAAGCGTCTGATTCCGAATAATTAAACGTCCATGTTCCAGATAAGGAAATATCAATTACAACCAATCACAATCATATACATCACAAATAGTGAATAATTGAAATATTTTATTTATTATATTTTATTTTATTTATTTTATATCCTGCAAGAACGGGAGCAACAATGATTGAAGAGAATCGATCAACGTGACAGAAGTGCAACCCTTCCGCAGAATGCTGCAGATTTCAATGCTGGGCCACCAAGTTTCATCTTGCGAGCCATTCAACGAAACATTATCGATATGGGCTTCCGGAGCCGAAGGCCCACTCGTGTACCCTTGATGACTGCACGACACAAAGCTTTACACCTCGCCTAGGCCCGTCAACACGGACATTGGACTGTTGATGACTGGAAACATGTTGCCTGGTCCGACGAGTCTCGTTTCAAGTTCTGTCGAGCGGATGGATGTGTACAGGTATGGAGAAAACCTGATGAATCCACGGAACCTGCATGTGAGTAGGGCACTGTTGAAGCTGGTGGAGTATCTGTAATGGTATGGGGCATGTGCGGTTGGAGTCATATGGGACCATTGATATGGCTAGATACGACTCTGACAGGTGAAACGCACGTAAGGATCCTGTCTGATCACCTGCATCCATTAATAGCCACTGTGCATTCCGTCGCACTTGAGCAATTCCAGCAGGACAATGTGACATCCTATACGTCCAGAATTGCTACAGAGCAGCTCCAGGAACACTTTTCTGAGTTTAAACACATCCGATGGTCACCAAACTCCCCAGACATGAACACTATCGAGCATGTCTGGGATGCCTTGCAACGCACTGTTCAGAAGAGATTGTAACACGAAAATGTAGGATGCTTGGCACCTGCTAACGATATAGAACTTTTTTTGAATTGTATGTAAATATTTGTAATTTAAATGCTTTCTTTTAATACATAAGGACATTGCTTCACTGTATGTGTACATTTAGGTAGAAGTCTGTTGATGTTTCGTTGTATTTATCTGTGTTTTACTGTAAAACTTATAAGCTCTGGGAAAAGCCAAAGGAATTGTTATTTGCATCGACTATCAACGAAAACAGCAGTGTTTATGGATTGTAAAATCTTTGGGTAGGGAGTTATTGCGCAGAGCGCTCGGAGAGAGAGAGATGGGTTCCAGTGCTTGCAGTGTGCTGAAGTGTGGTGTTAACGCTCTCGCAGTAGAGCCCGCCGGCCCGATGTTTAGAGCAGGAGTACTGACAGCGGACGGGCGGAAGGAGCTGTATGAATTACGATTTCCCATTCCTAGAATTAGCCGTGGCTCCACAATATGCTACCGTCTTCAACAACAGCAGCAGTTCCAGCAACACAGATTCGTCGTCGGCTCCGAGTTTCGCCGTATGCACAGCACTGAAGAAAGACTGTTCATGGAAGAAAGTACACTCCTGGAAATTGAAATAAGAACACCGTGAATTCATTGTCCCAGGAAGGGGAAACTTTATTGACACATTCCTGGGGTCAGATACATCACATGATCACACTGACAGAACCACAGGCACATAGACACAGGCAACAGAGCATGCACAATGTCGGCACTAGTACAGTGTATATCCACCTTTCGCAGCAATGCAGGCTGCTATTCTCCCATGGAGACGATCGTAGAGATGCTGGATGTAGTCCTGTGGAACGGCTTGCCATGCCATTTCCACCTGGCGCCTCAGTTGGACCAGCGTTCGTGCTGGACGTGCAGACCGCGTGAGACGACGCTTCATCCAGTCCTAAACATGCTCAATGGGGGACAGATCCGGAGATCTTGCTGGCCAGGGTAGTTGACTTACACCTTCTAGAGCACGTTGGGTGGCACGGGATACATGCGGACGTGCATTGTCCTGTTGGAACAGCAAGTTCCCTTGCCGGTCTAGGAATGGTAGAACGATGGGTTCGATGACGGTTTGGATGTACCGTGCTCTATTCAGTGTCCCCTCGACGATCACCAGTGGTGTACGGCCAGTGTAGGAGATCGCTCCCCACACCATGATGCCGGGTGTTGGCCCTGTGTGCCTCGGTCGTATGCAGTCCTGATTGTGGCGCTCACCTGCACGGCGCCAAACACGCATACGACCATCATTGGCACCAAGGCAGAAGCGACTCTCATCGCTGAAGACGACACGTCTCCATTCGTCCCTCCATTCACGCCTGTCGCGACACCACTGGAGGCGGGCTGCACGATGTTGGGGCGTGAGCGGAAGACGGCCTAACGGTGTGCGGGGCCGTAGCCCAGCTTCATGGAGACGGTTGCGAATGGTCCTCGCCGATACCCCAGGAGCAACAGTGTCCCTAATTTGCTGGGAAGTGGCGGTGCGGTCCCCTACGGCACTGCGTAGGATCCTACGGTCTTGGCGTGCATCCGTGCGTCGCTGCGGTCCGGTCCCAGGTCGACGGGCACGTGCACCTTCCGCCGACCACTGGCGACAACATCGATGTACTGTGGAGGCCTCCCGCCCCACGTGTTGAGCAATTCGGCGGTACGTCCACCCGGCCTCCCGCATGCCCACTATACGCCCTCGCTCAAAGTCCGTCAACTGCACATACGGTTCACGTCCACGCTGTCGAGGCATGCTACCAGTGTTAAAGACTGCGATGGAGCTCCGTATGCCACGGCAAACTGGCTGACACTGACGGCGGCGGTGCACAAATGCTGCGCAGCTAGCGCCATTCGACGGCCAACACCGCGGTTCCTGGTGTGTCCGCTTGTAACACCACAGCTCTTATGCTGTATGGATTTATTTATTTAATTTTTTTGCTTCTTTTTTTTCTCATTTAATATTACATCGTTAAGAACCTGTAAATGTTTTTTGATTGAATAGATAACACAAAATTGTATACTCTTTTCTTTGTTAAAACTTTGATGTCATAGTTTGTTTCAATGCAAAGTAGTGTATCTGTACTGTAAATACTTTGTCCCATTTGGAGGGAACAAAACTTACTGTATATAATTATAATTCTGTGTGAATAATTTTTTTGTAGAAGTGTCAATATGTGAAAATGTTCTGTTTTATTTAACGTGTTTGTTTGCTGTTATGTAAACTGCTGATCCTCACTTAGGGCTCTTAGTTATTCTGTATGTAAAAGGTGTAGTGGTTCCCCTCGGGAACGGAACTGTGTAGCGCGCGCAAATTGTGGTTGGCCTAGGTGGCAAAGGTGGAACTGATAGTCAGTCGGATGCGAGCTACGAGTCGGGGACGAGCCAGCAGTCTGAGATGAGCTACGAGTCCGTGCGCTGCCGTGCAAAAGTTGCATAGTGCTGGTTTCGAGAGAGGCTTTTCTGTTATTTTCCAATGCCTCGGATGTTTGAATAAATAGCTGGGCTATTCTGGAATTCCTATCTATCTTCGCCACCAAGAAATGACAGAGTCCAGCAGTTTTGCCTGCAATTCCACCTACCAACATGCTGTGGCCACCACATTGCGCAATCGTTGCAATATATCACTATAATAATGTACAGTGAAGGATCAGCGTAATGGATATGTGATTGTGCTGAAATATAAGGTAATTCGTATCTGAATTTATGTACCTACCTTGACTTTTCTCCTCATCATAACACCTCTCAGGGTCCTTTTCCGTTTGAACTAAAGTGATTACCGAGTACCCTTACTGAAAGTACGTTAAAACTCAGTTTGCTAATTAATACCTGTGGGACAGAATAAAGTTAAAGTTAATGTGGCAAGAGAGTGAGTTATAATTAATGATGCTTGCTGAAATAATTTTCCTAGTAAAGCTGATTATTAATGTGTTGTTGCCAACTTCAAATTAAAATTTCTCAAGACTAAGGTTTATAAAGTTTTGCTTAGTAAATGATCACATTACTACCTGTTGTTAATCGCAGAAAGTGAGCTAGTATCTTACATAAATGTTAATTTTATGTCTCATGGTAGTAAAAGTAGAAAATTGCATAGTAGAAAATTATATGTACATGATTACTAAGTGTTTGCCTCTCTTGTGTGCATATTAACAGTATAAAGACCACTCGCTTTGTGTAAGCCCTGAAAGTAATAGTGGGTTTCGGTAGCTGTTATAATTTTGCAAATAGCTAGTGCTGATCCAATTGTTAGCTCCAATCTTAAAACATAGGTGTGTCAGAGTTCATTGCACTCGTGTGTGGCCAAGTTTAGGTTGTGTTTGTCCGTTATAGTTACTTATACCTACTTTCTTGATCGAGAATGTTAATCTTTCTCTTGCCTAGTTAGGCTGGCGGCCGTTTTCTTTATCCGTTGAACAGTACAAATAGGCAAAATTTTGTTTGGTACTGATTAAATATTTACGTAATTCTAATTTTCATTTCCGATAAGCCACTTCCGTTAGGTACAACACGGTCAATTTAACAAAATTCCTCTCAGAGGGTAACACTGCTCTGTTGATTTGCACTATAATTGCTTTTACAAAAGAGTTTTAAGTCACAACCTGTTTCTAGCATTGAGGTTATGGTGCAGTAATAACAGCAGTTAGGAGTGTTATACGTGGCGCCGCGTGACAGGACGTTGTTCAATTTGCACCTACATGCGAAAAAAAAATTATAAGTAGTTAGCAATTTACAAACATCGAGTGAACATAAAACGTCCAGCGGCACGAACCTGTACATTATTTGACAGAACGGATAGTGAAAGTTCAGTTTATATTGGAAACTAAAGGTATCAGCACTTAATAATAGTTAAAATGGACAGGAAACTAGAAATAAATCTAGACACGCGAGAGCAGAATGCAACCGAGAGCAGTTCAAGCAGCACACCAACAGATGGCATAACGCGCGAATTAAATTACGTACGTTATCACGCAGACGTCAATAAACAGATCGAAGCTATGAATGTCGCGCATACTATGCAAGGCAATATGAGTGATGTTGTCGGAGACAGTGGTTATGTCAATGAATCGCGGGATATGTTTGAATCACCAAAACCAGAAAGGGATGTAGGATCTGAACGCGAAAATGCGGTAGAAAATAAAAGTGAAAAGAACACAGATATGTTAGAATTGTTAAAAATGTTGTCTGCACAAATTGCAGCACAGGGACAACAAAATGCTGCGCAAAATGACAATATTAATGCACAAATCGCAGCACTGGGGCAACAAAGTGTAGAACAAAGACAACTAATTGCAGCACTGGTGCAACAAAATGTAGAACAAAATGCAGCGCTAAGTAGTGATATTAGTAAACAAATGCAAGAGCAGGGCAAGAATCTTAGTATCCAGATTGAGAAGGTTGATGTAAAAGTAGACATTGTGAGCAATGAAATTAAAAACCTCAAAAGCGAAATTACTGTCATCAATGGCAATATTGCCAACATACAGGGACAAATCGATGACATTAACGAAAGATTTGACACAGAAGTAATTAAAATCCAAGATCAAATAGAACCCCTAGTCTGTACTAAAGTGGATGAAAAGGTATTCGGTATTAAATCCGAAATACAAACTGAATGTAACGAGGAATTTGCACAGATCAAACAGTCTGTAACAGAAACAAGCAGAACTCTAACCAAACAGATTCTTACTTGCGAAAAGAAGTGTGAACATAACACTTCACAAATCCAAGGCAAAATGTATGACTTGGAAAGAAAAATACAAATCGGACCTACACATATTACTGAAAGAATGCCCCTCAGTAAAATATTAGAGGGCGAAGAGAAATTCGACCCTGTAAAGAGGCATAACGGATGGCACCCCCTAGACTTTATAAAGAATTGCGAAAGAAATTTTCCTGAATATTTGTCCGATCAGGAAAAAATTAATGTCGTAATTAGTGCACTAACAGGAGAAGCAAAAAGATGGGGGTTGAATCTGGATACAAACCAGATGTCTTTTGAAAATTTTAAGCAAAAATTTATTGACGAGTACTGGTCAGAACAAAAACAAGATCAGTTGTGGCGTGAATTTCTAATGGCCAGACTGTATGATGTCAGAGGTAGGCAAACCATGAAAGAATTCTGCGAATCATGGTACAGAAAACTGATACATTTGAAGGCTAGAAGGACTGAAGCTGAGATCGTTTGGGTTCTTTGGCAGAAATTGCCTGAGGATTCTAAACGGTATGTTGGAAGTACCCACAGTAGTTTTTCCGCGTTTTTGGAAAGGGTAGAGGATGAAGATCACTGGCGAAGAAATCGCGAGTCCCGTCTCCATAATAACAACAATTATTCGCGAGAAAGTAATGACCAAAACGAACGACAGGAAAATGATAGATTTCGTGTAAACACGATTCAAAGAGGTCGTGCGAGAGGCAGGGGAAATTTTACGACGCGCGGCAGAGGATACATGGCGCGGAATTTCCAAAATAGAGACGAAATGGAAAACTGAAAACCGCGTGTGTTACGGGCCGGATTCACGCGGAAACTGGTTTTGGGCCCAAAGAAAAGATGTCAAATATTAGATTCGAGAAAGAAAGATGTAAGCTACGGGGCAAGAAGGTTAAGGGCGCGCCTATAGCAGACGGGCGCGGAGTGATACATAGTGGCGTTCCCAGTGCGAAGTCACGTGACTGTTCGTGCTCGGGCCAGCGCTTGCCGGAGCAGCGTACATTGCATTTGGCAGCAGACACAAATGGCAGACGTCAGAACAAGATGGCTGCCGTAGAGAGAGACAGAAGAGGCGGGATCGGACACTTCCGATGGCCGGTTTCAGTAGTAAATGAACGTAGAAATGAAAATAAAGTTAATGCGTCATATGATAAAGATAACTCCGTATCGGATTCGTGCGAAAAGACTTTATTAAAGAATGAAAGGGAGACAGAAAAGGCGAGTGAAAAGGGAAATATTGACACTATTAATGATGTGTATGAGGTAAAGGACGTAGATGTGGGAGGAGTTATGATGAATAAAGAGGAAAGGGAGGCGGAATATGCCACGCAAAAGACGTGTGCTCAATTAATAATAGGTAAAAATGATGTAAAGGAGGACGTCAGTGAACATTGCATTGTAAACTGTGCAGACAAAATTGTTGTTGATGGAAATGTGTTTAGTGATTCTGAGGTAGAAGGGTGTGGTAATTTCGCGCGATTGCCTGAAACAGATAGCATGGAAGAAAATGAAATGAAAGTTATCGAAGTACATGACGATTATACTAAATATGAAGTTAAGGCCGAAATCGTTCAAAGTGATATAACAGAAGTGGTTGACTGTCCAAACGGTGTACATTGTTTAGAAAATGAGTCGAAAAACGAAGTGGCTGTAACATCTAGTGATAATCTGCTCCACTGTTTAAAAGTTGCTTTCCTGCTCGAATCTGATGACGAAAATGAAATCAGTGATAGTTCAGATGATGAAAGGTATATGAATACAGATAAGAATGAATGTACTAACTTTCCCTGTTGTTCAAAAGTAGCGTACTTAAGTGAATCTGATGGCGAGGAAGAGAGTAGTGATGATTCCAGTGAGGATGAATTTTCAGGTGTAAACGAAAGTGAATATATATTTACTGAAAGAGGGTATGAGAAAATTAGTGACATTTTTCCAAAGAAAGATACAGAAAGTAGAACTGGGCCAAAACCGAATGAATTATTCAGTAATGTAACACAGGTGCATAATTTGCAGGAACCTCCAGATGATACTATACTGGGGCAAGCCTTAACAAATGTTTTAAATGAGTGTAAATTACAGGAACTAAAAGAACCACCTGGTAAGTTAATATCAGAACAGGAGATGTTGTACCTTGCTAAAGATTTTGAATTTCCAAAACCTAAAAAGCCACCTGATGAAACAAAACGTTGGCAAGATCTGAATAGCTTAGTGAAAGATGTAGAAAATGGGAGGCCTAAAAAGCCACCAGATTTAAGTAACTGTTTTTTGAACCATAAAAGACTGCCTTGTTAATAAAGAGACTGGGGGCAGGATGCTGTATATATATATATATATATATATATATATATATATATATATATATATATATATATATATACATATATATATATATTTTAAAATAATGCATGTCTTTATTATTATTGTATCTGAGTGTTACCTGAAGGTGAATTATTGTGTTGTTGATCCTGAGACCTGGGGGAGGTTGCTTATTTATTGTACTGTACTGTATGACTCTGCTTAGGAACTGTTTCAATTTTAATTGGATACTTATTGTTGCCAGTCTAATTATGAAGAGAGGGCCAGGTAATGTGAGAAACCTGAGAACCTTATGAATAATGATGCTTATGGAAACATGAAAGTGCAAAGAACTCTACCAGATAATAATTAATTCCTAATATACTTAAAGATCAGAAAGGGCTTATGTTTGCACTATGCTGTTCACTTAAAGGTACATGTCTTCAGATGAATGAAATGTAGAACCCTCAGGGGACATGCACTCTTTGCATTGTCAGGTGCCTGACGAGCACCAGGGACCCGAGTTATTGCCAGTACTACTTCCGTTTCTTTTCGTGCTGCCAACCTTCCTCTTCATCATTCAGAACTTTTACTATCTTCCTTCCTTCTTCTCTATCAGAATAGACTGAAAAGTGTAGAAATAAGGTGAGATACTGTGTATTGTTTGTGGACGAATAAATGAATAATTAAATTGGGTACACTAGAAAATGACCAAGAATAATGAAAGTATAGTGGGTACAGTAAAAGGGAATAGGAACATGCAGTTAAAGTAAATGAATAAATGTTTCTATGCAGAAAAATACCGGTGTGAATAAAGGTAATGTTTAAAGTGAATAATCTAATATGATTAATGTCTAAAGATGGTTGTATAGAAATGGGTAAGAATGGTGATGAAAAATGTTCTGTGTCAAAACTGAGGAGAGAAACCTGATTAATATGTGTAAAGTAGATATGAGATATATGTGTCCAGTGCCACTAAAGGCAAAAAGCACTTGCAATAGGATATAAAATTATTGTCCTGAACTTGATGTATGTAATGACCTAACTGTGTGTGGAAAAGCAATGGTAAAGGAGTAGTAAGAAATGCTTAATACTGACTTGACCCCAAGTATGACATTTAATTGTTTCTTGATTAATGTATATTTTACCTGATGTAGTCATTTGAAAAGAAATGGTTTTGTTGCCAGTGTCTAATTGCTGTTTCAAAGTTGCAGGTTTTATATTTTGTACCATTAATGCAAATGTTACCAAAGATGTGACGTAATGATGAAAAACACAAAGATGATGACAGTAAAATGCTCAAAAGTATGTTGTTGGGCAGTAAAACAAGACAAAACAACCAAAAATGCTGTGGTCCTGAAGTTGAGGGCTACCAAATATGCTGTGTTGAGCAACAGCCAAAGGACTTGCCATTGTGGGGCAAGGAGCTGATAAGTGGGCATGAACTGCCAAACCTAGAAGATGGGGCAGGGTGTCAATTTAAAAATGTGTATTTTAGTGTTCTTAATGTAAATTGTGTTTTTGTGTCTAAATGTTTACATACAAAGACTGCCAAACTAATAATAGGCAGATGAGTAATATGAACTGCTTATGCTGAGGCAGGCAGTGAAGTAAGTTAGGTTTATTGGTCAATGTGTTATGAACTAACTATTCTTATTGAAGTTAGTGGGAAGTTATTACAAAACATATATGGATTCTTATTCAGATGGATGTAGATGTTTTGATGCTAGCTTTTTTGGAATAACTTAAAGTTTTGAACTGTCTGTGTGCAATAAACATTTTGGACTGCTATTAATGAAGAGCAGCTTTAAAGTTAATTGTTTTGAAAAAAAACCTTGAAAAGTTACTTTTGTATTTAAAGAGTCAGTGGAAAAAGTTCTCATAGCTGTTTGTGTAAATATTTGTGCATTGATGGATGCAAACTGAAATTTTGAACATTACATTAACTACTGAACCCTGTGAAAAGTACTATGATCATTAACATACTCGTGTGTCTCTGAAAGTTTCATTCTTTAAAAAACATTGAAAGACAAATTTCTGCTTTGTTGAATTAAAATTATTTATGCTGTTGTCTATGTGTTTATTATTATTATCTGTGCTATTGTATATGTGTTTATTATTATTATTATTTTATTTGAAGGCTATACCTTTTCTACTAATATGAAGCTTATTTTGTGTACTGTTTTGTCTTTTATTTGAACTGTGTGTGTATGAAATGGACATGCTTGAAGGTATCCTGTGTATTGATGAAAATTAATTTCCTTGAAGCAGGGTGAAAATGAAAATTACTATAAATGCTTTACTTTGAAAATATTTTTGGAAGAAGTGTATGAATCTCCTTAGTGTATATACTGTATATTGGTAATATGTGTATTTTTTCTCTCCCAACTGAAGTTGGATGTAATTTTTTTTCTGTAGCCAACACCACTTAGGTGTTATAGATGTTTCCTTGAAGTATCCCTTACAGGAAACTTCAATGAAACATGGGGCATGTGTAACACCACAGCTCTTATGCTGTATGGATTTATTTATTTAATTTTTTTGCTTCTTTTTTTTCTCATTTAATATTACATCGTTAAGAACCTGTAAATGTTTTTTGATTGAATAGATAACACAAAATTGTATACTCTTTTCTTTGTTAAAACTTTGATGTCATAGTTTGTTTCAATGCAAAGTAGTGTATCTGTACTGTAAATACTTTGTCCCATTTGGAGGGAACAAAACTTACTGTATATAATTATAATTCTGTGTGAATAATTTTTTTGTAGAAGTGTCAATATGTGAAAATGTTCTGTTTTATTTAACGTGTTTGTTTGCTGTTATGTAAACTGCTGATCCTCACTTAGGGCTCTTA
Source organism: Schistocerca nitens (assembly GCF_023898315.1). Lineage (NCBI taxonomy): Eukaryota > Metazoa > Arthropoda > Insecta > Orthoptera > Acrididae > Schistocerca > Schistocerca nitens. Next base: position 628,818,492 of record NC_064621.1, read on the forward strand.
GTTATTCTGTATGTAAAAGGTGTAGTGGTTCCCCTCGGGAACGGAACTGTGTAGCGCGCGCAAATTGTGGTTGGCCTAAGTGGCAAAGGTGGAACTGATAGTCAGTCGGATGCGAGCTACGAGTCGGGGACGAGCCAGCAGTCTGAGATGAGCTACGAGTCCGTGCGCTGCCGTGCAAAAGTTGCATAGTGCTGGTTTCGAGAGAGGCTTTTCTGTTATTTTCCAATGCCTCGGATGTTTGAATAAATAGCTGGGCTATTCTGGAATTCCTATCTATCTTCGCCACCAAGAAATGACAGAGTCCAGCAGTTTTGCCTGCAATTCCACCTACCAACATGCTGTGGCCACCACATTGCGCAATCGTTGCAATATATCACTATAATAATGTACAGTGAAGGATCAGCGTAATGGATATGTGATTGTGCTGAAATATAAGGTAATTCGTATCTGAATTTATGTACCTACCTTGACTTTTCTCCTCATCATAACACCTCTCAGGGTCCTTTTCCGTTTGAACTAAAGTGATTACCGAGTACCCTTACTGAAAGTACGTTAAAACTCAGTTTGCTAATTAATACCTGTGGGACAGAATAAAGTTAAAGTTAATGTGGCAAGAGAGTGAGTTATAATTAATGATGCTTGCTGAAATAATTTTCCTAGTAAAGCTGATTATTAATGTGTTGTTGCCAACTTCAAATTAAAATTTCTCAAGACTAAGGTTTATAAAGTTTTGCTTAGTAAATGATCACATTACTACCTGTTGTTAATCGCAGAAAGTGAGCTAGTATCTTACATAAATGTTAATTTTATGTCTCATGGTAGTAAAAGTAGAAAATTGCATAGTAGAAAATTATATGTACATGATTACTAAGTGTTTGCCTCTCTTGTGTGCATATTAACAGTATAAAGACCACTCGCTTTGTGTAAGCCCTGAAAGTAATAGTGGGTTTCGGTAGCTGTTATAATTTTGCAAATAGCTAGTGCTGATCCAATTGTTAGCTCCAATCTTAAAACATAGGTGTGTCAGAGTTCATTGCACTCGTGTGTGGCCAAGTTTAGGTTGTGTTTGTCCGTTATAGTTACTTATACCTACTTTCTTGATCGAGAATGTTAATCTTTCTCTTGCCTAGTTAGGCTGGCGGCCGTTTTCTTTATCCGTTGAACAGTACAAATAGGCAAAATTTTGTTTGGTACTGTTTAAATATTTACGTAATTCTAATTTTCATTTCCGATAAGCCACTTCCGTTAGGTACAACACGGTCAATTTAACAAAATTCCTCTCAGAGGGTAACACTGCTCTGTTGATTTGCACTATAATTGCTTTTACAAAAGAGTTTTAAGTCACAACCTGTTTCTAGCATTGAGGTTATGGTGCAGTAATAACAGCAGTTAGGAGTGTTATACGCTGTGCCGTGCGTGTGATCATTGCTTGTACAGCCCTCTCGCAGTGTCCGGAGCAAGTATGGTGGGTCTGACACACCGGTGTCAATGTGTTCTTTTTTCCATTTCCAGGAGTGTATTAATGGCTAACGCAGGAGCACAACTGAATGTGATTTGATTGATAAAATTTATTTTAATAATAATCAGTTAAACTCAGGGCGATTGTATCCTCATTGCCCCAGAGATTGTTACCAAGTAGGATCCTTGTTCCTTTTTTTCTAATATGCTAACTGAGGGTCATAAGAAACAAACTGAATAGTTACAGCCAGTTTATTAATGAAAAATTTCTCTTTCAAGAATTTTAGCCTCAGTCTACTTTCAATTAACTGTTGTACAAAAGTCCTAAAGTAAAGCAACTTCATTTTTCAAGTTTGAAAATCAATCACTGGAAAAATTCCAAATATATGGAAATGCACAAATTAAAGAGTGCAGAAGTTTTATTTATTTTACATATAGCTTGGAGCACATGGCTGTTTGGTCTGGTACGTATTCTAGTATTTAATTCTGTTCAAGTCAGTAAAACGGGCTCGGTTGTTCAGACAATAACATGAATTTGCAAAATAAGTAACTACAAAGTAAAAATTGCTTGCTTTTTTTCTAAATTTCTTTGATGACATTGTGCTGAGATCTCATTGTTCACGTAAAGAAGTTCAGTACTAACATACAGCTTAAGTGCATATTTTCAAATTATCACTCGACTGCCTTTTTCGAAATTTAATGCCAAACATAACGTAAGAGTGACTTCTCAGTTTTCTTTATCATTACATACTCACTTAAAATTAGTGTAAAAAAAAATAAAAAAATCTTGGCAACCTCTTGTTGCCACGTCAGTGTTTAATAATACATGTTTTTCTTTCCCATGATCTTGTACAGGATTTTGGATGTAAATGGCCCTAGTGTGCTGGCGACTGTTAATTACTTCCTTTTCGTTCATTAGTGTAACTTTTGGATTCATGATCAGTGGTACCCCTTTCTGTCCAGTGTTGTTCGTGAGTGAATGCACAAAATAACTTTCATTTTCCAAATTATAGCCCTGTTCGGTTTAATTACTTTTATTTTTAGTAGACTTTCCATCAGAAGGGTCGGTTGTACACTTTCCTCCTACTTACCTGTACCACTTCTTCGGGAAAGATAGCCTTACAGAATTAGAAAAAATCCATTAGGCATACATTCGATCCACGGTCATATTTTATATCGCAAGCAGGATAGGCCGTTTAGTAAGAGGGAGGTTACAAGATCTCCAACCCCTCGTACTCTTACGGATTTATGGACGTTCATGCAGGATTCAGACATTACTCCAGTCCATGTTACGTCGTGCTGCGGCACTTCTGAGCGCTCGCGGGGCCCTACACGGTATTAGGCAGGTGTACCAGTTTCTTTGGCTCTCCAGTGTATTTTTCAACTATGACCCTTGGCTACAAGAATCTCAATATTTCGACGAGAAGAAATCTGATGGCACCACAGATTAACTTGTCCGATACTACTATAATTATTTTTCCTTTCTTGTCTGCTATGTAACGCTAGTCTGTCCTTCACGCACCTTTTCACCAAGTTTGTAGCATTACACTCATTAGTCCAGTATTTGCATAACTGATGGCTGTTTCTGGAATTCCAGCTCGACGTGCAATCCACAGCTTTCGGAACTCATTCGCGTTGTTTTGGTGCTGACTGGGTTCACAAGTTCGGCATTCACTTCTGTAGTTACTTTTACAGACGTATCCGCTAATTTTTCGCCACTATCCTGTTCGATGACAGTTCGTCAAGCTCACTTATCACACACTTTTGTCAGCTTTGTGACTCAGTGGATGATATTTTCCTGCCTTCCCTGTGGCATAGATTTTCGATATGGTGTCTCTTGAAACATCAAACATGTAGGCTACTTTGGATTTCGGAAGCATCCACCTTTCAGGTACCAACAGCCTACCCACGTTCGAATTCACTTAGCTTCAACTTAATGCACTCACGAGTACACAGATCACTGTTGTGATCAAGACTGGTACTTGCAACGTATTTGGGACACTCCACAGGTATCGATCGTGGTCAGAGCAAGCTGCAGACTTCGCTGACATTTGCATATCTACATCTTTCTACAGTCCATGTATGAGTGAACGGATGAGCTGTCCGTCTAATTATGTTTATTGTTGTCAGTCATCTGACGTGGCTATCCCTTCAGTCGGCCGATTCAGAGCACGGAAGGAAGGAAGCGAGGAAGATTAGGCTTTTAACGTACCGTCAACGACGGCGTCATTAGAGACGGAGGGCGATTTCGACTTGGGGAAGGAACCATTCACGCATACACTTTAACTGATTTAGGGAAATCACAGAAAATCTTAATCTGGATGGACGGACACGGTTTTGAACCTCGCTTGGTTCTGTTTTTACGGTGAACAGTGAAATAGTCTTAGGGGCCTTATCATTTTCATTTAGAAAATGACCATTGTCTCACGTGGTGAACCTCTTATGTAGAGGCTTTCGACCGACCTAGTTTTAGTAGAAGATAAATGGTGATGCTAGCAGCTAAACGTAAATATTTTTATTTAGGCGTCCAGGTAAAGGGGTGGTACGTCACACGCTGAGCCGTCTGCCTTCGCTATGCCACCTTACTGAATGTCGATACCGAAATATGTGGAAGGTTTAGCAAAAGTCAAGGAACACTACAGCACCCACATTTATGCTGTCTGCAGCAATTGGGATTCCGTGAATCAACAGAATGACCACAGAACAGATGTCTGTCGAATGCAACGCAGGCACTTTTAATGGAGCGCCTTGCGTGAGAGTAAATTTGTCGGTGATTGTCTAAGTGTTGGTTGTACCGCGAGGCATAGCTGTTACATCATACACGACACCTCTCACAGAAAGTTATCAATGGACGGCACTTCTTGTCAGTGACTAGCGTCAGGAAGAATGAAGACAATTGGACTTTGGAGTAACAGTACACATGCGGCACTAATGACGCCACCTACGACTTCAGTAGTCTACGACAACAATTAAAGGCCGAGAACGACCCTGAAATCTCAATATCCACAGCTGGACAGACTACTTCACACTCTGACCATTCCGGCAATAATGCGTCGGTACGAAGGCGCCGGGCAGTTAGGACCTGTCCTGAACAGAAAAGGAAAATAGGAACCCACGAATGATTTATCATTTATTTTCAAGAATAAGTCAAGTTCATGAATGACCTGAACACACAAGACGACGAGCATCACATTATGGTGTTGAGAAGTGGTTCACACTTTTATTTCATTGTCTGATTTTTATCTTTCTCTCCAGTACAAACATCTATTTTTTTTTCTTTTCACGCTGCGATCTTGAGTTCTGTAGTTTTCTCCATTCCAAACTTTTTGTTTCATTAATAAGAGGTTTAGACAGTGCCTACGTGGTGACCTTGAGTATGCTCACATACGCAAAACAATATTCCCAGTTAGTCATAAAATAAAACACATTTATCCAACACTACATACAGTGAAAGGTTTTACAAACAATGTCCTCAGGGACGCAAAGTAATTAAATCTGATAACACACAAAATAATAAACTTAATAGTTTGAATTACGGATAAAAAATAATAGACTTTCATGTGGTTAATTCATTGTCAAAGAGCCACAGCACTTGGAATCTCAAAAACGTTTGGTTGGACATCTATCACTACTAAGAATTAAATTACACAATTCTGAGTCTAGTGACACTCCTGCCACTGAAGATAGTTAATCAGCAGGATCATGGTATCCAAGTCGACCGGCCAAGTAGCACCGAATCCAAGTGAGATCGGGGTCAAGCAAGCGATGGCTTCTGTTGCGATTGCTGGCTGTTCGTAGCTGCGTGCTGAGGCAAACACCTGTTGTTGGTGTTGAGACCGCTGCCTATATACAGCTTTAGCAGAATTATATTTCCACAGTGTACTCGTGGACAATGTGTTTCGCGGAAGCAAGTAGTAATTTGCTTGTAGCAGCTCCAGTGGCGATACAGGCACCACCAGTAGCGAAGTGGGGGCCATTTATTTCAGTGAGATCTGCTAGAATTCCGCTCTAACACAAACCGGTGTGCCGTAGTACACCGTCAGTAACCTTGCCGAGGCCAGAATTTCGGCAATCTACCGGTCATTCCTGTATTGCTGGTAGACAGAGTTGCCTAATACAGGCAATTGGCAATATTGAATTCCTCCCTCTCTCCCCCCTACTCAGCACCATTTATATTTTCCGTAACCCAGTCAAGCTGGTGATGTCCGTTGGATGGGTGCGTCTATTATGGCTGTATTGTTGTTGTCTTCACGGGGAGATCCAACTGACGAAGGTACTGACGCTGCATCAGTGGATCTGCTGGTTCGGGAACTGGATGCAACGTAGGTGGAACACAAAAAAACTGAAGATTCTTTGAAGTAGATGCCAGAGCCTCTGCGGGAGTGAAGTAAATTAATGTGTTTGTGGGTTCTATATTTGTGGCGGACCAGAGATTTCGGTTTGGAATGGACCAGGAGGTGAACAATCCATGCCAAGTCCCACCAATGCTTGATCCTTGTAAATACTGTCGCACAAAAGCCGTAGTGGAGCCTGTAAGAATGGGGATGAGCCGCAGGCTGTTCGTGTTCGTGTTTGTAAGTGACTGGCTTCACTTACTTTTCTGTGTGTAACTGTGCAATTTTTCCATTGGACTGGCTGTACCTTGAGTGGTGGTCCAGTACGACATGAGGAACAGCATGAGTTTTCGTTCACGTGGTATTCAGGCTGTAGCTTTATATTTACATTTTGGAAGTGCCTACAAAGCCTTCATCCAAGCCGTTAGAAGGAATATGAGAAGGAGCCATCCACACATGTTGAATACTGTTGGTCTCAAGACACTCTCGGAAGCCCATAGAAGCAAGTTGAGGAACTGTGCCCATGACGATCATATTTCGAAGACAGTCTGTGGAAAACCTTCGAGGTTGGACAGAGCTGTTGCCTGCATTCTAGGCACATAGGGAAACTTGCCGTAGGAAGCCACAACAATGAGCCACTGCATCCACGTGAATGGACTTGCAAAATCCAAGCCTATTATCCTATGCATCTGCCTCTATGATGAACAATATTTGTGGACATGAGCCATCAGAAATGTAGGCCGGAAGAGAGTCTTCTTATCCTGGAAGGCTTTTTGGCAAGTGAGTTACCAATAGAATTTGATATCTTTGAGCAGAAGGTGTTGCAATGCCTTCGTGAAGGTTTGGGATTTGAAATTAGCTGCCTCTAACACACGAACATGTGTATACAAATTTTCCGATAGCGCTGTTTAATATCGTCCCATAAGTTGTTTGCCACTCCTGTGATCTCCTGGCTCTATTGTTCTATGTAGCACTGGAGTGTGGTGGGTCCAAATGAAACCCGAAATGGCAGTCAATTGTACTAGAATGCTCCAAATGGTATGATGATCACATGGACGCATCTGGGCTCTCTATCTAATGGTGACTGGAGGTTGGCCTCACAGAGGTCAATTATCGCAAAAAAGGTTCTGCCCACTTGTTTGGACATGATGTTTTCCAGCTTGGGGACAGTGTATGTAATCAAAACTGCCTTGGAATTCACAGTCGACTTGAAGTCACCACAGATCCGTATGGACCTGTTCAGCTTTTCAACCAAAACAGTGTGAGTGGTCCACAAACTGTTAGGTAATGGCGTGACAACCCTTTCCTCCCGGTAGCCATTGGAGCTCTAACCATAACTTTCCCCTTAAGGCGAATGGAACATTCCAAACTTCGCAAAACTTGTATGCTGTACGTCTGCAGAACATGATGTATTCCTCATAGTTCTAAACACAAATCGTCTGACAATTGAAAATGGAGGTGTATTTTGTAAGGCGTGCTAGGGAAAGAGATCCTTACCTGATTGGTGGATTTTTGTTCTTCAAGCCCACATGGCAAAAATGACTAGACCTAAAATGTTGATTGCTCCTTTCGTCTCGATGACTAATAATTGGGCTGTTGTGGTTGACATTTTACGCTGGATGGTAGGACTAAATTGGTCCATCCCTACAGTGTCACTATTGGTGTAACTATTTAGGTACTTCAGCTGAAGTGTTGGTGACCCAAACTGCTTGTATGTTGACACGTTTATAATCATTGCAGAGAAGCCCATATCTATCTGGAAATTGACTGGCACATCATTTAAGAACACGTTCAGAGTCAACATATGGGTGAAAGGAGGTAATACTACGTGAGACTGGAGCACTTTTGGACCCTCTCCTGAAAAGTCGGTCTCACTGTCTGAGTTAGCGTCCTGAAGGTGTGTGCTGTCTACATACATTTCATTGGTAGAGTTGCACATCTCAGCCTTGTGGCCTGAGATTTGACGCAATGTGCACCTCCCATTACAGAAATAACATTGCAGTCTTTGATAAGTGATGAAACCATTAGAGGATGAACTTCAGCTCCAGGAAGCTAGTTTGCCTTATGCTTCAAATAGTTCAAATCGCTCTGAGCACTATGGGACTTAGCATCTATGGTCATCAGTCCCCTAGAACTTAGAACTACTTAAGCCTAACTAACCTAAGGACAGCACACAACACCCAGTCATCACGAGGCAGAGAAAATCCCTGACCCCGCCGGGAATCGAACCCGGGAACCCGGGCGTGGGAAGCGAGAACGCTACCTGGTAGTCGAAACAGTTAGCCAACTTAGTCAAGTTGCACGTACGTCAAGCTGTGGGGTTCTACCAACCTGTAAACCTCAGAACAGCAGTAAGCTAATAGGAAAGCCCGTTGTTGTGTGTCACCTGTGGTACCATGGACGATGAAGTGTTGCTCAAGGTGACCTACATACAATGACCAGTCACATTTATGTGACCATATGTCAAAAGTCTGAATAACGAACTTTAACAACGCGGAGTGCTGCGACACGAGCAGGAAGACAGTCACTGAGGTTTTGGAATGTGCCGACAGGAACGGGAAGACATGCCGACCACTGTCGTGGCCATCTGCCCTAGGTTTCTCGGCTGAGGATCGATCACGCGAACAGCCCTATCGAGGTGGTCCCACAGATTCTTGATGGGGTTTAAATCCGAGGAGTTTTATGGCCGGGGAAGTACAGTAAATTCACCCAGGTGCTCTTCGAATCACAGCGAGTTGTGTGACACGTTGAATAGTTACTCTAGTAAATGCCACCATGTCATGGAAAAACACTATTTTAGGGGTGGACATACTCCTCAAGGACAGATGCGTACTAGTTTTGATCCATTGTTCCTTTCAGAATGACTAGATCAGCCAGTGCAGGCCACGAGTTCATTCCCCAGGCCATAAAGCTCCCTCCTCTGCCCTGTGTAATCTCCCCCTCACTTATCGACCTTAATGACAGTGAAAAATTAAACCGCGTGTACCTAATGGAAATTTGGGAAAAGCAATCGTCACCAAAGACAATCTGTCGGTAAAGAGGGAGGAAAGGGTTACATCTAAATGAAAGGAAAAATGCAAATGAAACTGGTGGAAATTAATTTTGAAAAGGGGTAAAGTTAATGAAGAAAGTAAATGTGCGGCCGTTACGTTAACAATTAACTAGCGGTAATTAGATATTTGAGATTTGGGGGAAATTACGGTCGCCAGTCCTAAGGACAATTACTATAGTAACTGAAAAAGAAAGGTAATTACACATATAATTAGCACTAGAAGCGTGGCAACTGAAGGTTGACACGTGTAGTGTGAAAACTGAAAGTTTGTCAGAAGTAATAAATTTCGCTGCACTCTGACTTAATTTAGCAGAAGAATTAATAAAAGCGGAAAATTGAAAGTTAATTTCGTGATTGAAATTAATAAGAAGCTTTCTTTCTTAAGCACATCGAAATTCAGTAAAATACGGTTAGTCTTGGACTACCTCAACAATCATTTCAAAAGCTACTTGAATCCACGCAATTTAGAAATAAGAGATTTAGCTTTGAACTTGAATTAAATGATTCTGAACAATTAACAATAGTAAAATTTAGTACGTACCAAGCTGAGCTGCAGTCACAGGTAAGCTAAAATACGGTAACAAAACTCGCACTCTTAATTTGTGCTTGCGTAATCTAAATATTGTAGCCAGCTACGAATACTTAAACTGAAGTTTGAAATTAAAGCAGTGAAATGGAATGATTGTACTTTAATGCTGGCGTCTGAATTTCAACGACACTCGGGTTCATTTCGGAAAAGGAAGGGACCCTGCTTGGTAATGCAATTGGGACAATGAGCAACAAAGGTTCATGCTAAGTTGCTGTAATTTTGCGAGGCAAATGGAACAGTTTGAAAAGCTGAGGTCTGCCATACAGTTCTGAAACTTTACGTGCTTTTAGTCTTCCTTGTTGGTTGATTGAAGGTTTGAAGTCGTCGATCGAGGAGGTGGCGACAGTCACTCATTGTTGGCCGTCGCTGTTGCAGAAGCTGGATGCTGGCGCGCCTTCTTCTCGACACGGTCACCAGACGAAACGGGCTCTTGATGTGCGCCAGCTAATGCTTCCCGTCCGTGACACCATGTCAGAAACTATCATCGCAAGTCGAGCGCAATTACATGCTGCCAAACCCCGAAAGCGCGGCTACTCGCGGGGGGCGTCACACACACACCTGCTCAACCGCACTACCCCAGCCAGACTCTCTATGCTCAGCCCGCGCTCCACGCGGCAGAGTTCACTACCAAAGATCATAAACACTTAGGTTCTCCACACGACCTATCGATGTATTCGTTCGATAGTATAGTTTTCCCTAGGCCAGACCCAGCGTAAAATACAAATAATATTTACAAAACAAACCAATTATACATCGACATAAATGCATAAATATATATATACAAATGGTAATACAATTACAATATATACAGGCACAGAAAAGTCATATATTCAGGTAACAAAATAAGGAAAAAAATTTATAGTACAATAGATGGAAATAGAAGGATATGCATTTCCGGGGTTACACGTGCCCCACATTGTCTGAGGATGTTCGTGTAACGTAAACAGACTCAGAAAATGTCCCAAGAAAGAAATAGCGGAAATGCATATGCTCAAAACATCAACAAAATTTAGCATTCGTCAAATTAAGCATAAATCAATTTTCAGACCATAATAAGTGAGCGGAGACACTCTTAATCTTATTCCACTCTGTCATCTTGCACAAAATAAAACAGGTTGAAAACATATTAAAATCCATAGAAAACGTAGAAAATGGTTTAGCTATTCCAAAATCATTAAAATTCGTAACAGTATCAAGAAACGTACTACTATTTACAAAATTAACCAGAGTAAATGGTCATAAAAACAGGTATATCAAAATACGCAAATTAATAATTAATTACATTGAATAAACATTTTATATAACCTATTCATAATTAATACTCTCGCCATGAGAGTCCATTAAACGCTAAACAAGAAAATAATACACATCAGATCGAAAAAACCATAAATATTGACAACAGAATTCTTTCACATCAGCTGTCCGGGAAGAAAAACAACTTCGCCTTCCGTACCCGCAAGTACAAATAATGCCGACAGCGGCACAAGAGCCGACAGCGACCCAAGAGCCGACAGCGGCTCCGCCTCGCCAGTATTGTTGCGCCCGCCTGTGCGGCACGCTTGATCTCACTCGCCCTTGTAACGGCGTTTCCAGAACGTCCGTTTCACTGAATTCTTTCGGAAAAACTCACTCCCGAGTAATCTCAAGGAGTCCATTAACACTATCACAGTGGATAACTCAACACTGTCCATCATCACACGCATGTACTAGCCTGAAACTCAAAACAGCGTCTAAGTACATCGGCAATGACTAGTAAATTACACATTCATTAAATCTTACAGCTAGTTACAAAATCATATTTACATTCCTTAATCTACTGTGACTCAGCTGAAAACTTAAACAAGCAGCTTGGATTTTTCAATTGATTTATAATGACTCTCTCTTAAATCATTTAGTAAAAATTAATTACTTATTAATTACAACTTCTTTAATGTCCTCTTGGTCAGGCAAAAGCATGGCAATCTAGCAAATCGTTGAATATTACACACTATATTTACATACTGTTCAAATTACCCATTGTGTGGTATTAATCGATCCCAGGTTGGTACAATTTCAAGTCTACAATATTCCGTATACCTAATAGCCTTCCAGAGCTTGGATACTCTAAGCAATAAGCATTTGTGTGAGGTATACCAATGACTTTATATGGTCCGTTATAACCAAACTTAAATTTAGAGGTTTCATTGTCTATCTCGCTCGATTTCTCATGAGCTTTTACAAGTACTAAGTCTCCGATTGCAAACTTAGCAAAACGCGCTTTAGCGTCATGACGACGTATGCGAGCATCAGCTTTTAGCTTCATTACTTCTCGCAAACGATCTTTTTTCACACCAATGCTAATGTCAATCCGTGGAGGGAATTTGATTATCTCTTCCACTAAACTTTTACTTCTGTCATCCAACAGGATTTCCTCTGGAGAAAATCCCGTCGATTCATGTCTCAAGGTGTTCATAATTCTCTCAAATGCTGCTACATATTTGCCCCATGCCCTATGGTTGTGATGGCAATAGGTACGGCAAAGTCGGCCTAGCTCGCGCATATACCTCTTAGCGGGATTCCCAGCCGGACAATAAGCTGAAATATGGATCACCTCGACCCCATTACTTTCCATGCCTTCATTCCACAACTTAGAAGTAAATTGTGCCCCATTGTCTGATAGAATCGCCTTGGGCTTGCCAATATGAACAAAATAATCGTTCACAAGCTTGCTATAGACCGCTTTGACTGTAGCTTTCCTGATCGGGTATAGCTTGATGAACTTGGAAAAAGCTTCTAGCACAACTAAAATGTAAGCAAAGTTTCCTGATGACTTGGGCAAAGATCCGTGCAAGTCCACGCACAGTAACTCAAAGGTGTCGTTAGGCCTTATACTTTGCATAGGACCACGACTCGTACAGTTGGTAACCTTCACCTTCTGACATAAATCGCAAGTTTTCACTCTGTCAGTAACTCGTTTTAACATGTTGTTAAATGCACTACTTCACTTAGCTTTTCCGTACATTTCTTTGGTCCACAGTGACCATACGCCAAATGGTAGTAGTCTATTATTTCCGTGACGTATTTGGTGGGCCAGCATACCCGCCAAATATTACTATCTTCACCCTTACGTATGTACAAGATATGATCGTATATCTTGTAATACTTCCTTAATTTCTCTCCTTCTGGACTCCTTTCGTCATATCGGGTTTTCACCATATTTAAACAACCATCCTCGTTCTGATGACGACGTAGATTCTTACAGATGTTCATTATTAATTTACGTCCCTCAACTTCTTTAAAATAGTACAATTTGACCACTCCATCTGCCTCATGTTTCAATAGACCTTGATTAGACTCGGGCAACCGCGACAGCGCATCCGCTACGCAATTGTCGGTCCCTTTTACGTAACAGATGTCATAGTTAAATTGCTGTAAATACAGCGACCACCTAGTCAGTCTTTCGTGAAGTAGTTTACAATCCTTCAGATAAGTGAGCGCCTTTTGGTCCGTATGAATAATCACCTTACGGTCCCATAGGTAACCCTTGAACTTCTTGAATCCCCACACGATAGCGAGACACTCTTTCTCAGAAATTGTGTAGTTTCGCTCACTTTTTGATAAAGTTCGTCTCGCGAACGCTATCGTCCGGTGTTCCTTATCCTCTCCTTTACCAACTTCTTGGAACAGTTCTACCCCCACCCCGTAATTCGACGAATCCGTTCCCAGATGGAAGGGTAGCGATAAATCAGGATGGAATAGTATGTTAGATCTTAACAACTCGTCTTTTAATCTCTCGAAAGCTGTCTGTCACCCGTCAGTCCACACAAACGGAACATTTTTGCGTAAGAGGTTATTCAAATTTTCATCATTAAACACTTGTCCTTTTACAAATTTACGGTAAAATCCTGTGAGCCCTAGAAAACTTTTTAACTGTTTCCTAGACTTGAGTGGAGGACAATTCCTTATTGCCTCTAGTTTCTCTGGGTCTTTCGTAATACCAGCAGTGGTAATTACATGCCCTAAAAATTTCAGTTCCTGCTTCACAAATTCGCATTTCTTTAGCTTTAGAGTCATTCCGCCACGGCGCAATGCTCTAAAAACTTCATCTAACAGGTCACAATGGTCATGCCAAGTGGCATTGGCCAACAATAGGTCGTCAACATATACAGTTAATCCTGAACTCAAAGCCGGTACTAGCACTTTATCTAGGGCCCTGATGAATACGGACACAGATATATTAAGTCCAAACGGCAGTACTCTATACTGATAACACCTGCCCACAAACAAGAAGGCGGTGTATGGTCTAGATTCTTCTTCGAGTTCTATTTGCCAGTAACTAGCCGTCAGATCGAGGCTAGTCATGAACTTAACGTCATGAAAACGTTGCAAAATCTCCTCCATACTCTCTGGTCTGTCTGTTTCACGTTGAACGACCCTATTCAACGTGCGTGCGTCAATCACAATACGCACACTAACATCCCGTTTTGCTACAATGACCAAACCGTTATTGTATGGACTCGTACTTCTTTCAATCACTCCCCATTCGATCATCTTATCTATCTCCCTTTGCACTGCTTCCTTTTTGGACAGCGGTATAGCATACGGCCTCACGAAGAATGGTTCGTGCGGAATTACATGCAGCTTGCATTCCTTCCACAAGTCCCGGTTTGTCTGAAAACACTCTCTTATTCCTCATAATCACTTCATACAGGCCTCGTCTTTGTTCGTATGTTACGTTTGACACACCGTACACAATACTTTCCAATTCAGTTTCTACACTATTGTCAATGCCGAGATTCCTCACATTACAGTAGTTCAAATTCATACCTACATCAATACCATTCGGCCAGTTAACAATGTGTATAGGCTGGTATTGCCTATGCACACCGTCTCCTGCCTCGTCAAAGCTAACTACTATTGTTTTATCTTGTGACGTACATGTCAAAGTTTTGCTTTCGCAATTAATCACTGCACGGTACTTTAATAGCCAATCTAACCCGATAATTACTTCCGTAGTTAAGTCTGGCACGACGACAAACTCTTGTTCAAATCGTGCCCCACATATCTCGAAGTTGACAAAAATCTGTTTTGTGACCGGTTTACTGGCCTTCCCAGTAGCACCGATAATTTTCACTCCTGTTACTGGCATAACTACGATGCCAGGTCTGCCTTTCAGTAACTCAAATATTTTCCCAGATACAGCACTCAATTCTGCACCGGTGTCAATCAACACGTTTAGTTGTAGTTCGTGCATATTAACAGACACTACTATCTGTCTACACTTTTCCTCCACTGTTTCTTTATTTTCCCATAATAAATCCTCGTCCATATCCATGTCATTCCAGAAACAACCATCCAGCTTTGATTCTAAATCCGGCTTATCTGGCGGCCTTTTCAGCCTCTATTCACATACAGTTTTAATTTCAACACGTTTGTCCTGAGGCTTAGTCTGTAGCTTCGCCTCCAATACCGAAACCTTTTCCTGTAACTCGTCAACTAGTGAGTGTTGCTTGCTATCAATTCACTAATTGTCACCTTCGTTGATTCCACTTTGGTCAGATTGATCTCATCTGCCAATCTACCTGGAGGAATGTGCCCAGTAGCATCTGAAATTACTTCCTCTGGATCTGCGCAACCCACACTGCTACCGTCTGACCGTATAACGTCAGCTCTAACCTCATACACGCTGTAATCTACGTGCTTTTCTACCAATCGTGTCCGGCTATCACTAAAATTTTCGTAATCTTTCTCCTCAATACTCTCGCAATGTTTAAACTGGATGTTCACGTCGAATGGGTCGGCTACTTCTACCACTACAATTTTCGGTAAAGTCTGCCGGTTAGGGCCAGAACTTTCCGTTACTATTTCAGCATTCAACTCCTGCGGGACGAAACACGACGCATCTTGCTCGTGCTCCCCATTAACATCAACTATTTCTAGTAAAGTCTGCCGGTTAGGGCCAGAACTTTCTATCACTTCACAATCACTATCTTCCTGTGGGACGAGACGCGGCAAATCCTGCCCGCGCTCCCCATAAACACTTCTCCCGTACAGGTCCCTATAATCTCTTAGTTCGTCGTATAAGCGACCGAACTGCCTTAACCAGACCTCATCCCTCTCTGCATCCCCTCGCTCGATGACGGACGTTTTATCTGACATCTGATCTTCTCTCAACACTTGCGAATCATTCTTAAACTCAATCTCCAGTTCCGCTGTGGGTGTTACAGCTGCCACTTTATAATCGATTTCCGGAACACTGCTTAAATTGTTCTCACTGACAGGGAATGTATTTTCTACTGCCGTGTCTGCAGCTGATCTACTACTTGTGGGCGCACTCCTTGCTCCTAACACTGGCACACTCTCCCGCCGTTGATTATTCCATACGGAATTTTCATAACGACGACACCTGGGTTTTCTCCTGGTATTGGGCCGCCAAAATTTCTCCACGCCCGGTCGGCCCCTCACCGGCGCGGCTAATGGTTTCCCTGTCTCGTCCCAGCAGATACGCTCACCGGATGCTGCTGAGGCGGCTGATCACATCCTCTGGCGTTATTACTATTCTGCACAGTCCGTATCACGCTAGTGTGATACTGGTTTCCGTCATTCCGGTTATTATTTGCATTGTATCGATTGTCATTACGGCCCGAACCACTATTGTTATTGCTGCCAGGATTGCGGTATGCATTATTCCCATTGTTATCGTTGTTGCGGTTCCCGTTGTTGTTACCACGGCCTCTACCACTGTCGCGATTATTGCGCCAATTGTGCTCGTCCTCAACTCTTTCTAGGAAATCATTGATTGTCTTGTAACTGCTTCCTATGTAGCGTTTTGTTCATCTGGAAGCTTCTTGTAGAGTTCCCAGACTATTTCGGATTCCGTGCGGCGATCACGCAAATATTCCAACTTGCGGATCCAGCCCTCACAAAACTCCTTCATCGAAACGCGCGAATTCGCATCGAAAGGCCTCGATACGACAAATTCGCGCCAGACACCTTGCTGTTTCTGCTCTGACCAGTATTCAGCCAGAAACAAATTTTTGAACTCGTCAAAAGTCAGGTTCGTAATGTTGAGGTTTAAGCCCCAACGCTTGGCATCACCAGCCAACACATCAATAACCGCATTAATTTTTCTCTCATTAGTCCATGATCTGGGTAAAACTCTTTCACAATTTTTAATGAAATCCGTCGGGTGTATACCGCCTTTTTTCAAGGGGTCGAACCGCTCCTCTTTCGTCAACAACTCCGAACTATGTGCACAGATTGGCACATAGCTCTGTTTTTCGTCAAGTTTCCTTTCTAATTCCGACACCCTCGTAATCACTTGGCAAGTGGTTGTCGCAAGCGTTTCCACTTCCCTCTTTTTCTCTTCGCAGGTATTAGCCTGCTTCCTCACTTTGGTACCTACTTCGGATACTAAAGCCTTTAAAGTTTCCACCTTCTGTTGATCCTCTTTTCTCACTAATTGAATTTGTTCCGTCACCTTATTCTCGATGATCGGAGCAACTGCGTCTCCTACACTTTTCTCGATTCTGCTAATTTCGGAATCAAAACGAGTAGTTATGCTCGCAATTTCCGCCTGAACGCCTATCATTTCCTGTTTAAGATTACCGATTTCGGTATTAATCACGACAATATCGTCTTTGATTTTATCAACTTTTGTGTTAACAACTTCAACATTGTTGTTAACAACATTAATAGCTTTGTTCTGATTGTCTAGCATTCGTTCAATTTTTTCAGACTGAGCTACTTGCTTGGCAGCCTGAGCTTCTTGCTTGGCAGCCTGAGCTTCTTGATTGACAGCCTGAGCTTCTTGCTTGGCAGCCTGATCTTCTTGCTTGGCAGACAGAGCTTCTTGCTTGGCAGCCTGAGCTTCTTGCTAGGCAGCCTGAGCTTCGTGCTTGGCAGCCTGAGGTTCTTGCTTGGCAGCCTGATCTTCTTGCTTGGCAGACAGAGCTTTAATTTCTGCCGATTGACTCTTGATTTCCTTAATCAAAACATTCAATAAATCAGTTAAATTCTCGGAAACTACCGGTTTTACTTCCGCAGCGGCTTCCTCTTTAATTGTCCCCCCGTATTCGTCATCAAGGGATTCAGATTTGATTTTCACTTCCGATTCCGAAACAATTTCTAAAGTTTGGAATTCCATTTCTGCTCTTTGTTGCGTTTCGGCGGTCGCGTCTTTCATGCTAGCCGCCTGCCCCTGAACAATGGGTACCGCGGTGCGCGTTTCCCACCGTTCGACCGATTGTTCCGTATCCAAGTCTACCAAATTTTGGCAATTGTTGCCTTCACTCATTTTAATATTTTTCAATATAAATGCCAAATCTCAAATCTAATTAGGATTCCTCACACTAATATTCTCGCTGACCTATCGACCATTTTGTAACCAGTACTTTGTTACGAGATTTGCACAATGCAAAATTCGTGTCCAGAACAACCTCAAATCTGAAGATTGTCCTGTCACCAGGTCGCCACGTGTAACCTCCCCCTCACTTATCGAACTTAATGACAGTGAAAAATTAAACCGCGTGTACCTAATGGAAATTTGGGAAAAGCAATCGTCACCGAAGTCAATCTGTCGGTAAAGAGGGAGGAAAGGGTTACATCTAAATGAAAGGAAAAATGCAAATGAAACTGGTGGAAATTAATTTTGAAAAGGGGTAAAGTTAATGAAGAAAGTAAATGTGCGGCCGTTACGTTAACAATTAACTAGCGGTAATTAGATATTTGAGATTTGGGGGAAATTACGGTCGCCAGTCCTAAGGACAATTACTATAGTAACTGAAAAAGAAATGTAATTACACATATAATTAGCACTAGAAGCGTGGCAACTGAAGGTTGACACGTGTAGTGTGAAAACTGAAAGTTTGTCAGAAGTAATAAATTTCGCTGCACTCTGACCTAATTTAGCAAAAGAATTAATAAAAGCGGAAAATTGAAAGTTAATTTCGTGATTGAAATTAATAAGAAGCTTTCTTTCTTAAGCACATCGAAATTCAGTAAAATACGGTTAGTCTTGGACTACCTCAACAATCATTTCAAAAGCTACTTGAATCTACGCAATTTAGAAATAAGAGATTTAGCTTTGAACTTGAATTAAATGATTCTGAACAATTAACAATAGTAAAATTTAGTACGTACCAAGCTGAGCTGCAATCACATTTAAGCTAAAATACGGTAACAAAACTCGCACTCTTAATTTGTGCTTGCGTAATCTAAATATTGTAGCCAGCTATGAATACTTAAACTGATGTTTGAAATTAAAGCAGTGAAATGGAATGATTGTACTTTAATGCTGGCGTCTGAATTTCAACGACACTCGGGTTCATTTCGGAAAAGGAAGGGACCCTGCTTGGTAATACAATTGGGACAATGAGCAACAAAGGTTCATGCTAAGTTGCTGTAATTTTGCGAGGCAAATGGAACAGTTTGAAAAGCTGAGGTCTGCCATACAGTTCTGAAACTTTACGTGCTTTTAGTCTTCCTTGTTGGTTGATTGAAGGTTTGAAGTCGTCGATCGAGGAGGTGGCGACAGTCACTCATTGTTGGCCGTCGCTGTTGCAGAAGCTGGATGCTGGCGCGCCTTCTTCTCGACACGGTCACCAGACGAAACGGGCTCTTGATGTGCGCCAGCTAATGCTTCCCGTCCGTGACACCATGTCAGAAACTATCATCGCAAGTCGAGCGCAATTACATGCTGCCAAACCCCGAAAGCGCGGCAACTCGCGGGGGGCGTCACACACACACCTGCTCAACCGCACTACCCCAGCCAGACTCTCTCCGCTCAGCCCGCGCTCCACGCGGCAGAGTTCACTACCAAAGATCATAAACACTTAGGTTCTCCACACGACCTATCGATGTATTCGTTCGATAGTATAGTTTTCCCTAGGCCAGACCCAGCGTAAAATACAAATAATATTTACAAAACAAACCAATTATACATCGACATAAATGCATATACATATATATATATATATATATATATATATATATATATATATATATATATATATATATATACAAATAGTAAAACAATTACAATATATACAGGCACAGAAATGTCATATATTCAGGTAACAAAATAAGGAAAAAAATTATATAGTACAATAGATGGAAATAGAAGGATATGCATTTCCGGCGTTACACCTGGTCCCTGGGAACTGTTGGAGGATCTTTGTTTTCAAATGTTTCACTCTGTACAAGCCAACCGCCATCTGACTGATACAGCGTAAAACGTGATTCATCTGATGCGGCCAAATGTCGCCACTCAGTGGACGTCCAGATGCGATTTTGGCGTACAAATTCCAGCCTTCGTCGCTGATGAACGGCAGTCATAAAGGGTACATGAACCTGATCTCTGCTGCAAAGGCTCATACGGCGCAACCTTCGCTGAACTGTCGCCTGCGGGAAACTGTTGGTAGCACGTTGGCTCATCTGGACGCCCCATTGCTCAACAGTTGCACATCTACTCGCCTGTTCACATCTTCACAGCCGTCGTTCACCCCTGTCATCTATGACTCGTGATGCGCGACAGTTGCACCGGTTTCGGATAGCACCATTTTTTCATGCACAGTATACTTTAACCACGGTGGCACACGAACAGTTTACAGACTTGGTCGTTCGGGAAATGCTTCCACCTTTGTTCCTAAAGCCAGTAGTCATGCCCTTCTGGAAGTCAGATGAATCGCGCCGTTTCTGCATTACCACAACAACTGCACTTTTTCCGCGTCCCCTGACTCGCCAATGCCACCGACACTGCTGCCACCTGCCGTTTGCGAGTTGTTACTCTACGTTGACGTCGAACATATGTGGTGGTCACATTAATGTGAATGGACCATCTCATTAGCCTAAGGCTACAATTTCTTGTCAGGTGCGGGGAATGGTGGCGGCACTGGCCACAAATATTTGACCATAGAGTCATCCATCAGAGACGAATGGACATTTTTGGTGTCGTGGTGATGCCGCCCATCTTTTTGAACAGCAACTCCTGTGCCTGCTGCATGTTTTGCAGCAGCGAAAGAACATGGATGGTCAGGTCTGCAATGGATGCGGCCATACTGAAATTAGAATGTGGTATTAGTAAAATGGGCAATGGACATTTGTCCTGGTAAGCACCAACAGCACTGGGAAAGTTCGTAATTTCAGAGTTCTTAAAATCTCGTCGGAACTAAGTGAGGTGACCTTGAGAGCGTCCAAACACAAAAGAAGATTCCCAGGTAGTTATAAAATAAAACACATGCCACCAGTTTGCATGGCATCTGCTGCAGTTCCACTCGAAAACAAGCAAATATGTTGTGCTTGGGCACGATGTTTTTCTGGCCGAGGTAGAGTCGGCGGTGTGGCTGGAGCTTTGGCGCTCCAGTAGTCACGCCTATGTTGCTGGTAGACGGAGTTGCCCCACACAGCAGTCTCCCTGTCATGCTCCTGAAACCACTGCAGCACTATTCTGGCCTTATGTCGCGGAGAATTATCGTGCTGGAAGATGTTATCGCCATCAGAGAAGACTTATGATCCTGTGGTCCGCAATAATGGTCACGTAATTCATGGTTTCTTCGAGTACTACCGTAGGTCCCACGAAAGCCCAACTCAATGTATCCCACAGCAGAATTCCGCTCTCACCGGCCTGCACTCGTGGCACGGTATGCGTTTCAAGCAGCCATTCGCCTAGATGATAGCGTGTAAGGATCAACAATTGACCTGGTGTAACAAGTAATGCGTTTCGTTTCACAGGCGACACGTTTCTATTGATCCACGGTGAAAACTCAGTGAAGCTGTGCCCAATGCAATCATAACTGACAATGTCGATGGGTCAACACAGTAACAGACAGGGGTCGTGTGTTGGGGAGTTCCATGTTCAACAATGGCCTTCGAACGGTGTGCTCCGAATCACTTGTGCCTTCACCAGAATTGTACTCTGTCACCAAATATGCCATAGTTCGCTGCCTATCCTGGATTACACGGCGGGTGGTCTTGCGACCTCTATGTTTTGGAATGAGGCGTGGTCGTCCAATACTATACGGCCTGCTCGTTATTTCACTATCCTTCAACCACTTTCCTTAGGTGCTCATGACATAGTACGCCAACGGACGACCAGCTTCGCTGTTTCAGACATTTTCATTTCCAGCCGCAGCACCACAACAATGTGTCCTTCGTCAAAACCGCTTATATCAGTGAATTTCCAGCCGGCCGAGGTGGCCGAGCGGTTCTAGGCGCTACAGTCTGGAACCGCGCGACCGCTACGTTCGCAGGTTCGAATCCTGCGTCGGGCATGGATGTGTGTGATTTCCTTAGGTTAGTTAGGTTTAAGTAGTTCTAAGTTCTAAAGGACTGATGACCTCAGAAGTTAAGTCCCATAGTGCTCACAGCCATTTGAGCCATCAGTTGTTGAGTGGTGCTTGAGATAGGTAAATAAATTAGTGGAATCAATGTGAAGTGAAGTAGCCCGATCGGCTCACGTGTTTCTCAATTGTCACATGTGAGCAAAGGCCCTCGCCTATATTCCAAGAGCCAATGACCGACGTTAAGAAGATTCTTCGAGAAGCTTTTCAACGTGACAGAAGAGGCAATGACCGTGAAGTAGTTCACCTCCAGCGAACTAAAGTGAATAAATACGCGAGACGCAGTGGGCCCGACAAGAGAAGAGTAGCAGTAGTTTTCAGTCAGTTTCGGTGCTGAAGACCGTCATGCAAGAAGAGTCTACATCATGCACAGACGCACCAAGTCCGCCGCTGTAATGGAATAGCAAGCAGCAGCCTCGGCGCCAGAAGACAGAAGTTAAAAGGTATTTGAAGACTGATTTTTACGTACCCGGGTGACTCGTGAGGACGGGAAGGAGACGGCCTCACATCAGCAGTCACCTGTGAGCTGGGATGAAGATCTGACAGGCGAAGACTGGCAAGCGGGAGTCCGTTGTTCGAGTCCGGGACACTGGCCTTCCCCCGCCGCGCCGCTCCGCTGGCCGACGCACAACACTGACACACGCGGCCGCTTAGAGAAGAGAAACACTGGGACGCCACATCCAAGGTATCACCATCCGATTCACGACTTCGTTCTCAATAATTAAACGGGCCACAGCACGATGCGCGTCTCCAGTCAACTGGGCGAGACGGCGACACGAGATACACACCGCCACGCGTGATCAGACGCCGTCGCTGCCGCAGCAGAAGGCTTCGCAAACGACACAGCTGCTGCTCTCCGAGCAAGAACATAGAGTAAGGAAACAGTTATACAAAACTTTCAATAAAAGTTATCTTATGTAAAAATGCTGTTTCGTTCTACCTCATACCCGAGCCAAGGAAGAACCCACCCTGCCCACATGTTGTTAAGAGAGAAAAATTAATTTATTTAGTATTTTCACCCTGACATAATGCTTTAGAATTAAATGCCCATTGCAGAAATGCTCATCCTGACAATTGACGAGCATCAAAAGAGAAAACCCAGTTACATTTAGTAGCAGAAGTGTTACACAGTGAATTTCTGCATTTGCGGCCCGTATTTTCGGTGTAATGACTGCCCATTCATCTCTCTCCTGCTTACATTGTTTCCTTACTGCATCACGTGCCCACAACACCACCAGCAAGAGTTCAGTATCACTGTGGACAGTGGTCGTAATGTTTCGGCTCATTAGTGTGTTTCATCATGTAGTATGTTACAGCTTAGGAAATACCTTCATTCTTCATATTTTCTCTCTCTGATTTGAACTTATTAAATGTTACTGTCGTTCCATTTGATTTGTGTTACTTCTCTAATTTATCTGTTTTTAAAATAAATTATCTGTTACATCTACTTCTCTGCATTTGTCGGTTTATCTATGTTCTGATTTTAACTGCAAAGAACATTGTTATACGGGGCATTTAATGAACGAGGGAATCAAGTCTATTTTTGGTCATTTTGGACTTACTCCAGTTTTAAGTATACTGTTTATGAATCTGCTCTCAGACCTTGAAAGATTCATGTGCAATTATAGTAAAGAACTGCTATGAGATTGGCAAAACTGTTGAGCATGGAGGTATGCGGTATTTTGTTTAGAGCACAATGAGAACATGTCTGTTGTCATAGTCCGCAAAGTTTTCTTTGTCGGTGTGTGAGCTCTAAATAAGATGGGCTGCTGATTGGCAGTGATTCGTCTCAAGCTATGGAAAATAAGACGTTGTAATATCAGCTTTCTAACTCAGATAAGGTAATAATTACTTCGTACATTGCTTAAGTGAGAATTAACTACAAAGGTAGTAGTCATACTGGGCTATTGAGTTTAAATGCGTGACAACAACATAGTATGTGTTACTTTCACAGTAATCTTTGTTACATTAGCACATTTTTCTTTTAATGCAGGAGAGGACAAAGCGGCTGAGGAAGGAGGTGGTTCTACAGCAGCTGACAATGTCTGCAATCAAGATGGAGTAGAGAGCAGACGAAAAAGACATACTCGACATCCTGATAAGTGGAAGAGGTGTATTAGGTAACGGCAGTGGGCAGGAGGCAGGAGTGTGCTACTAAGAATGACTCATGAGTTTCAGCTAAAGGCTTTCCTGCTAACGCCACCCACTCGAAGTTAGAATGCCACAATCAACTTCTTTCTGAAAACTTAGTGATTACAGTCGGCAAAATGCGTACCTTCAGGGAGTTATTCACTCAGGTCCGAATAGCAGGCTTCAGTGAAGAGTTGGTTCCAGAAATCCTACAGGCGTTAGCTTCAGATATTTCTTATGATTTGGAGTGAGATCTGTATCTCTACCCATAATAAAATAATCTTATATTCAGATTCTTGCGCCGGCCAAACCATGAACATTAAAATGTCATTGTTTCTCTTGAAGTTGTGTCAAAATATGAGCTTGATCTCTCAGTCATAGATCACAAATTTTAGCTGATATTCTTACTTACCTAATATAGTAATGTTGGTTTAATGGAGAAAGCAAGTAGGAATATTTCGCAGTTTTACGCATCAAATGACTGGATGAATATCGTTAGATAAACAAACAAAATGTCCCCCAGACTTGAGATCACTGAAATGACATTCACAAAATTCTTATCCTGCAAAATGTTGAAGAATTCAGTGACGAACAGAAAAACTGGTGGTCACACCATCAACTAACTGGTTATGAGGTGGATACATAATGATGCAGAATCTTCTTTTATTCTGATGTTCAAGCAGATTCTGAGCACTGATGTGCAATTTGATGAAGGCCATACTTTTGTAACATTCAGATGGGCTACCTTTATAACAAAAATCGACCAGAAACAAAAGCGAAGAAAAAACGACATGGACGGCTCACCTATGCATCATCGTTTTTTTCGAGAACCTAGTGTGTGACATTACCACAAGAGTTTCCTCAGCTTTGCAAGAGCAAATCAGACGAAAGGGAATACATTTTTCTTTGAATCTGAGTTGCATAATATCTTGTTTGGAAACATTTTGTTATAAGCATACACAGGGGATAAAATTATAATTACATATTCAAGAAATGTATTTTCGTTATTGTTTCCCTAGTAAAATCTAAATACTAGAATAAAGAGAGGATACAAGTACAATAAATTCAGTGTACAAAAGAAACAAATCCTAAATTTTACTTTACTATTCAAGACAGCAAGTAATGGTACTTAAATTTACCCTTCTTCAGTATGACAATACATTATACCGAATATCTTCTATCATTCGATAACTTTAAAGTGATGTAAACTTTTCCTGTAATTAGCTACTGAGCAAAAAACTTGATTTTTCTGAAAACTTTCTTATTGTGATTTCATTCCCTAGATCACTAACTGCCCCGTTGCACCTCTACGTTGCCTTACACTTTCCTTATTAACTTTTGAACATGTAACCATATGACGTGAGCAAGACAGGAGGTAATATGAGTTGCGTTGCAGCTCCTAGGGTATGCATGCTTTCTCAAAGTTGCGCTTTACCTGTTTACGTTGTTTGTTTCAACTTATCTTAACAAGGGAACCTCCCCATCGCACCCCCTTCAGATTTAGTTATAAGTTGCACAGTGGATAGGCCTTGAAAAACTGAACACAGATCAATCAAGAAAACAGGAAGAAGCTGTGTGGAACTGTGAAAAAATAAGCAAAATATACAAACTGAGTAGTCCATGCGCAAGATAGGCAACATCAAGGAGAGTGTGAGCTCAGGAGCGCCGTGACCCCGTGGTTAGCGTGAGCAGCTGTGGAATCAGAGGTCCTTGATTCAAGTCTGTCCTCTAGTAAAAAACTTTAATTTTTTATTTTCAGACAGTTATTATCCGTCCGTCCATTATGTTTTTATCACTTTTTTGGAGTGATTATCACATCCACAAGAAATCCTAAATCGGGCAAGGTAGAAGAATCTTTTTACCCATTCGCCATTCGACAACATATTCCTGTCATGTGACGCACATGCCGTCACCAGTGTCGTATAGAATATATCAGACGTGTTTTCCTGTGGAGGAATCGGTTGACCTATGACCTTGCGATCAAATGTTTTCGGTTCCCATTGGAGAGGCACCTCCTTCCGTCTACTAATCGCACGGTTTTGCGGTGCGGTCGCAAAACACAGACACTAAACTTATTACAGTGAGCAGAGACGTCAACGAACGAACGGACAGATCATAACTTTGCGAAAATAAAGAAAGTAAAGTTGTCACTCGAGGGAAGACGTGAACCACGGATCTCTTGTTCCGCAGCTGCTCACGCTAACCACGGGACCACGGCGTTCCTGGGCTCAGATTGTCCTTAATGTTGCCTATCTTGCGCATGGGCTACTCAGTTTGTATATTTTGCTTATTTTTTTCATAGTTCCACACAACTTCTTCCTGTTTTCTCGATTGATCTGTGTTCTGTTTTTCAAGGCCTATCCATTGGGCCAACTTATAACTAAATCTGAGGGGGGTGCGATGGGGAGGTTCCCTTGTAAGTAGCATTTCAGTTGGAAAATGTTCAAATGTGTCTGAATTCCTAAGGGACCAAACTGCTGAGATCATCGGTCCCTAGACTTACACACTACTTAAACTAACGTATGCTAAGAACAACACACACGCCCATGCCCGATGGGGGACTCAAACCTCCGGCGCGAAGGGCCACGCAGTCTCTGACATGGCTCCTGTAACCGCGTGGCCACTTTGCATGGCTTCCAGTTGGAGACAGCTGCCGTGGCCACAGTGTGGTGTTCACATCTTTATCGTAACAGCATGTTCCTCGCTTGTTGCGTGGCTTTGGCGATGAGGTAACAAGAGATGAGAATAACGATTGCAGCATTGCCATTTTGATTTTGTAGTAATGTAGTAAAATGCATCGAAAGCGTGTAAGTTTCCCATTCTTAACAAATGATTCCTGGACTAGCATTACATCGACACCCAGTTGCTACATGATTTTCTGCAGCTCACTGCATAGCGTTGATCAGGAAACTAAAGCGGCTAGGTACACTCCTGGAAATGGAAAAAAGAACACATTGACACCGGTGTGTCAGACCCACCATACTTGCTCCGGACACTGCGAGAGGGCTGTACAAGCAATGATCACACGCACGGCACAGCGGACACACCAGGAACCGCGGTGTTGGCCGTCGAATGGCGCTAGCTGCGCAGCATTTGTGCACCGCCGCCGTCAGTGTCAGCCAGTTTGCCGTGGCATACGGAGCTCCATCGCAGTCTTTAACACTGGTAGCATGCCGCGACAGCGTGGACGTGAACCGTATGTGCAGTTGACGGACTTTGAGCGAGAGCGTATAGTGGGCATGCGGGAGGCCGGGTGGACGTACCGCCGAATTGCTCAACACGTGGGGCGTGAGGTCTCCACAGTACATCGATGTTGTCGCCAGTGGTCGGCGGAAGGTGCACGTGCCCGTCGACCTGGGACCGGACCGCAGCGACGCACGGATGCACGCCAAGACCGTAGGATCCTACGCAGTGCCGTAGGGGACCGCACCGCCACTTCCCAGCAAATTAGGGACACTGTTGCTCCTGGGGTATCGGCGAGGACCATTCGCAACCGTCTCCATGAAGCTGGGCTACGGTCCCGCACACCGTTAGGCCGTCTTCCGCTCACGCCCCAACATCGTGCAGCCCGCCTCCAGTGGTGTCGCGACAGGCGTGAATGGAGGGACGAATGGAGACGTGTCGTCTTCAGCGATGAGAGTCGCTTCTGCCTTGGTGCCAATGATGGTCGTATGCGTGTTTGGCGCCGTGCAGGTGAGCGCCACAATCAGGACTGCATACGACCGAGGCACACAGGGCCAACACCCGGCATCATGGTGTGGGGAGCGATCTCCTACACTGGCCGTACACCACTGGTGATCGTCGAGGGGACACTGAATAGTGCACGGTACATCCAAACCGTCATCGAACCCATCGTTCTACCATTCCTAGACCGGCAAGGGAACTTGCTGTTCCAACAGGACAATGCACGTCCGCATGTATCCTGTGCCACCCAACGTGCTCTAGAAGGTGTAAGTCAACTACCCTGGCCAGCAAGATCTCCGGATCTGTCCCACATTGAGCATGTTTGGGACTGGATGAAGCGTCGTCGCACGCGGTCTGCACGTCCAGCACGAACGCTGGTCCAACTGAGGCGCCAGGTGGAAATGGCATGGCAAGCCGTTCCACAGGACTACATCCAGCATCTCTACGATCGTCTCCATGGGAGAATAGCAGCCTGCATTGCTGCGAAAGGTGGATATAGACTGTACTAGTGCCGACATTGTGCATGCTCTGTTGCCTGTGTCTATGTGCCTGTGGTTCTGTCAGTGTGATCATGTGATGTATCTGACCCCAGGAATGTGTCAATAAAGTTTCCCCTTCCTGGGACAATGAATTCACGGTGTTCTTATTTCAATTTCCAGGAGTGTATATCAGATATAGACACTTAGGTGACAGTAGGTTGAGAACGAAGTAAACTTTTCCTTGGAACTAAACAAAGTCTGTGCAATACTGGTAATGACTCTTAACAGCGCCCAACGATACGTTTTACGAATCGTATGAGAGAATTCTCCAGCTCACTCAGCCACACATTGTGCTGTATGTCTCCGTGTACCTCGTTCAGTTTCTTTTGGTGAATGTATTTCCAGTTTTGTTAACGTTTAGAGTTTACAAGCGGAGTACAATATAACTCTCGTTACACATCAAGGGTTCGCCCGTCGTAGACCCCAATTTATTGTCCATACACTTGGAGACTCTGTTGCTGCTAGGTACTCCCAGTGCAACGGCATGTTTACTAACAACTGGGCCGAAAAAAAAAAAAGACTGGGTGCATGACATCCGCCCACGTGTTGACTCATGGGGACGGCAGGGATAGTTCCGTCGGTGCAGGTGTTCGATTTATCGATTGATATGAGGAAACCTGAGTCCTTCGATATGTAATCACCAATACAAGGAGAAGCCACATAAACAGGGTTTTGTTTGGAAATCCCCTAACGACTATGATTTTGCTAAAGGCTAATAAACCCTAACCAACCTCACTGAAATCTGACTCATCAGAAGAAGGCCAGAGTAAAAATACGGCACTACGACAGAAAATGGAAAATTGAGCAGAATCAAAGAGTAGTCTCAGTGCCACCGAATAAGTAAGCTGTCATTCGCGTGAACTGTTCTTGGCTGATACCTAGTATGTTTATAATTAAGCTTGAGTTTGAGAGAGGACAAGTTACTCTCTCACCTATTTTTCGCATACGGAAAATTATTAAAGATTTCATTAAAACCTGACGCACCTTGAGCGAGACTCCAGAAAGCTAGCCGCCTGAGCAGACGTTGATGGGCGCAAAAAGTATGACGTATTTTTATGATTCTTAGCTCAGCTGCTTGGGAGTTGAAAACAGTTGGCGGAGAGCCCGTGCCTTAGTAAATCTAGCCAGACAGGTCCACAGCTGTACAGGGCAGACAGGGCAGTCCCTCGTCGGGACAGGGGTCTAGCAAACAATGCCACGATACCTGCTGCAGCGCCAGCAGAAGCTTGGACAGGGGCGACGGGCTGGAGGAACTCGTCTACACAGTGGAGTCGTAAACCATGCATTGTGTGCACAGCCACGCGTAATAAAAGTTCACCTGTTTTCCTGTTCGCCGATATTGCAAGAACGCCAGTGAGCCACTTCCCTCGGCCACCGTTGTTGTATAAGAAAACTCCAGCATCTGAGAAACGTTTAGAGATGGAATCTTCATTACACCTCATAGCTAGGACTAAAAAGCTCCAAGGCACAGGCGATTTAGATGGAGATCTTTGAGATTGTATCTGTTCGCTTGTTGCTGAGGAAAGAGACATGACTTCAGAGAATTTTTTTTATTTTTATTTTTTTGGAGACGCAGGTTTCTTTACTCTTTTCCTGGTTCGACATGAGTTTGTGCTGTCGTGTGGAAGGTGAGATTTAGCGCCTCTAGAGCCTTGTGATTGGCTCAAGACAGTGTGAAGGCAGTGCCGTATGTCAACTTTGCAGGAAAACGGATTTTTTCCTGGATTTGTAGGAAGCACTCAGGTGCAGGACTTTGATGTGGTAAGCACTTCTGGTCAAAGCTCTTGCACATGTGGTTGGTACTTGGGACCTTTCCTGGACTGACTTCACTTGTGGGTAGTTAGACTGGAGAGCCTGGGGTGAAATGGTTCAAATGGCTCTGAGCACTATGGGACTTAACAGCTATGGTCATCAGTCCCCTAGAACTTAGAACTACTTAAACCTAACTAACCTAAGGATATCACACAACACCCAGTCATCACGAGGCAGAGAAAATCCCTGACCCCGCCGGGAATCGAACCCGGGAACCCGGGCGTGGGAAGCGCGAACGCTACCGCACGACCACGAGCTGCGGACTCTGTGGTGAAGTTATTACTATAGCAGCAGTGTGACTTCAAACGTCTCGGACTACTCGTTTGCCGAGGGCACACTTATTCGTTTTTGGATTACTGGTCTTGACATTGGGTATGCATGTGCGCTCTGTTGTATAAGTGAGCCAAATTGGTCCTTGGTACAACCAGGAAACTGGCGTGTCACACACTGAAATCCACCGCGATTTCAGCGCTCTGGTAGAGAGTAAATTACGATCCGTCTGCCTGATCGACAGACCGCCAGATTTTTGCATTTCTTTCGTGACCGCAATCGATTCACAGGTGCCGCCTCCACGTCTCACCTCCTCCACCGCACACATCTCGCCAGCTGCAAGTCATGTCGCCACATGAAGCAAACAGCGTAACGTACTGCCACACTGGCATTGTCAGGGCGTACAGATCTCAATCGACACTTGCTCTCAGCTGCACATATGTAGAGAAACTTCAGTACATTTGATTAATCAAAATCTGCTCAGCGTCAGATCAATTCAGCTTGCGCTATCTACTTTTAAAGGCTAGAGTACTTGACCCACTGCTCACCTAGTTAAACTGTCTTTGCCATTCAGACGCCTCCCAGTCGAGTGTTTAATCATCGGTTAGTTGTTTAGGGAATTCAATCTATAACTTGTTTAGCATGATTTCCGGATTAGCCGGCCGTGGTGGCCGAGCGGTTCTAGACGCTTCAGTTTGGAACCACGCGACTGCTACGGTCGCAGGGTCGAATCATGTCTCGGGCATGGATGTGTGTGTTGTCCTTAGGTTAGTTAGGTTTAAGTAGGTCTAAGTTCTAGCAGACTGATGACCTCAGATGTTAAGTCCCACAGTGTTTAGAGCCATTTGGACCATTTTTTAAATTTCTGTCTTGTTTGTCAAAATAAATATTGTTAGTAGACTAAATTTTTCCAACATTCTCAATCAATTAAATAGTCCAAACAAGTTACCTTTCAAGTTCAAATCAAGGCAGTGTTCTTCATAACCATTCAACAGAGAAAGCAACCTCCTGGTCTAGACTACTAATCACATCGAGCAGAATTCACAATCAATGTTACTTTATTTTCTGGTAATGAATGTGTCAATCTGCCAGTTTAAATCTGTAACTAGATCTCAATTCATTACAATATTCAAGAGAAAATTCTCAGTTCTAGTTTGGCGCTGTGTAGATTAGTGTATTGCCAAATCCAGCATAGCATAGTTTTTTGTTTCATAATGTTCTATACAATTTCAGTATTCGGTAGTCGCACTTACGTGCCCTTTGATGTCTTCCACATTGTGGTGGTCGTTGAGGTTAGGTTTTACATAAAATTCGACCAAAGAGAAAATGATTTGCCCCAAAAAGGACTAAAATGCAATGTAAAAGCTAACGTCAACAACCATGCACTGAAACAGATTATAGCTGCAACTAAAAATGCAGCAGATGTTAAAATCCATAAATAATAAATTGAAACACAACCAATCCATAGTTGTAAAGTCAGACAAAAGCAATACATTAATTGTGATAAAAGAAAAGGAATATATAGACAAAACACATGAATTTTTTGGTGCTAATAATATTCAGCACATTGGAAAAGATCCGTTCAAACAATATCAAAATAAAATTAAGGAACAACTCAAGAACACACATTTCCTACTGACAGAAACTTACATGAATGAATCCAAAAGCTCCACACCTAAGAGCACAGCCAAAAATACACAAGGATGGAAATACGATATGTCCCGTGGTCAACTCTATAAATAGTAGAGCATACAAACTATCACAAAAAGAGAATAAGATACTGATGAAAAATTATACATATGAAGCAACATATTCCTTAAAAAACATGATACTAACTAAGAACCGGAAAGCTCCTCCAAGATGCTGAGATTATATCACTTGACATTACCAACCTTTACTATAGCATACACACACAAGAAGCTGCACCAATAATACAAAAGAACCTTATAAAACACAAGAAACTTTCATACACAGAAATTGTTGAATTTATGGAACTTCTTCAGCTACTTACAACTAGTAGTTACACCTACTTCACTTTTAATGGCAACATTTACAAAAAAACACATGGCCTAGCAATGGGATCAACACCAGGTACACAGAGCAAATAAAAGCCTGCACACACAGCAGACACACTACATCAGCGATAGCAAAACATATACATAATACAGCACACCCATTTGGAAAAAAAAGCAAAATGTCAAAGTACTACACTGACTAAATAAAGGACATAAAATGGATTTGCTAGAAGAACTGGAGATATATATACATTGCAGAAAACATGAAGATAAATTATTAAACGAAAAACTTGAAACTTTCTTCAAATGGTTCGACAGTATACTTAAATAAAAATAGTAACACATAAAAATAAGCACAATTGTAAAATTTATATAAGTAAATTATGATGCAAAATTGTTAAGGTAAATAACCTCTGTAGAAAAGCATATCATACTCGGTGAAAAACCTATAATGTCATCTCTGTTGACTATTTGTAGCAACATCTCTGTAACTTTGATTTTATCCATACTGGATGAGAGGTCGTGGTTGTGAAAGTCAATGTTAAAAAATATATCGGCTCAACCACTTGTTTATAGTGTAAAACAAGTGGTTGAGCCGATATATTTTTTAACATCTCTGTAACTGTTTTGTTTATGTAAAATGTTTTTGATGTTTCAAAGTGTGCAACAAGTTGTGTGTGATGTTTAGTGTGTGTGAGATTCTGCACAAATGGACCATAATGAAACTGCAAATACAAATTCTTCTGAATTTCGCCGCTTCACAAAAAGATCGACAACCAACTGAAAGTCGCATGTTTTCTTATATATTGCAGTAAAGTCAACGAAATTAAGCAGACTCTCACACATCAACATCACATATAAATGGCATAACAAACACAAAAGACGCACTTGAAAATGGGAATCATATCCCGAAACGCAAAGTGCGAAAAATAAAATAAAGAAAATCGTGACTGGTGGCAGATGAGTTATTTATAAACAAACCTATTATTTTCACAGTCGCTGGCTTTCAGAACCATTTATAATGGGTCAAATCAGAAAGAAATAGTAGGAAAAGCAAATGACACACTAAGATTTATTTTAAGTATCTTAAACAAATGTAATTCATCCATAATATGAGGTGCTTAGGAGACACTTATTTGATCGATTCTTGAGTAGTTCTTATCTTTTCGGGACACTTACCAGGTTCGATTAATAGCAGAGACGGACAACATCAAACGAAGAGCAGCGCATTTCGTCGCGGAATCCAGCGTTACGGAGATCCTCGACAAACTGCAGCGGCAGGCGCTACAAAAATAGACGTTGTGCATCACGAAGATGTTACTACTGAAACTGTCAAAGAGTACGTGCTCGGTAGACTCGATAAAGATATTACTTCCTCCTACATATCTTGTGAAAGGACTGCAACAGGTATATCCGATATATTAGAGACAATATGGAGATTTACCGATAATCCTTCTTTGTACGCGCCGTTCGCGGATGTGACGGGGGAGGGGATAAACGATGATGGTACGAGAAGTATACTCCACCACACACCGTAAGGTGGCTTGTGGAGTATTGTTGTACATGCAGACGTAGATGTATATTATCCTATTGATTCTGCAACGCAAAATGAGGGATTTACATTTGTTCTCGTTTATGAAATAAAATGAAACGAACGTCGAGGCACATTACCTTCTCTTCTATTAATCCTCTCGCTTCTGCAGCCTCCGCGCAACCCGGCATTGTACCGGAACACAATAGGCTCCTGAAGGGTGTCCAGGTCCACACTGAAATCTGTTAGGTTGTTTCATTAATAGGGATAAAGAAATTCCTTACGTTGGAACTAAACCATCTTTTGTGACAGCAGTCCATTCAATTTGCAGCTCCTTTCATCCTATTGTGACCGACTCTGTCGCAAACACTCGTCCGCTTGTTACTTATTCAGCACCCAGTCAGGTCGTCCTTGCAGTCTTCGAATGACACTGCGCCCCAAGACCGACAAATCTGCTTAGCACAGCTGACCGTGTCACCATCCAGTCAGGATCAGTACCTGTGTATTTAAAGATCAGAAATCAATGGTAGCAAATAACTCTTTATTCTGTTACTGACTTGAACGAATTCACAGTAAAAAAAAAAAAAAAAAAAAAAAAAAAAAAAACAACCTGAAGCTCGTGGCAATTGATGCTCATAATATATTACTTCATAGTACACTGAAAGTGCCACATTTGATGCCATTTGGTCTCATTTCTGTTGTTAGTGACACTGGCTTAACTGCTGCTACACTAGCACCCTCTAAACCATAATCTTCAACGTGGACTTTCTACATGCCAGGTGATCGTTTCTTATTTGTTTTACAAGTCTCTCACACACATCGTCCATTCGAAGCCTTCTATGCCTGACGTATTTGTTTCCCACGGTTGACTTATTATATGAAAACTTTCAGATTAAGTTCTTATACCGTTTGTATAATTTTTACACTAAAGTTCTGAGTCACCATGTCAAACAGCTGTATAGCGCGATGAACGGTATTAATCTACACCACTGTAGGCCACTTACTACCTGATGTACCCACCTCTGGAGTAACGACTAAATAATGGAACGGTTCTTGCCACATTTACGTCTTCAGGTGCACAGTACGATGGAAAACTCAGAATAAGTTTCCGTTCCTTATAAACAACTGATACTCTAGGGTTACCATTGGCTTTTCAGGCATAGGACTTCGTATTCTCTCAGTAATCCGATTTTACTCTTCAACAACACCTCCACACAATTCCCTGTTTAGTAAAAGTAGGTACATTGCACGAATATAAGATCAAATTTATGGTTTACAGTTAGATAATGTGAGAAACGTGTCTTTCATTGCCGTAATGCACATCTCTCAAGACCAATGTAAATCGGAAAAGTATTAACACGAGTTACCATGAATATAACAGTTCATTTAAATTATCAAGGCACATTAACATTAAAAAATTAAAATGAAAGAAAATTAAAAAAAACAAAAATTAGAAAAAGCTTTAAGTTTTCATAGCTGAAACAACAGACAGTGAAATAAAATTACACTTTCGAGCTACAAATACATAGTAAAATGCGACTTCCTTCAAACCTGCAATGTAATACGGTCCTTCTGATGTATTTTGAGTGGAAAATAACACTCACAGGCTTCCATGCGTCATAGTGAAAAAATAGTTCAAGCCACTGTACCACGGTACGAAGTATCAGTTTATAACACAGCTCACACTATGTTAACACGACAGAAATCAGTCTGGAGCTAGACGGAAAGAAGCATTTCGCTATGATGTTTCAGGCAACGCGAAAGTACATCCTGCAATTCCCCAAAATATGCCTACTTTCATATGCTTTGCAGCTGATTTAGCAGTTCCTTTTATTCTTCTATGGTGTCCTCTTGAGAATGCCCCTCAACCCTTATATAAGTACAGGTGTATATTTTATGGAGTTGAAACAAATGTGTTAGAGACAGTAAGATAGCCCAAAAATCTAACTAAGAAATGAAACAATTTCCATCTATTCCTAGATGGGTCACAATGTTACTTGAATGTTGTCGGTCTCCTTTACCATTCCTTGAAGATCCTTCTCACAATTATATGCTCTGAGGTGAAGCCACTCGATGCGATATATCAAAATATATTTTTCAATAATGTATTAGGCAATTTAAACTATCAGGAAGTGTTTAGAATACATTACACACTGATTTTAATAACTGCAATAAACTTCCTTAGGAATTTTTCGTATGGTTTGATGTTTTTTAAACAGATAATATATACTAGACGGAATACTGGCACCAGAGATGCAATAGGGCTTCTACGAATCTTGGGAGAAAGGGTTATTGAAGAAGGAAGAGACCTATATATGTGCTTCATCGATCTAGAAAAGGCATTTGATAATGTGGTTTGGGACAAGCTGGCGACTATAATGAGGGAAAAGAGGGTGGACTGGAAAACCAGAAGATTTGCAAACTCATTATATCTTAACCAAAAAGATTCAATTATAGTGAGAGGAGAAAGTACAAACTGGATCAGACTAGGAAAAGGAGTAAGACAAGGATGCTCTCTATTACCTACTCTTTTCAACCTCTACTAGGAAAACATGATTGACCAATGCTCATTAAATGACAAAGGTGTAGAAATTGGAGGAAGAAGAGTAGGGTGTTTGAGGTTTGCTGATGACATGGTCCTTCTAGCCACAGGGGAAAAAGAATTACAGGATTTGGTGGACACCATTGAAACTAACGGAAAAAAATATGGAATGAAAATTAACACAAATAAAACAAAAGTATTGGCACTAGGAGGAAATAAAAATTATGCTGAACGGAGAAATACTAGAACAGGTGCAAAATTTTAAGTATCTTGGAAGCAGGATACACACCGACTGGAAGTGCACCACAGAAATTAAAACAAGGATAGCAATGGCGAAAGAGGCGTTTTATAAGAAAAGGAGAATTTTCTGCAGCGGTCTGGACAGAGAACTCAGGAAGAGACTCATAAAATGTCTTGTATGGAGTGTTTTTCTATATGGCGCTGAAACGTGGACTATGAGGAAGAAAGACAGAGAAAGGCTGGAGGCTTTTGAGATCTGGACATGGCGGAGGATGGAAAGAATAAGTTGGATGGACAGAGTAAAAAATGAAGAGGTATTGAGAAGAGTGGGAGAGAAAAGACAGCTACTAGATGTAATAAAGAGAAGAAAAATAAATTGGATTGGGCATATATTAAGAAAGAATGACGGACTGATCAAAACAGTTTTAGAAGGTTATGTAGAAGGGAAAAGGAAGCGAGGAAGGAAGAGATTCCAGATACTGGATGACATGATGGACGGTACAACATACAGCAGCCTTAAGAAGGAAGCAATGGATCGCAGAAAATGGAGAGGCAAAGGACCTGCTAATATAGCAGATAACTGATGATGATGATTATATACTATTAAGGCTGCAAACTAAAATCCCAATTAGACTCATGTAACAGAGGTTTGGGGCTGTAAATTGAACTAAATATTTAGGGATTACAATCACAAATAACCTAAACTGGAACGATTACATCGATAATATTGTGGGTAGAGCAAACCGAAGACTGCGATTCATTGGCAGAACACTTAGAAGGTGCAACAGGTCTACCAAAGATATTGCTTACACTACGGTTGTACGCCCTATTCTGGAGTACTACTGTGCGGTGTGGGATCCACATCAGGTGGGACTGACGGATGACATCGAAAGACTACAAAGAAGGGCAGCTCGTTTTGTATTATTGCGAAATAGGGCACATAGTGTCACAGACATGATACGTCAATTGGAGTGGCAATCATTAAAACAAAGGCGTTTTTCGTTTCGACGGGATCTTCTCATAAAATTTAAATCACCAGTTTTCTCCTTCTATTGCGAAAATATTCTGTGGGCACCCATCTACATAGGGAGAAATGATCATCACGATAAAATAAGAGAAATCAGGGCTCGCACGGAAAAATTTAAGTGCTCGTTTTTCCCACGTGTCGTTTGAGAGTGGAACAGTAGAGAGACAGCATGAAGGTGGTTCTTTGAACCCTCTGCCAGGCACTTTATTGTGAATAGCAGAGTAATCAAAACGATGTAGATGTAGATATGCCTTCCATGGTATACAGCGCCTATAGGCTTCTAGAAGGCTGTAAGAGATAAGAAAGTCGTACCAAGACACACATGATTTTCGTACT
Source organism: Schistocerca nitens (assembly GCF_023898315.1). Lineage (NCBI taxonomy): Eukaryota > Metazoa > Arthropoda > Insecta > Orthoptera > Acrididae > Schistocerca > Schistocerca nitens. The sequence goes on from NC_064621.1 coordinate 628,856,368, forward strand.
CCACTTCTTATAATGACAACGAAGGTGAATCTGTAGAATGGCTTAACATTAGCCTTCGAAACGCTGTCTCTGTACCCTTTTATTCTGCCTCTTAAATATTAATTTTTTGACTGTGTTACGTCTCTTGTTTTTGGCATTGTAAATTCTGTTCACTACAGCAGCGCTATGCTGAGTTTGTAAATGTCTGGGTAGAATGTGCAGTAACATGCTAATATAAATGTTGCCACCCAGCGAGAGGCCCCACTGTTGGCAGAGAGGTGTCGAAGGGGTTGCCTGCCATCAGGCAGTAGAGCAGCTGCGAGTCACCACACAGTCTGTGACAGGTATATTTTTGACGTGCTAAAGAAAGCTCCATGGGTGGCTCCAAGGGTGTTAACGAACTCAAAGGTGTTAGAGGGACTCTTTGCCATTTTGTTCATGCATATGTAAATGTTGCAAACTCCTGTTACCGTGCCACAGGAAGGAGCGAAGCAGGAGGGATGACAAAGCGTAAACACCGTTTGCTGCTTCAGATCATGTTTAAATTGCGTGAAATGGTTTCTAACGGTCCCTAGAGGATCCAACCTTTATACACTCCATAGGATACAGTCACGTTCATTAGGGTCAAAGCCCCACTATGTCTTTGGATAGGGTTGAATCGTCTGGAACGGGGGGGGGGGGGGGGGGTGCCAGCACTGTCGAACGTTGTCAAGGACGTCGTCATGTTGCCCACTGTAATGTGAACTGTCGGTTTTGACCGCGAAATTTCTGCGATTCGAAGCTCTAAGGGAAGGTATGGTTTCATAGGCGCTCTTTATGCAAGGTACTAAGGGCTTCTTCTATCGTTCTTACCGGCAGTGTATCTGAAATATTTTCCTCGGCCACCCATCAGTAAACCGCGTGATTTCAACTGCTCGTGCCGCGGTTTTGACCCCAGTCGAAGAGGCGCTGAAAGAAGGGGTGAAATGTGAGTTGGAGAGCGTGTGACGACCTTCCCATCATGTGATATGGTGTTGGGCAGAATTGTGAAATTTGATGCCAACCTTTCATTAATAACCACCTTTTGCCTCACATGAACATCTGCGCGGCTGTCTTTTTCTGCGCGTGTCGACGCGATGCTGTTTGAAGCCTCGCGTGGCGCCACCCTTTCATACCAATACCTAGGAAACTTACAAGCACCTTTGATCCACATTTTAAACCCATGCCTCGCAAGAGGGGACAATTACAGGGTTTCGAAAAAGTGATAGTTTTTTTTTGTGCAGTGTGTTAATAATAGTGGGAACCTATGTGAGTAATAGACGACGGTTCGTTTCTTATAGAGGATGTAGTAGCTACGTGTGTAACGGAAAATGGTGTGTATATATACAGGGTGGTCCATTGATAGTGACCGGGCCAAATATCTCACCAAATAAGCGTCAAACCTAAAAACTACAAAGAACGAAACTTGTCTAGCTTGAAGGGGGAAAAGAGATGACACTATGGTTGGCCCGCTAGATGCCGCTGCCATGGGTCAAACGGATATCAACTGCGTTTTTTAAAATAGGAACCCCCATTTTTAATTACATATTCGTGTAGTACGTAAAGAAATATGAATGTTTTAGTTGGACCGCTTTTTTCGCTTTGTGATAGATGGCGCTGTAATAGTCACAAACGTGTAAGTACGTGGTATCACGTAACATGAAATTACTATGAAATTACAACCCTTAGCTGCTTACAGGGGTTGACATACGTCAACGGGGACAGATGAAAATGTGTGCCCCGACCGGAACTCAAACCCGGGATCGCCTGTTTACATGGCAGACGCTGTATCCATCTGAGCCACCAAGGACACAGAGGATAGCGCGACTTGTAACGCCGGAAATGCATATCCTCCTATTTCCATCTATTGTACTATAATTTTTTTTCCTTGTTTTGTTACCTCAAGATATGACATTTCTGTGTCTTTATATATTGTAATTGTTTTACTATTTGTATATATATATTCGACTGTCATTACATCCACTTGTGGTTCCAATCTGTTCAGTAACACCTTGGACAGAATTTTGTAAGTGAGCAGTAATCATGAGATCCCCCTGTAATTATTAGGGCCTGTCCAATACGTATATAGGTATGCTTTACATTGCTGACGAGTTAAAGTTTGTCCCAACTGTGCAGCGATTAATTTATGGAAAACGTATAGCTCCTGGCATATGGAATGTCACGCTTAAATGGCAGCTTTAAATTGTTGTAAAACTTCAAAACAAAACTGATATTCAATTAAATTTCTGTGCTGTGATTGAGGCCAAATGAAAGCGATCATTATAATATTTCTATTTATATGCAAAATTTCATACATTCTTTCAGAATTAACTGAATGGTGAACAGTCAATATGACTCGGCAGTGACAAGTGAAAAAGAAATGGAGGAAAAAAAAAGAGAAATTCCGGAAAACATAACTGTTTTGTGTATAATTAAATTTATAGGCAGTGACTGTACAGTAAAATTAAACTGCGCTCTTCCAATGAGGGCCATCTTTTTTATAAACCTGTGATTGGTCGCAAAATGAAGGCTGCAGTGAAAATCCCTGAAGCTTTGTGCTTAAGTGTCGTGCAGTGCCTCTAGGGTGCCCGTCGATCAGATCACTCTATTCACTCACCTCTTGTGAGTGCGCAGTGGGTACTCAAAGATGCTTAAAACAATAGGGTCTTCGTCCAACTGCGAAGGGTGTGCTGAGGAGTTTCGCCTGATTTCACGCGGCCCACATAACGTAACGGTCATACGTTTTCTTCTTCATGACAGTTCTTTGCTGTGCCGTGCTGGTGCAACAACGACGCTCCTACAGCGTCTTCGATTAGAAGCATTTGGTCACTGATCATACTGCCTGGACTTGAGTCCATCCCTTCGCTCACATGAACCAGTGGATCTGAAGACCAAATTTTGGCACGGACAGCGAGCTGCAGACCAACATGGTGAATTGGCGGAAAGCAAAGAGATATGCCGTTATGACGAATGTCGAAGTCGGAGTGTTGAATTTTGAGTTCCTTTCTGTTACCGCTTTCAGAGAAAAAATAATTTTGCGTTGTATGTGTTGTACTTGTGATGTCTACTCATCTGCATACCTCGGGAATAAAGCAATTTCAGACAAAACTTTATTAACATTTTACTCTTATTTTGATGCATACATTGCACGCATGAAGTATGTACAGTTACTTTTGAATCACCTTGTGTAAGGACGGCAGCAGAAATCGCAATGATAGTCACCACCTGACAGTCAACAAGGAGTATTTGGCAGAAAACTCGTGGATTTCAAGCCACTTGGCGCGGCTGGAAACACGAGAGACTTTTACTAACGAAAAGATTTTATTTTCAGAAGAATCATCCGATTTAATAAGAGCATGTTTTTTTCTTTTTTGTATGCACATACAACCTTGGTGTAGTTATTATAATCACATTTAAGATCAAAGCTTCCAATTTATCTTTCAAAACTCATCAAATGTGCATTCAACCGGACGCATGATAAACATTCACACGATAGTCAAAGCTATCCCACAGTTTTCCGGTACTGCATTTACTGCTGCTGCCATGCGCCGGGGCAGCTAACACACATCTGTAAACAGTTCACTGCGAGGTCTTTACGACGTTGACGGCCGAACCATCGTAGAGGTAGCTCATTAAGAAATGCTCTCACATACATGTGCCAGTCCGGTATGCCTGTAGTAAAATGAAATTTTCCGCATGTTCTCGCATTTGTGGAAAAAGATCCCCAGCGTATCCAGGTAACGATTTCAGTAACCATCGAAAGCGCAGAAAACAACGAGACGTTAACCTTTTCTTGGAAAACGGCGCCCGACACATGAAACTTCGGAGACTATCATTCGTGCTCGACTATGACAGGTAATTGCTGCGTTACCTATATATTCACGTTATGGCGGTTCATTTTTCCCCTTAAATGAGACGTAGCCTTATTGATGAACATTAAACATCAAATGATATTCCTGTCTCCACACACTGAACGAATTCATGAAACTCGACACCTGGTTGTTGATTACTTTCATGAACAGCTTGTAGATACCGGCGCACAGGTAGACGCCGTGTTCTTCGACTTCCGTAAGGCATTCGATACATTTCCGTACAGCCACCTACTGAGAAAATTTCGAGCGTGCGAAAGACCAGACAAACCGTGTGACTGGATTGAACATTTCCTAGTAAACAGGACACAGAATGTCATTCTCCATGAAGCGAAGTCTTCAGACGTAGAAGTAACTTCGGGCGTACCACAAAGGAGTCTTTTACGAGGGCGTGATGAAACGTAACGCTTCTTATGTGAAAACTATTAAAGCTTTTTAAATAAAAAAATGTTATTAACATTCTACATCTTTATTCTTTATGTCTACTTATTTATTACTCAACATAGTCATCCTGGTGACGAATACATTTCTGCCAACTAGAGATTAGTTTATTGATGCCCGTCACTGTAGGATCGTTGATTTTGTTGAAGGATCCACGCAAGCTCACCTCTGCTTGCACCGCTTCATGACTATCAAAGTGAAGTCCTCAAAGGTGTTCTTTAAGTTTTGGAAACAGATGGAAATCGGATGGGCCCAAGTTTGGACTGTATAGAGGACGATCGAAGAGAATGAACCCAAATCGCCGGATTGTTCGAGATGTTGCAACTTTCGTGTGTGTTTGGCACTGTCATACTGAAGAAGCGGGTGCTACACGCGTGACAGAATTCTTCGAATACTAAACTTGATTGAAGCACGTTGTTTATCACGCACCAACTTAGTTACGTTGCACACCACCATGATACAATCTACAATTAGCACCCCTCTAGGGGAAGAGGGTTTCAAATATGTAGACATGACGAATAAAGGCGTAGAATGTCAATAACATTGTTTTATTTCAAAAGTGTCAATACTTCTCACATAAAACAATTCAGAGACATTACTTTTCAGCACGAAATCGTTGGTACATTACTTTTCTCAAGATATGTGACACAGGAGACAACACCGGAAGTACGATGAGGCTTTCCGCTGCTCATGTTGTTTTATACAGAGACCTCGCAACGCTAGAAAATTGTAGCCAAAAGCAGGAAAACATGCAGAGAATCGACGCTTGGTGCATGGAACAACAATTGACTCTCAGCATAAACTAATCTGCTGTGCGATTGCACGACTACAGAACAGCCGCTGCAAATAGTTACTTCCATAAAATGTCTAGGAGTATGCGCGCGGAACGATTTAAAATGGAAGGACCATATAAAGCTAATCGCAGAAAATGCAAGTCCAAAAATGGTTCAAACGGCTCTGAGCACTATGGGACTTAACATCTGAGGTTATCAGTCCCATAGAACTTAGAACTACTTAAACCTAACTAACCTAAAGACATCACACACACATCCATGCCCGAGGCGGGATTCGAACCTGCGAGCGTAACGGTCGCGCGGTTCCAGACTGAAGCGGCTAGAACCGTTCGGCCACACCGGCCGGCAAAAAGCAAGAGACAGACTGAGATTTATTTGAAGAACCTCAGGAAGTATAGTCCACCAACAAAGGAGATAGCTTACAAAAACATTAGTTCGGCAATTGCTTGAATACTGCTCGTCAACATCGGATCCGTACCAGAAAGGATTTATAGAGGAATTAGAGAAGATACAAAGAATAGCAGCGCATTTAGTTACAGGTTCACTTAGTAAGCACTAAAGTGTCACGGAGATGATCAATCAACTCCAGTGGCAGGCGCTGCAAGAGAGACGAACTGCATCACGATGTGGTTTATTTTCAAAGTTCCGAGAGCGTACGTTCCCAGAAAAGTCAACAAAAATGCTGCTTCCTGCTAGGTATGCCTCGCGAAAAGATCACGAAGATAACGTTAGAGAGATATGAACTCACACGGTGGCGTACCGGCAATCTTTCTTCTCGCGATCTTTCCGCGACTGGAACCGGAGATGGGAGAAGTGACAGTGATGCCGAAAGTAACCTCCTCCAAAAACCGCTACGTGGTTTGCGGATTACAGACGTAGATGAAGCAACTGACTCCTATATGGTCTGAAACACAGCCCGTTGGTGTAAAGCACGCCAGACAGATACATGACGACACCTCTCGGCTCACACTATACAGGGTGGTCCATTGATAGTGACCGGGCCAAATATCTCACGAAATAAGCATCAAACGAAAAAACTACAAATAACGAAACTTGTCTAGCTTGAAGGGGGAAACCAGATGGCGCTATGGTTGCCCCTCTAGATGGCGCTGCCATAGGTCAAATAGATATCAACTGCGTTTTTTTAAAAATAGGAACCCCCACTTTTTATTACATATTCGTGTAGTAAGTAAAGAAATATGAATGTTTTAGTTGGACCACTTTTTTCGCTTTGTGATAGATGGCGCTGTAATAGTCACAAACATATGGCTCACAATTTTAGACGAACAGTTGGTAACAGGTAGGTTTTTTACATTAAAATACAGAACGTAGGTACGTCTGAATATTTTATTTCGGTTGTTCCAATGTGATACATGTACCTTTAAAACTTATCATTCATGAGAACGCATGCAGTTACAGCGTGATTACCTGTAAATACCACATTAATGCAATGAATGCTCAAAATGATGTCCGTCCACTTCAATGAATTTGGCGATACATGTAACGACATGCCTCTCAACAGCGAGTAGTTCGCCTTCCGTAATGTTCGCACATGCATTGACAATGCGCTGACGCATGTTGTCAGGCGTTTTCGGTGGATCACGATGGCAAATATCCTTCAACTTTCCCCACAGAAAGAAATCCTGGGACGTCAGATCCGGTGAACGTGCGGGCCATGGTATGGTGCTTCGACTACCAATCCACCTGTCATGAAATATGCTATTCCATACCGCTTCAACCGCATGCGAGCTATGTGCCGGACATGCATCATGTTGGAAGTACATCGCCATTCTGTCATGCAGTGAAACATCTTGTAGTAACATCGGTAGAACATTACGTAGGAAATGAGCATACATTGCACCATCTAAATTGCTATCGATAAAATGGGGGGGCCAATTATCCTTCCTCACATAGTGCCATACCATACATTAAACCGCCACTTGTCGCCGCCATCGTGGATTTTTCCGTTGCCCGATAGTGCATATAATACCGGTTTACGTTACTGATGTTGGTGAATGACGCTTCGTCGCTAAATAGAAGGCGTCCAAAAAATCTGTCATCGTCCCGTAATTTCTCTTGTGCCCAGTGGCAGAACTGTACACGACGTTCAAAGTCGTCGCCATGCAATTCCTGGTGCATAGAAATATGGTACGGGTGCAATCGATGTTGATGTAACATTCTCAACACCGACGTTTTTGAGATTCCCGATTCTCGCGCAGTTTGTCTGCTACTGATGTGCGGATTAGCAGCGACAACAGCTAAAACACCTACTTGGGCATCATCATTTGTTGCAGGTCGTGGTTGACGTTTCACATGTGGCTGAACACTTCCTGTTTCCATGAATATCGTAACTATCCGGAGAACCGTCCAGACACTTGGATGATGTTGTCCAGGATACCGAGCAGCATACATAGCACACGCCCGTTGGGCATTTTGATAACAATATCATTATATCAACACGATATCGACCTTTTCCGGAATTGGGAAACGGTCCATTTCAAAACGGGTAATGTATCACGAAGCAAATACTGTCCGGACTGGCGGAATGTTACGTGATACCACGTACTTATACGTCTGTGAGTATTAGAGCGCCATGTATCACAAAGCGAAAAAAGTGCTCCAACTAAAACATTCATATTTGTTTTCGTACTACACGAATATGTAATAAAAAATGGGGGTTCCTCTTTAATAAAACGCAGTTGATATCCGTTTGACCTACAGCACCGCCATCTAGCGGGCCAACCATAGCGCCATCTGGTTTCCCCCTTCAAGGTAGACGAGTTTCGTTCTTTGTAGTTTTTTCGTTTGATGCTTATTTCGTGAGATATTTGCCCCGGTCACTATCAATGGACCACCCTTTATGTAGGTTTCTGTGGACTCTGCTGTAAGCGCTCTTTGTCTTGAACGTGTATATGAGGACGATCAGAGGATTTCCCATTACATAAACAGCCACTACCTTGAAACTGCTAAAGCCACTACCTCTAGGAGATGTAGAGCTTTACCCTCGAAGAAAATCAAGCCACCCCTGTTGTAACAGAGAACTCAAAATGCCTTTCCCTGTTATGATATTCGCTTCTCGCAGCGACGCACATTGGATAAAGTACCAACGAACGAGCGAACTGGCTGACTGCACTAGCTACGCTACAAACGACAGCAACAAGTACATGAACCGTCAACCTAAATTGGTGCCAAGGTGAGCGCTTAGCTTCTGCGAGTAAGTTAAAAGTTACTCAAAATTTCTGTCTTCGAACATGCAGAGCATACAGTCTTTTGAAATTGGATGAAGTTTTATGCATTTCCCTGCAGTCAGAAATCGGTTGAACTTCAAACTGGTGGAAAACTGAGCCTCTTGTTTCAAATGTTCGTAACTCTAACAGTATTCACGAAAGAAATAAAGTGGTGTCCCGTGACAACAATATCGACGAGTCACAACTCAGATCAATGAATTCACTCAAGTATCTCCCTGTAACTATTTGTAAGACTATGAAATAGAACGATAACGTACGTCCAGCCGTTGGTGAAGCAGATCTCAGCTTTGGTCCCTTGGTTGGATAATACTGGGGTAATGCAAGCAGTCTCGGAAGGAGAATGCTCACAGAATTCTCATGCGACCCAAACTACATTACTGCTGAATTGTATGGACCCATACTAAATAGTACTGTTAGGAGATATTGAACGTGTACCAGGGACAACACGTTCGAACACGAACTTCTTTTGACTCAATAAAACAGAGTCTCTGTATTCCACCTTTTCAGAGATGGTTGCAGGACTCAGCTGTTGCTACAGTATGTCAAATCAAACACCTTTCAGCCGTCTGACTTCCAAACTTTTGTGGACAGGCGGCAGATGATGGTTGAAGTGATAGCTGTAGCCAACAGGAAGCTACAGATACCAGTATTTGACTGCTGGCCCCAATTTGGAAGGAACCAAGGTTGGAATCTTCCTACACGTCGGTAACAGGCCTGAAGATGGCATAGTAAATCGCCGAAACTGCTAGCCAAATAAAATAACAGTTTCAAAATTAGATGGCTGAAAGGTGCTTGATTTGACATCTAACACGACAGAGAATCACCGGTATCTTGAGATATCCTGAGCGAACAGACACATGAAGATACTCACCAGCAATCACGCGAAAGCGTGCTTATCCTGTTCCAACAACTAGCGTTGAGTGATGATTCGAGGAATGTGCTGAAAGCCCTACGAGTTGCTCCCATACGGCAACAATGACAAGAGCAAACTAATTAGGGAAGAGAGTGGCAGAATGGACTACCGGGGTAGGACGCTGTCTCTAGTCTAATTTCATGTAGGGGCGCTAGAGTGCGCTCAGGCTGACGAATGTCAGTGTTTTTATGGTCTTTATGGTTTAGTAATGTTGAAACTGTTTTCTCACCCCGGTTGCGTAGTCTGCCTATAAAACTGACCGGATTCGCTGTTCTGTTGTAACTACGGTAAGTCTGTGATATGTTTTGATTCACAAACAACGTTTAGTAAACATAAATCAGCATGCTTCTAGCTATCTTTGTGCACAATGCAACTGAGAAGAAATTGTTTACGTTGGTTACTGAATATTTCCTCAATAGTGTTGCGGCCACATGTAGTAAGCGTTGCTTCACGCAGTGGAGACTGGCGAAACAAGGGCACGCCGACAACCGAGGCGTTGCGAAGTAGGCAGGCACAGATAGCCTTGCTGACAGCAGCAGTCTACCAGAGGCTGACGCAAGGACGCACGCAGACCGAGCGCCGAGCGAAGCCTGGAGAGTGCTGAGTAAGGGGAAGTGAGGTCAGGACGCTAAGTTACGCTGCAATATACTGCAGGAGTAATAACAAAAAGCTACCATCAAAGGTAAAGAACGTCCTCCTGCCGGATATAAATTGTGGAGCGCAGGCAGCAACAGACAGAAGCCATTAGGAAGCAGTTCGGATGTGAGGACGGACGTGGTCCGTGTCCGAATGTTCAATCTTCGTAGATGACGATTCCGGAAGTCTGTTCCTGCTCGCACGAGTCATCCGTTCGCAGCCAGATGTCAACTTCAGCTCTGGAGGTCAGCCCGAGTCCGGTCGGCACCACGGCTAGCTAACAACAGCGACAACTTCCAGCAGGACCGGCCGCAGCGCGGTCTCGGTCACAGGCGCCGCCGGGGACTGACGCCCGGACTTCGACAACCCGGCCGCACGGCGCGTGGTCCGTCCATGACGGGACCTCACGGACATCGCAAGTGACGGCTTCCTAGCCGCCGGTGCAGCTGGCGTCGGCAGCTGACCTCACGGCGACGCGGCTCCGTGGGCGTGCCCGTACTGGGGTGCCGAACGGCGACGAGTCCATCTCAACCACAGGGCATCCGTGGCTTCAGTGGAGCACTGGTGGCCTGGGGATTCGAGTGCGACCGGCAGCTCTCGTTGCGCGCATTGTCGGGGAACGGAATCTAAACAGCAGCAGCCATGCGGAGGGATCCGCAGGGCTGGGCAGCGACGACGAGGGAGAAATTGTAAAGAAAGTTCAGTAAATAATTGTAAAACTCCACGCCGTCTCAGTCTTTGGCGCAGCCACTGCGTCTGCTGCTAACAAATGTTGCAGAAGCCGTAACAATTGACATGTATTTGGGGCAGAATTGCCAATTGGAATTGTCCGTTCGGATCCATCTGAGCTGTACTTTGATGCCTGATACTCCAAATTATTCCATCAGTAACTTCACTGGGTTAGCCTCCCCTAGTTTAAGTCCAGAAAATGGTACACCAGAACCCAGAGTTACACGAGGGCAGAAGAGAGTGACAAGAAATATAAAACGGCTATTCTCACGTCATCTGCCTACAAGAATCGGCTACAAGCAGCCGTCAAAAAGATCTCTGGAAGCTAAATAATACAAAGAGAGTAGAGCAAAGACCAGGCTGCTAGCTCGGGAAGAGAAGAAGGAAGTGAAAGGAAATCATAGAAGAGGAGGACCGAAAAAATCTGACTCTATAAAAAAGGAAACATGCAAGGACAATGAAGAAGTGGTATGCATATATTGCAAGGAATTATACTGCAACTGAGGGTTGGATTGCTTGTCAGAGAGGCAAACATTGGGTCGTAACTCTTGTGCTGGTATAGACAGTGAGGGTGATGAAGCCCAGATTATTCATTTCAGTATCATCGAAGGAAATATAAAAAAGGAACAACAGAACGGACTTGCAGATTCTGTCGTAGTTTGTTGATATAACTAACGAAACATTATTTTATGTTATCGTCATTTATGAATAGTATAACAAAAATGTTTGAATAAACGGTTCCCAATTTTTCTAACAATATTTCTCGTCATTGAAATCACAACATTTGTTCCAAATGGTAGGCGGGCGCTATGCCTACATTCCTTCCCTTCAGTGATAACAGAAACGGCCGGCCGGTGTGGCCGTGCGGTTATAGGTGCTTCAGTCTGGAACCGCGCGACCGCAACGGTCGCAGGTTAGAATACTGCCTCGGGCATGGGTGTGAGTGGTGTCCTTAGGTTAGTTAGGTTTAAGTAGCTCTAAGTTCTAGGGGACTGATGACCTCAGAAGTTAAGTCCCATAGTGCTCAGAGCCATTTGAACCATTTGGACCAATACAGTGGGAAGCACCCTCTGCCAAGCACTTGATTCCGGTCTGCTTTTCAGATCGACTCTTCTCACGGATGCACTAAGATGACGCTATCCTGTGTTATCTGCAGAGGTATGGACACAGACTGGCTGGTACTGACGGTGTCCTCCGTCGTATATAGTGCATGCAGAATCCATGGCTGGTAGGTGAGCAGACGGCAGGGCATGCATGGGAAGAGCGGTTGTGGTGGTGGGTGAAGGGGAAAATGCCGAGCGCTGGAGGGGAAGTGCCATTCTAAACTGAAGCCTGCACTCACATCATTTTTGTAAGTACAAAGCAGGGGCCCTTCACGTCCGCACTTCTGTCGTGACCCTTCAAAAAGGTCTGTCATCTCTTCTTCGGTTGGTATCTAAAACAATTCCACAGAAAATCCAGCGATTTATTTTCTCCTGATTTGTTAACCATTTGTACCTTTCAGAGAACTGTCACGAGTGGGAAATTTTGAGTAAAACCTACACATTTATCTTCCTGCCATGTTAAAAATTGCTTCTTTTGCCAAAACTCAGGGGAGTTTACACACTCACACCTCACTAACTTGTGCAGAAGTAATTCTGAGAGAATTCTGAAACAGTGCTTTATTAAGTTTATTATGTGAGGAACTGAGGAAAAGTAAGGTCAGCATCTTATGAAAAAGCACATGCTTCGTACAAGATAAACGTATAATGACTTCACTTATGTTGTTGCAAAACCCATAGAATTTCTACTTTCACCAGAAATTGATGGCCGTTAAAAATTACTTTCTTTCATCGGAAAAGCCTGTAGTTAGTGGAATAACACTGTAGATAATCAAGTTTTGCATAATAGCCATATGAAAGATTACTCCCCTCTTTGCGTGCTATTATTTGCCAAAATCTCATTTCGATATCCCAACCGTCTGTGAAACATGAAGGATGTTTTGGATAATTCGCTCTGTCGAGGTGCTCTCGCTCATGAGTGCGCTACGTCACATCAGTTTTCTCGAGATTGGTGACAGATATTTTCACTCAAGTACAAAGAAAAATTCAACATGTTAGCTAAACTTCATATGCAGCAACATATTACTTAATATACACCAAATGCAAAGTGATAGAGACCTCTGTTTTTCGTGGCAAACTTTTTCGCATTTCACGCAGTGTCATATTACCACGTAAATATCACAATAACTATGAGCATTAACGAAATGATGGGCATGCCATCATGAATCTGACATATACAAGGAAAGTAAAAATGATTTTTTTTACCGACTAGCTTCTGTAAAATCGCTTGAGAAAGTTTGCAGAGCGTGTACGTAAATTTTGTCATCGCCGATCGGCCGAAAGGTGGCAAACGCATATCGACATCCGTTCTGAACAAATGAATGAACACACCCAGCGTTTAGGACGAAAACTGGCCGCTGCCCATCGGTCGCTTTATCCTGCGTGACTTATTGCTCTTTGGCCGAGCTGGGGGCTCAATGGTTTGCAGCGGTCAATCAGATTCTTGCCGTCAGAATTTTGGTCTGAACTTCGCATGGCAGTGTGGCTCCCCTACCTGTGCTTCTTGTCTCGTTTCTGCTTGGGCACTTTGTTGCAATACGTTGTTTCACACCTCGTTGGTGCAAATCTTTTGATGAGATCGCTATGTGTCATGGGCTTAAGCAACACACTGAAAATGTAATCGTGTGCGTTCATATATGACTTACTAATTTTTCCGAAGTCACCATTAGGCAAAGTAAACCTCCTACCCCGACTGTAAAAGTAATTTTTATTGACTCGTACGTCAACGTAATCCGGAAAATCTGTGGGCTCAATTTCCGTCCATGATGATGCTAAAACTAAAAATCCCTTCTCATTCAATAACAAGTCAGTTCGATTCCTTGATATCATTACTTGATGCATAGTGTAAGGTGATTCGTGTCCTTTGTGCTCAATTTGAATTTCAGTGATTGTTCTACATCTACATCTACATTTATACTCCGCAAGGCACCCAACGGTGTGTGGCGGAGGGCACTTTACGTGCCACTGTCATTACCTCCCTTTCCTGTTCCAGTTGCGTATGGTTCGCGGGAAGAACGAATGCCGGAGAGCCTGCGTGCGCGCTCGAATCTCTCTAATTTTACATTCGTGATCTCCTGGGGAAGTTTAAGTAGTGGGAAGCAATATCTTCGATACCTCATCCGGAAACGCACCCTCTCGAAACCTGTACAGCAAGCTACACCGCGATGCAGAGCGCCTCTCTTGCAGAGTCTGCCACATGAGTTTGCTAAACATCTCCGTTGCGCTATCACGCTTACCAAATAACCTTACGACGAAACGCGCCGCTCTTCTTAGGATCTTCTCTATCTCCTCTGTCAACCCGACCTGGTACGGATCCCACACTGATGAGGAATACTCAAGTATAGGTCGAACGAGTATTTTGTAAGCCACCTCCTTTGTTGATGCACTACATTTTCTAAGGACTCGCCCAATGAATCTCAACCTGGCACCCGCCTTACCAACAGCTAATTTTATATGATCATTCCACTTCAAATCGTTCCGTACGCATGCTCCCAGATATTTTGCAGAAGTAACTGCTGCCAGGGTTTGTTCTATCATATAATCATACAATAAGGGATCCTTCTTTCTATGTATTCGCAATACATTACATTTGTCAATGTTACGTGTCAGTTGCCACTCCTTGCACCAAGTGCCTATCCGCTGCAGGTCTTCCTGCATTTCGCTGCAATTTTCTATTGCTGCAACTTCTCTGTATACTACAGCATCATCCGCGAAAAGCCGCATGGAACTTCCGACACTATCTACTAGGTCATTTATATATATTGTGGAAAGCAATGGTCCCATAACACTCCCCTGTGGCACGCCAGAGGTTACCTTAACGACTGTAGACGTCTCTCCATTGATAACAACATGCTGTGTTCTGTTTACTAAAAACTCTTCAATCCAGCCACACAGCTGGTCTGATATTCCGTAGGCTCTTACTTTGTTTCAAATGGTTCAAATGGCTCTGAGCACTATGGGACTTAACTGCTGTGGTCATCAGTCCCCTAGAACTTAGAACTACTTAAACCTAACTAACCTAAGGACATCACACACATCCATGCCCGAGGCAGGATTCGAACCTGCGACCGTAGCGGTCACGCGGCTCCAGACTGTAGCGCCCAGAACCGCACGGCCACACCGGTCGGCTTACATTGTTTATCAGGCGATAGTGCGGAACTGCATCGAACGCCTTCCGGAAGTCAAGGAAAATGGAATCTACCTGGTAGCCTGTATCTAATATTTTCTGGGTCTCATGAACAAATAAAGCGAGTTGTGTCCCACACGATCGCTGTTTCCGGAATCCGTGTTGATTCCTACAGAGCAGATTATGGGTTTCCAGAAACGACATGATTCGCGAGAGTTAATGAGTTTCAGTGTATGCCTAGTTAATCCGTAAAAGGAGCGGTTTTCTGATGGAGTAAATTATTGCCAAATTTGCTGTCTACTTGGCTGTTTTTTCGAATCTCCCCTTACTTGTCTACCTCAACCACGTACTTACATAAGCTCACGATCTGCAACAGGCCACATTACGATTCCATGTCCTACAGCAGACTGACGGTAGATACAGCATGACAGTTAGCAGCTATTCATTTGAGCCCTCACCAAAATACTCAGATAAAACCTCGTTTCGTGTTCAGAGATTAGAATTTGTATTTAACTAAGATATACACAAAAATACCTGAACATGTGCATTGTTTGGACGATCCTCTTCAAGACGATCTTCATTACGCTAAGAGTTCATCGCCTTTGCGGCCCCAGCGTCACATTTCTGAACGAGCGCATTTCACGCGTTAGAGAATTGCGTCCAGCTCGGCTAAGTCATTTGTTGATTACGGACAAAACTGTCGCGAGATTCGTCTGTGTGCGAGAGGAAGTCACCTTTGCTATAAACAAGAAAGTTCTAGTATATCTTACGGCAACGTGAAAAGCATATAGAAACGCTTGCGGCAGAATTCGTTTATGCTCCTGCATGCTTTGAAATAGAGTGTACTCTCGTCCGGTACCTCGCCAGAGACTGCACGCTGTAACAGGCGGTGCTTTTTTTTTTTTTTTTTTCAGACATAGTTTCTAGTCTTGACCTGGATGCTTTCAACCAGTAAGCTTTGGTGTTGCGGCGAGAGCGCAGAAAGCCATAGGCAGTGAATTTACTTTCGTATGATAGGGATCTATGATAATATTCAAGATAGACAAAAACTGTTCTCTTTCAAGCTGTAGTGTAATCATTATATATATATATATATATATATATATATATATATATATATATATATATATATATATATATATATATATATATATATATATATACTCCTGGAAATTGAAATAAGAACACCGTGAATTCATTGTCCCAGGAAGGGGAAACTTTATTGACACATTTCTGGGGTCAGATACATCACATGATCACACCGACAGAACCACAGGCACATAGACACAGGCAACAGAGCATGCACAATGTCGGCACTAGTACAGTGTATATCCACCTTTCGCAGCAATGCAGGCTGCTATTCTCCCATGGAGACGATCGTAGAGATGCTGGATGTAGTCCTGTGGAACGGCTTGCCATGCCATTTCCACCTGGCGCCTCAGTTGGACCAGCGTTCGTGCTGGACGTGCAGACCGCGTGAGACGACGCTCCATCCAGTCCCAAACATGCTCAATGGGGGACAGATCCGGAGATCTTGCTGGCCAGGGTAGTTGACTTACACCTTCTACAGCACGTTGGGTGGCACGGGATACATGCGGACGTGCATTGTCCTGTTGGAACAGCAAGTTCCCTTGCCGGTCTAGGAATGGTAGAACGATGGGTTCGATGACGGTTTGGATGTACCGTGCACTATTCAGTGTTCCCTCGACGATCACCAGTGGTGTACGGCCAGTGTAGGAGATCGCTCCCCACACCATGATGCCGGGTGTTGGCCCTGTGTGCCTCGGTCGTATGCAGTCCTGATTGTGGCGCTCACCTGCACGGCGCCAAACACGCATACGACCATCATTGGCACCAAGGCAGAAGCGACTCTCATCGCTGAAGACGACACGTCTCCATTCGTCCCTCCATTCACGCCTGTCGCGACACCACTGGAGGCGGGCTGCACGATGTTGGGGCGTGAGCGGAAGACGGCCTAACGGTGTGCGGGACCGTAGCCCAGCTTCATGGAGACGGTTGCGAATGGTCCTCGCCGATACCCCAGGAGCAACAGTGTCCCTAATTTGCTGGGAAGTGGCGGTTCGGTCCCCTACGGCACTGCGTAGGATCCTACGGTCTTGGCGTGCATCCGTGCGTCGCTGCTGTCCGGTCCCAGGTCGACGGGCACGTGCACCTTCCGCCGACCACTGGCGACAACATCGATGTACTGTGGAGACCTCACGCCCCACGTGTTGAGCAATTCGGCGGTACGTCCACCCGGCCTCCCGCATGCCCACTATACGCCCTCGCTCAAAGTCCGTCAACTGCACATACGGTTCACGTCCACGCTGTCGCGGCATGCTACCAGTGTTAAAGACTGCGATGGAGCTCCGTATGCCACGGCAAACTGGCTGACACTGACGGCGGCGGTGCACAAATGCTGCGCAGCTAGCGCCATTCGACGGCCAACACCGCGGTTCCTGGTGTGTCCGCTGTGCCGTGCGTGTGATCATTGCTTGTACAGCCCTCTCGCAGTGTCCGGAGCAAGTATGGTGGGTCTGACACACCGGTGTCAATGTGTTCTCTTTTCCATTTCCAGGAGTATATATATATATATATATATATATATATATATATATATATATATATATATATATATATTCATTTGCATATAGCACTGAAGCGCCAAAGCAACACGTGTAGGCATGTGTATTCAAATAGAGAGATATGTAAACAGGTAGAATACGGTGCTGCCGTCGGCAACGCCTGTATACCGTAAAACGTCTGGCGGAGTTCTTAGATCGGTACTTTGCTACAATGGCAGATTATCAAGGTTTAAGTGAGTTTGCATGTGGTGTTATATTCGGCGCACGACAGATGGGACACGGCATCTCCGAGGCAGCGATGAAGCGGGGATTTCCACGTACGACCATTACACGAGTCTACCAAGAATATCAGGAATCCGGCAAAGCATCAAATCTTCGACATCGCTGCAGCCGGAATAAGATCCTGCAAGTACGAGACCAACGACGACTGAAGAGAATCGTTCAACGTGACAGAAGTGCAACCCTCCCGCAAATTGCTGCGGATTTCATTGCTGGGCAATCAAAAAGTGTCAGTGTGCGAACCATTCAAAGAACTTCATCAATAAGGGATTTTTTGTGCACCTTTGAAGACGGCACAACACAAAGCTTTACACCTCGCCTGGGCCTGTTAACACAGACATTGGGCTGTTGATGACTGGAAATATGTTGCCTGGTCGGACGAGTCTCGTTTCAAATTGTATCGAGTGGATGGACGTGTACGGGTATGGAGATAACGTCATGCATCTGTAGACCCCCATATCAACATGGGATTGTTCAAGCTTGTGGAGGCTCTGTCATGGTGTGGGGTGTGTGCAGTTGGAGTATTATGTGATGCCTGATACGACTCTGACAGCTGACACGCACGGAAGCATCCTATCTGGTCACCTGCTTCCATTCATATCCATTGTGCATTTCGTCGGACTTGAGCAATTCCAGTAGGACAATGTGACACCCCACACGTCCAGAACCGCTACAGAATGGCTCCAGGAACACTCTTTTGAGTTGAAACACTTCCGCTGGCCACCGAACTCTCCAGACATGAACATTATTGAGCATATGTGGGTTGCCTTGCAATGTGCTGTTCAGAAGAGATGTCGAAACCCTTCCCCCCCCCCCTCCCCCCACCAGGTACTGTTAAGGATTTACGGACAGCCCTGCAGGATTCATGGTGTCAGTTTCCTCCAGCACTACTTCAGACATTAGTCGAGTGCATGCCATGTCGTGTTGTGGCACTTCTGCGTGCTCGCGGGGGCCCTACACGATATTAGGCAGGTGAAACAGTTTCTTTTAGACAGTAAAAATGTTGGCACAGGTTTATTACACCCAACACTTCGGTGTGCTAAATAATTGAGTACAATAATTTCCTTTATTGTAGTTACGTTATCGTGCAGATACGTTATTGCACACCAAAGCAAAAACAGCATCGAACATGATCTCTTTTGGTCTCAGGGGTTGATTCTTTAGGGTTCGTATGTATGTATTTTCATTAATAGCACACTGATTTGTTAATTGTAATTACGTGAAGCATATTTAGTTATAGCTTTCTCTGTAATGGCGGCTACGTGGAAAATAACGAACTCGACATTTGTAGCGCAGCACGGCAAAATTTACATCAGAAAATGAAAATAATAACTGAGATACTTTAATACTTTAATCAGTGCTTAAACTGATTGAGTTATCTTAATAATATCTGTGCTAGAAGTGCCGTAATTACCAAAAATATTCCAAGCGATTGTAATGGCGGAAAACAATAGAGTAAGATCGTAACTAATAAAACTCTTAATAACTATAGGAAAGAACAATTTTTTTAATAATTAAAAGATGGTTTCTATAGTAAGAAATAACATTTTCATTCTGAAAACTATGGACAAATTAAGAAGTACTACACGTATTACAGACCTCTTAATATGGAACTTAGGGAGAGTGCGTCTTGCTAGATCAGCGGTACTAATCGAAAAGGTACAATGTCTTCTCTTTTATCAAATGAAAATTAACGGAATATATATTGTCTTCTTCTATCATTGTCTATACAGATAGCAGATCGTGCTGATTGCCTTTGTCCTTGCGACGGGGCGGTAAATAAAGTGCGCTTGAAGCTTTCTGACGAATGTGCATATAAAAATGTTAGTTAAAAAATGTTAGTGTAAATTTTTTTGCTCTCACGTAAGTCTCACGGGATGATTTCCACACTTGGTGCATTAGTACACTGTTCCACATCCGCGCATTAGTTGTAGCTTTTGAATTAATTATTCACTCAGACATGAGTACAGTTTATGCTAGGGAACAAAGATTAGGCGATTATTCTAGCAAGATCATTTTTCACGCCACAGTTCAATCACTATTTATTGGCGTCGTCATTTTTCTTCACACAATGAAATTACCACTGGTGAGAGGGTTTACAGTTTCACTTTAATAATAATTTGGATCCGAGCCCCCGATAGCAGTAATGTAGGCTGCTTTACTCGAAAGTTATTCAATCAGTTCGAACAGAACCACAAGTCCCACTGTCCTCTTTGTTCTAACAGTTTTGGCGCGACATCACAGACCGCCACATGTTCACTTACGACGATGTATACCTCATAAATCGAACTCACACAAATAATCGTACACTTCCAGTTCACCAAATATATGCTTGCACACTTGCGCTGTCAAACAATACTCTTTGTTGAAGTAAATAGGCGGGAATAATTCTTACTCAAACAACCACATGGGCCACCCACAAGTGGGGCTCGCTCGCAACCCACCCGCCAAACGACCGACCCACGACTGACCAACGACTGCCCCTTTGGTTATGCAAGTACCAATCTCACCAGTTAAGGTTACAAATTTTGAGACATACATCCCTCAAGAGAAATAAGTACACCATCGGAACCGCTCTAAAAATTACATCCTATTTACTATCTTACATCAATTTCTACGATTATTCTGTCACCCGTAAATCAAGTTTTAGTTTTTACAAAATTTCGCCACTTAGCGCAAATTTGTTTGTTTACATCTGAGCTGCAAAGTTTTAACATAGAACTGCATATAGCACCGCTTCTAGACGTAATCTATAGCGATCTACACATTGCACTGCTCAAAATGTTCATATCTGTAATAATTAATTAATTATGGGCGATAAATGTTAATAGTAATTTGCAAACAATGAAAACTATTGCAAGTTAAGTGTATATTATACCTTAACTAGTTTAAAATACGTGTGATGCCACCCAAAATATTGTATAGTGCCGTTCTTTACGTCATGAATTTTCTATTGAAATTTATAAACAATTTTCCATCACACTCTGTTTATTGCTCTTTACGGACTGAATTATTTATGAATCTTAAACATAAGACTACAGCACTCGATCCGCTGTGACGAAACGTTTTTAATGAGTGCTCGCCCATCCCTGTAAGTTGTTATTTGCTATTTTTACTAATCTTTCATTATTCATGATATTAACCGATCTTGAGGTTACTATAACTTTTGCGTCTCGTGACTTGAAATAAAGATCGATCTTTCAGAAAGTGCATATTGCTGACCACAATCCACTGCCGAATCGCTCTTCACCGTAAGTTACACAGTTTTCGCGTAATGCGCGAAACACCAAACAATGCCCCAAGCTGCAGGCCACGTGGCCGCTCGGCGGTGGAGACCATCCCACCGACCGTTGCAAATCCCGCGCGGGCGCGCCACACGCTTCCGCACACCGTGTAGCTCGCTCGCTCTCCACAAAACAATCCTTGCATACTAGACCTATTCATCTAGTAATGGGGGTTTGTACCGTCACATCCTTTTCAGTCGATGCACTTCACATGAAAAAATGTCAATATTTTTCACATATCACAAAAAAATATGAAGTCATTTTTTTAAGTATATTCACCGGGAAAAACATGCCATGAGACGCGACAACACGTTAAGCATGCGTGTAAAAAACTTGCCCTTTGTTCGCATTTTCAGTTGCTTCAGAACACGTGGTGATCTGAATCAATCACTGTGCTAGCCATCTTTAACTTCAAGTGACTTATACGCGGTTTTTTTCACGCATGATGATATTTTTTAAGTGACCTATAATGTTACTTCTTTTGTGTTTCTGAGATATTGTTGGAAGGGACATTAATACTCCGACATAATGTTTACACACACCGTCACGAAGGCGAAACTGTATGCATAATGTAGTCTTACATTATACCGAACTTCTGGTTGCATTTCCACTCGCAAATTCATTAATTACCTTCTTTTCCTAGAATTAAAATTTTCCACCTCCGTTTTGGAGTTATTAGATATTTTCATGGGCTGGCATCTTTCTCTCACTTATATCCTATTTAATCAATGATTACATTGCAAACGTGTGTCCTATTAGAATTCGTTTTTTTTTGAAAGATGCAAAGCAAATAAGCTGGCAGTGATCCAGTTTCTCCGAGATTTCCTGAGGCTGACACTAGATAATTGCAAATCATTGCATTCACACACATGTTAAATGTTCACAGTTTACTACGTAACATAGGTAACAGACGACAAAAACATCTGTCCTTGCACAAACCTAGCGTATAGGGCGAGACTGAATGTACCTCCAGTCTGTGTAGTATGTGGTTAGCAGTTTTTCCCCTTCTTGTTGAGCTTCGCATGAGCTTGCCATCTCGTAAATTATAAGTCAAGAAGCCAGATGGCGTTATCACTAGGTCACATTCGTTGTCTGAAGGTAGATTTCAAGTCGTAATTTGTGTTGATCACTTTGCATGAACACTTGTGTGTAGAATTAATTAAAAGAAACACAGATTTAGCCGTTTTCCACACACGCTGATATTACTGTACGACCTAGGTTTCGATCTGTAAGCCTAGTTTTAGTACACAACTGATCCCAAAGACAGCATCAAGGAAAGCTAAATACACTCCTGGAAATGGAAAAAAGAACACATTGACACCGGTGTGTCAGACCCACCATACTTGCTCTGGACACTGCGAGAGGGCTGTACAAGCAATGATCACACGCACGGCACAGCGGACACACCAGGAACCGCGGTGTTGGCCGTCGAATGGCGCTAGCTGCGCAGCATTTGTGCACCGCCGCCGTCAGTGTCAGCCAGTTTGCCGTGGCATACGGAGCTCCATCGCAGTCTTTAACACTGGTAGCATGCCGCGACAGCGTGGACGTGAACCGTGTGTGCAGTTGACGGACTTTGAGCGAGGGCGTATAGTGGGCATGCGGGAGGCCGGGTGGACGTACCGCCGAATTGCTCAACACGTGGGGCGTGAGGTCTCCACAGTACATCGATGTTGTCGCCAGTGGTCGGCGGAAGGTGCACGTGCCCGTCGACCTGGGACCGGACCGCAGCGACGCACGGATGCACGCCAAGACCGTAGGACCCTACGCAGTGCCGTAGGGGACCGCACCGCCACTTCCTAGCAAATTAGGGACACTGTTGCTCCTGGGGTATCGGCGAGGACCATTCGCAACCGTCTCCATGAAGCTGGGCTACGGTCCCGCACACCGTTAGGCCGTCTTCCGCTCACGCCCCAACATCGTGCAGCCCGCCTCCAGTGGTGTCGCGATAGGCGTGAATGGAGGGACGAATGGAGACGTGTCGTCTTCAGCGATGAGAGTCGCTTCTGCCTTGGTGCCAATGATGGTCGTATGCGTGTTTGGCGCCGTGCAGGTGAGCGCCACAATCAGGAATGCATACGACCGAGGCACACAGGGCCAACACCCGGCATCATGGTGTGGGGAGCGATCTCCTACACTGGCCGTACACCACTGGTGATCGTCGAGGGGACACTGAATAGTGCACGGTACATCCAAACCGTCATCGAACCCATCGTTCTACCATTCCTAGACCGGCAAGGGAACTTGCTGTTCCAACAGGACAATGCACGTCCGCATGTATCCCGTGCCACCCAACGTGCTCTAGAAGGTGTAAGTCAACTACCCTGGCCAGCAAGATCTCCGGATGTGTCCCCCATTGAGCATGTTTGGGACTGGATGAAGCGTCGTCTCACGCGGTCTGCACGTCCAGCACGAACGCTGGCCCAACTGAGGCGCCAGGTGGAAATGGCATGGCAAGCCGTTCCACAGGACTACATCCAGCATCTCTACGATCGTCTCCATGGGAGAATAGCAGCCTGCATTGCTGCGAAAGGTGGATATACACTGTACTAGTGCCGACATTGTGCATGCTCTGTTGCCTGTGTCTATGTGCCTGTGGTTCTGTCAGTGTGATCATGTGATGTATCTGACCCCAGGAATGTGTCAATAAAGTTTCCCCTTCCTGGGACAATGAATTCACGGTGTTCTTATTTCAATTTCCAGGAGTGTATATCAACTTCTTAATCTCTCGATTCCAGATTTGCGCTATAAAAATTATCTTTGGTTGGTTGGTTGGTTGAATTGGACGGGAGGGGACCAAACAGCGAGTCATCGGTCCAATCGGATTAGGGAAGGATGTGCAAGCAAGTCGCCGTGCCCTTCCAAAGGAACTATCTTGTCATTTGCCTGAAGCGATTTAGGGAAATTACGGAAAACCTAAATGAGGATGACTGGACGCTGGTTTGAACCGGCGTCCTCCCGAATGCGTGTCCATTGTGCTAACCATTGCGCCACCTCGCTCGGTAGGTTATTTTTGTTGCCAATTTGTATTCTACAGTATCCATTGAGACAACATTTACGATCATTAGGAATAACATACACTGGAGTAGAGATATGTGCACAGGAATTTGTGTCATTATATATTTATGAATGGAGGCGCACCGGAAATTTGAAAAACACACACCCATGCCCGAGGCAGGACTCTAACCTCCGACGGGGGAGCCGCGCGGACCGGGACAAGGCGCCTCAGACCGCGTGGGGCCTTTCTTAATGCCTGTGTCTCTTCCTGACTTTGTATCCTAGGGGGGCCTCTCGTCGGTTTAGACAACTTTTTTGACTTGTCCTTACTTGATACTAGGTGATCTGATGGGCCGCTGAATGGTGGGTTGGGTTTTTGTCCTCGTCTACTAGCATGTCACTACCTACTGATGACACTGGAACATTATCGGAAGTGGAACCTAGTCGTACCTCGGGATGTATAACAGGCATAGTAATTTCTCTTCCAGGTGTCCTGCTACCGTCTAAAATCTGGGTATTGGTCTCTCCTGGAGAGGCCTGATTCGAACATTTGGACAGGGTAACCGTTAAACTCTGTTCATTTGTCAATACGCTACGTGCAGTTGAACCCTGATTTCCTTCATTTTCTCCCTGAGGTGATATGTAAGGGCCCTGCCCACTCCCAGTTTCCTGTGATGGGGCTGACAAGGACTCCGCATAGGGCCGCGGAGGTGTGTGCGTGGTTTTCCCTCCGTGGAGATTTGACAGGCGGACAGATTGATTTAAGATGATCCATGGATCGACGTACTACGCAGGTCCTTGGTTGGCCGTCATAAACAGCTAAGGCTTTGTAGCTTTGAACCATAATATACGACGGGGTTTGCTTATGAAGATCGTTTCTAACATTTCGCACACCATTGTCAACATTAAAATTTTTCTTGCCCGTCCATTTCTCACCCGTAGGCTGCAAAACGTTCCATAAGGCGTTAACGCTTGTTTAATGAGCTCGAACCTCAGTTCATATGGAAGGTTGAATATACGCACAGATCGCAATCCTAAACTAGCTTAACTGATTGCAACTGAACTAGATTCACCATTGGAATGAAGAAAGTTCGCCACACCGCCTGTTTTTGTCATAATCCGGGTTTGAGAGTATTGCACTTTAATATACACTGCATTATCAAGGAAATCATATGCCAAACTGTGAACATCATCATGTGGTAAACCTACCTTTTCGAACAACCAGTCGTCTATTTCATAAACTTTCGGCCTTTCACGTCGAAAAGGGAACGATAATTTGAACGTAGACTCCGAATCTGAGCTTCCATAACAGGATGGCTATATTGTAGTCAGAAGCTGCAGTGATACCCGGCCAACGATGCGCCCCTTCCGCGGCGGCTGGGTCAGCACTGGGCTATCGAGGCGGACGTAAATTTTGCATTACGTTACACTGAGGTTACTGAAAGTCATTTTTTACGTAATTAAAATTTAAGTTAAGCTAATCACTTATTTAACCAGTAACTCCACATAACTTTACTTTCAAAGTTCAATGTTTCAAAATAAATAATTGCAAACTGGTACTTTCTGATTCATTTATTTTATCGTGAACTGTTGTGATGTGGAAGAGTGTGACAACCCTCTGTTGCTACGCCAGTGATTACTTGCTTGCATTTCTTTGCCAATACCTATCTTAAGATTCTGAAGATTCATTGCCCTAGCGGGCTGTCGACCGTTTCATTATCTCTGTTTTTAGTTAATCAGTATTTACTTTGTGTTATCAGTAATTTTTGTAGTAAGTATTACGTGATACCTTTAACCATCATTTGTGGTTCGTGAGCGATTGCACTAAATTCCACCCATTTTTGGGTTTAGGTTTAGTGTGGCTTATTCCTTCAGAAGGGCCTGTTGTACACTTTCCTCCAACTAACCTGTGTTGTTTTCCTTCGGTAACGATGCCCTTACTCACTGTAAAATTTCATTAGACGTATGCGATCACGGTCAGTTATAACGCAGTCCAGTCGGCCGATTAAGAAGAGGGATGTTACAAGGTTTTTCATTTCCAGGTTTTGAGTAAAGTAAAGATAAAATTCTTTAAAAAGGAAATTGCTTTTGTGGCTTTGAAGCACTGAAGTGGGGTTGCAAAAACACTGAATGACAATTCAGAGTGACCTTACCCTATCTTTGGCTTTGACAGATCATTTGTTAAGACAAAGGATTAAACAATGTCTGTTAATAAATTTAGATGTGTGTATTATGCTGTTAGAATATTTAAGTATTTAATTTGTTGGTTATACAAAATGCAAACAAAGAAATAGCGCCTGGCCAAATTTTTTTACTACGTAGTAATGATTAAAAATTGGTGGCGTTTGTAGATCAAAACTATAAATGTATGTGAGTGTAGTAACGAAAATATCGTTCTCAAAACCATGTCCTGAAACGTTATATTTATTTGTGAAGTTATGTCAGAAAACAGCAGGAAAGTACGCGAAATTTACTTCTTCTGCTTTTCTGAAACGTAACCTTTTCTTTGTCTACATATGCTGGCGACCGTAAATCCGTTAGACAAACCACTTAATGAGTTTCGCACAGAAATGTCCAGGATTCAGTATTATGCCATTTTACTGTGTTTCTTTCTAACAGCTAGAAAAATCTTCGGAAAAGGAAGTAAAAGTCTGATTTCCGTAACCATTAGTCATACATCACGGTCAATCCTGCAAAAGGGTTAACATTGTACGACAAATGTAAGAAGTACCCACGTTTATGGCCAGTGTAGGCCTCCTATGTGCACAATTCGCATTATAATAGTGTTATACGTGGCTTTTCCCGTGACAGGAGTATGTGTTCTGCTCGGGTGTAGCGTTACAAGCCCGCTAACCAGGAAACAAGGTGCAGATTCCACGTGTATACTCCTGAAGCTGACCGGTCATGGGTGAGCCCTCGGCTAGGAGACTAGTTTGAACCATGTTACTTAACCGTATTTAGTGTGAAACGAACAGAAAGCACGTAACCATGATCTACCCCCGACAACCCTTGCTGCAAGCCACCCTCATCAGAATCGACCTGAAGGAGACAACACCTGCATATGCTGCGGCTTCCGGGTGGCACGAATTGGTCAGTGATGGTGTGACAGCAGGCTCAGGACGTACGCAACGGGACAACAACAACGTTGATTCGAAAACCATACTCAGCAGGAAAAGCTTATTTTTAGTTAGTTATACAAGCTTAAGCAAATGTTACTGCATGAATATGCTCCCAGACTAAGTAATGCGATGAAAATGTCAAAATACAGTAAATGATATAATTGTGAAAGTATAATTTCCTCGCACTGTGATTATTCGTGCCACCCATCTTTGTGTACGTGCAATATCCCCTGTTAGTTCTTTTTGTTATGGATCACACACAATTGAGCAGTATTCTAATATGGGACGCACAAGTGATTTTTAAACAATCTACTTTGTAGACGGACTGCATTTTCTGAGTGTCCACTCAACGGACTGAAGTCTTTCATGCACTTAATCCAAGACTGAACACAGTGGCGACTCGTTCAGAAATTTCACCACTGAGCTACAATATTACGACAATAAACAGATTGTTGTTTACTATCTTGTCATGATATGTGCGACGTAATATTGTTACTTATTAGCTTTACGTTATGCACTGAGATAAAGTATGTTGTTTATATGTTTATGATCTTCGTAATTTTTTTGTATTAAAACATTATACATTGACATGTCCTGGGTCTTCCGCTTCCCCTGTTTCCAAATAACAAACATGGTAACCAAAAATGTGCACACACCCACAGATTCAACTCTTTTATACACTTTTATTGCCGCGCGGGATTAGCCGAGCGGTCTAGGCGCTGCAGTCATGGACTTTGCGGCTGGTCCCGGTGGAGGTTCGAGTCCTCCCTCGGGCATGGGTGTGTGTGTGTGTTTGTCCTTAGGATAATTTAGGTTAAGTAGTGTGTAAGCTTAGGGCCTGATGACCTTAGCAGTCAAGTCCCATTGGATTTGACACACATTTGAACATTTTGAACACTTTCATTCTAAACTTCCTCATACCAGGTATACTCGCTATTTTACGTATGTAAATTTAAATGTTTAAATAGGTTTAAATTTTATAGTTTATAGTCTAACATTGTTAGGAATGTAATAAAATAAAATGAAAAGAAAAATAATAACAACGAGAATCGAACACAAGTGAACGAATAGCCAGTCGATGGGCTTGACCACTGCTCCAGGTGGTGCTCAAAGATGCTTCATACTCTACTCGTGAATCTCTAAAGAGATTTCGCCTTTTCTCACTGCCCATTCACGAGAAAAATTGTAGGAACTCGAACACTTTCCTACTCACATAGGTTAAGCCAATTCGGTGAGCCCTGTCCCACGCCCTCCCCTTTTCTGATTTAAATTTCGAGTAGGTTTACCTGACTTCTCACTTACTCTTCCAAAGACGTACTGGAAAAGGTTATCTTTCGCAGATCACCTACAGAATTCTCGATATTGCTTGCACAGTAACTTACACTCACTTTCAAAGAAAAACACTAATTTTGTTCTGGGACGAGCATAGCACCCTTGGTGGCGTCAGGGATGACGTGACATCAGAGCATGCACAGTCGATAACAGGCAGCTGCATCCCTTCTCAATGTTTATCGTGGCGTGGCATTTCAGAACACGAGACTGCTTTGTGGTTAACATGGAGAGATCTCTACTTGTCTTTGTCCGTTTTATTTGAATAACAGCACGCTTTCGAAGAGAGAGTAATTTTAGAGCGATTTATGGTTGGCATTCAGAGAGAAACGATATGAATTCAGTGTGGTATTTAAAGTATGCCGTAGCACATTAGCACATTATAACCGGCCGCTACTGACTGACCTGTGTTTTCATTCCATTTAACATCTCTGGCGTCACTTTTGTGATATAAAAATCATAACTATTATGCTGTTTGAGATATGTGCGTGAACAATGTACTGTTGGTAAGAGCAAACTCGTCGAGTTTCACATGATTCCCGCTAGGTAGCAGCAGTGTGCACCCACTTCAGTTCTAGTAAAAATGGTGTCGGGACGAGAGAAAGAGTTTTGTGTTCTACGTTTTGCGCAATGCGTATCAGTAATAACTGTTCAGCGTGATTTTCATACAGGTATGCTGTGGATCCTGTTACAGCACAGAGTATTAGACGATGGCGTGAACATTTCCGAGAAACAGGTTATTTGTGTAAAGGCAAATCGCCGGGCCGTCCCCGAATGTCTGACGTAGACGTCGAACCCATCGTCATAGTTTCACAAGGAGTCCTCAGAAATCCGTTCGGCATGCAGCTCGACAGTTCAACATGTCTCCCATGTCTGTCTGGCATGTATTGCGTCGACGTTTACACACGAAAACGAACAAAATTCAATTACTACAAGCTCTTCGTGAAGGTGACAAACAACAACATGTGGTGTTCTGTAATTTCGTTCTTGGCAGGATGGAGGGTGACAGTTTTATTCCACGCTTAGTGTTTAGTGACGAGGCAAAATTCCATTTAAATGGAAAGGTGAACCATCATAATGTGAGAGTATGGGTTACGCAACAACGACATGAAGTTGTACAACATGAGAGGGACTAAAAATTTAATGTATTTTGTGCAGTTTCACGAGAAAAGGTGCATGGCCCATTTTTCTTTGCCAAGAACTCTGTTACAGGTAGCACATATCTCTATATGGTTGAGAACTTTTTTTTCCCGCATTTGGAGACTGATTCCATCGACTTCATTTACTGCCCCGCGGGGTAGTCGTGTGGTCTCAGGCCCCTTGCCACGGTTCGCGCGGCTCCCCTCGTCGGAGGTTCGAGTCCTCCCTCGGGCATGGCTGTGTGTGTTGTCCTTAGCGTAAGTTAGTTTTAGATTAAGTGGTGTGTAAGTCTAGGGACTGATGACCTTAGTAGTTTGGTCCCATAGAACTTACCACAAATTTCCAAATTTTTTACTTCATTTACCAACAGGATGGGGCACCCCCACACTAGCAACTGGTAGAACGGTAATTTTTAAATGGAAGGATTGCCAAATGGTGGATCGGTCACAATGGACCAAATGATTCAGCCTTACATTACTGTCCTCCAAGGTCACCGGACCCGACTGTGTGTGATTATTTATTTTGGGGGTTTATAAAAGACAGTTCTGGTGCCTCCGTTACCAGCAACAATGAATGAACTGAGATACCACATAACAACAGCTATGAAAGCTGTATCTCAAGACATGCTCGCTGCAGTGTGTGAACAGTTTGAATTCCTCGTTGACATATGCCATGCTTCTCAAGTAGGGCATATTGAACACCTATGAAAAGGTACGAAAAACAACTTGTTGAGATTCCCGTTCATCAAAAAACAAAATTCATTCTCTGTGTTTATTAGTTTCAGAAATATAGACGTGACAAATCGGATGATTCTTTCTGATACACCCTGTGTTAGATTTTGGCCTAGAGAGGTTATGTAAGGGACGGATGACGTCACCGTCATTCCTCTGCGAGAGACTGTCGAGTCTTCTGCGAGTGAGGAAACTTGATGGCAGACTTTCCGAAAAAAAGTAATTTTTTTTCTGAGATGCTACCCGTTATAATGGTGAATAGATGATGGTTTTTGAAAGGCTTTCATGGAGTGACTCTACATTTGAAAGAGGCAACGTGGACAGTTCGTATTTGCTGAGAGCGCGTATTGCACGTTTATACGAGGTGTGGCTAGAAAAAAACCGGACTAGTACTGGTGAAACAATAAAACGAATGCAATAAGGCTGAAAGTCGCGTGGCCTGTCACGTGACTCTCGCTCCGCCTACTGCTCGAGTTTCATCTGCCTCCTGCACTCAGTCTGCCCGTGGCGTCTGTTTTAAGTAGTTGACGTTTTGTCTGTGCGTCGGAAAATGTTGAGTGTACAGAAAGAACAGCGTGTTAACATCAAATTTTGTTTCAAACTAGGAAAATCTGCAAGTGAAACGTTTGTAATGTTACAACAAGTGTACGGCGATGATTGTTTATCGCGAACACAAGTGTTTGAGTGGTTTAAACGATTTAAAGATGGCCGCGAAGGCACCAGTGATGACACTCGCACTGGCAGACCATTGTCAGCAAAAACTGATGCAAACATTGAAAAAATCGGTAAACTTGTTCGACAAGATCGCTGTTTAACAATCAGAGCAGATCAGTTGGGACAGGCGATAAAGACTGCTTTGTGTCTTGTGAGAAATATCGACGGACGCAGACTTGGCCTTCAGACCCTGAAGGCATCTCTGTGTTGGTAAGTGCTGCTTTGCATTCGGAAAAAGAGGCTACGATGTGAATCCGAATCAGTGTTATTGATTCCATAACGTATTTTACACGGACTCACGATTGTTTTAGTACCACGTTAATATTTTTCATTCAGTTCTTTTCTCTGACTCTTGAGCAGATTTATCCTAGTGGATCGTTGTACACAAACATCTTTTGTAAAATTCCTCATACGGTGCCTTGTAGCTACTATTAACTCTTTGCATTATTGATTAATACTCCCGTATAGCACGATCAGTATAATTTTTCGTGTTACCACGGCGAAGGAAAGCTGGGGGCGGTCTTTAGAGACTAAGATTTTTTCCTTTTTTTCCCAGTTCCCTGTGACCCATTCGACAGTACTTAGGGTATATTAATGGTTTTTCATGATTATTTCTTTGAATATTTCTCGGATATTCAGCCGGGAGGCGTCGTCCTACGGACGCGATACTTCGGCTAGCCGTCTTCTTGCCATTTTCAGGAGTTCCTGGAGTCTGATTGATCGGACGACGCTACCCGGCTATCACCCGAGAAATATTCAACGATTTCTGTACGCCGGGAAAACCTACAATGACACATGGTTTTCCTGTCTTTTTCCATATGTAATAGTCTTTTATATTTCCTTATCACTTGCGTGCACATGAGACCAAACATAGCGGGCAACATGGAATTGTTGTGTCTCTTCATGCTGGCCGAAATGGCCGAGCGGTTCTAGGCGCTACAGTCTGGAACTGCGCGACCGCTACGGTCGCAGGTTCGAATCCTGCCTCGGTCATGACTATGTGTGATGTCCTTAGGTTAGTTAGGTTTAAGTAGTTTTAAGTTCTAGGGGACTGATGACCTCAGAAGTTAAGTCCCTTAGTGCTCAGAGCCATTTGAACCATTTTTTGTCTCTTCGTAGCTTAGGCAATACCTGTTACTTCTCATTTTAATTGGCATCCAAGACCACCAGCCGTGAGTCAATCTAGAAGGCCCTTCT
This sequence comes from Schistocerca nitens, assembly GCF_023898315.1. Lineage (NCBI taxonomy): Eukaryota > Metazoa > Arthropoda > Insecta > Orthoptera > Acrididae > Schistocerca > Schistocerca nitens. The sequence goes on from NC_064621.1 coordinate 628,888,597, forward strand.
GCATTATTCATTGCGAAAAATTTTTACGTTACGCATCTGCTGACATTGAGAGTGCACTATTTAACAGAAAGTCCTAACGGCGTCACTCACTAAACTGACTAAATCAAGACTTACGATTGGCCTTTTGCAATAGTACATCTAGCTGATTTTCTTGATTCCCGGAATTCAGTTTAATTCAGTTTTATTATTGATATGTACTTCATCGTGACATTTATTTGTGTGAAACGTAAGATCACGCTTTGCATGATGTTATGTGATTTTGATTTTTCATTGCACAGCTTTGTAAGTAGTGTAGGTGATTCATACATACAATATGTATATTTTTGTTAGGCTACTTGTACTGCTTATATTTTTCTTATTATTTTATTTCTACTCCTCGTGTGACGATGCTTGTAATAAGTGAAACGTGGTTGAGAAATAATGTTTCACATGTACAGCTGAAGGCTCTAGATGTTTTATTTAAAAGCAGCAAGCATTTACCTTCATAAAGTTTTAACTATACAAAGTTGACAGTAACCTGGAATTTGAAATGAAAGTCAAATATAAGATCGAGGGAAGTATTGGTCCCTCGTCAGCAGAAGACACTGCTGACACAGAACACTTGTTCATCAGAACTCGCTGCTGGTGGACGCAGCATAGGTTTGCCTCTCATAGTCCACGACATTTAGTTTACCTTGCTCCTGTTGCATTGATCTTCTGAGCAAGTAAACAATTTGCGGGCTAGCCATTCTAGTGTATAGTGGGTATATAGAAAAGAGTGTCAGAAATTCTATGAATTTATTCTTGACCAACGTCATAAAAAGTTCACATGAACATGGGTCTGGAAATCGTTCATGAGGGAGGCGTGACAGGAATTTCCTGTAGTGGGGCCTTCAGCCATTTGCACATTTGCTAAAAATGATTTCTTGATTGGTCTTGACACGTAACACTTTGTTAACCAGTAGTGAAGCAACTTAAGTCCTAATGGTAAGTGTCTTCAATGGCAAAGTCAAGTTAATTTAAAGCTTTAAGCAATTTCTGCAGTAGTGGTTAACAATATATATATATATATATATATATATATATATATATATATATATATATATATATATATATATATATATATGGCTTGACCTGTGACCCTTTGTCAACCACTTGGACTGCTGTTACATAAAACTTTGAATTACTTTGGCTTTGTCGTGCTAGACTTTACTGAGCCTCAGGTCGTTTGTACATTTGTTAAATACAGTGTGTTGATTTTTATGAATTACCCGTTCTACATCTACATCTACATGGTTACTCTGCAATTCACACTTAAGTGCCTGGAAGAAAGTTCATAGAACCATTGGTAGAGGGTTCATAGAACAATTTTCATTCTACTTCTCTACCATTCCACTCTCGAATGGCGCGTGGGAAAAAGGAACATCTAAATCTTTCGAAAATGGCTCTGAGCACTATGGGACTTAACATCTGAGGTCATCAGTCCCCTAGAACTTAGCACTACTTAAACCTAAGTAACCGAAGGACATCACACACATCCACGCCCGAGGCAGGATTCGAACTTGCGACCGTAGCGGTCGCGCGTTCCAGACAAGCGCCTGGAACCTCTCGGTCACAATAGCCGGCCTAAATCTTTCCGTTCGAGCTCTGATTTCTCTCAAGTGTGTCAACAAAATATTTACGCATTCGGAAGAGAAAGCTGGTGATTGAAATTTCGTCAATAGATCTTGCCGTAAAGAAAACCGCCTTTGTTTCAGTGACTGCCACCCCAACTCGCGTATCATAGCAGTGACTCTCTCACCCCTATTGCGCGATAACACGAAACGATCTGCCCTTCTTTGCACTTTTTCGTTTTGCTCCGTCAATCGTACCTAGTACGGGAGAGCGGTGCGCTGACTCCACGCCCCTCCTATCTGCATCCTCCACGGAGGACGACACTGACACTGCGGTCGGATGGTCCCGGCAGGCCACTCGTGGCCTGAAGACCGCGTGCTTCAATCCTACCTAGTAAGGATCCCATACCGCGCAGCAATGAGAGACACCCTAGGGTGATTGACAATTTGGTGGCAACTGATTAGTCTTGAATTATTTGATGATTTCATTTTGGCTCATCAGCATGAACTACCTCTTGTTGCCTTGTTTGGTCTTTCCTCTTACACTGTGGCATTTCGTGGATTGTATTTAACTGTGTACTTTTTCATTGTAAAAACTATAATTTTTTTTCTACAAATTTCTGTTCTAGTATGCTTCATTTTATGGACCCAGTAGCTCTCCACTCTCCAACCTACTCCTAGCCGCTTTGGTGGTGGTAGCAGAGTGTGATTATACTTGAGTGACAGAGTTATACATCTACACACATACATACGGCACAAGTCACCATGTGGTGCATGGCGGAGTGTACCCTGAACCACGACTAATCATTTCCTTTCCTGTTCCACTCACGGATAGAGCGAGGGAGAAAGGTCTACCTATGTGCCTCCGTATGAGACCTGATTTCACGTATCGTATCTTTGTGTCCCTTACACGAAATGTGTGTTAGTGGCAGCACGACCATTTTACACTCAGCTTCAAATGCCAGTGGTCTTAACGTTGTAAGTAGGCTGTTTAGGTTTTTATATTGATAACGCCACGTAGCGCTCAGTATGAAAATCACTGGCTGTGCTGTGTGCAGTCTGTGGCTGGTTGGCATTGTTCTAATACTCTCCATTGTAGCGTTGGGCACTTGGCTGTTAACAGCGCGTAGCGTTGCGCAGTTAGAGGTGAGCCGCCAGCAGTGGTGGATGTGGGGAGAGAGATGGCGGATTTTTGAGAGCGGACGGTCTGGACGTGTGTCCATCAGAAAGAGAAAATTTGTAATATTGGATATCATGGACTGATATATATATATATATATATATATATATATATATATATATATATATATATATATATATATATACTCGCTGGAAATGGAAAAAAGAACACATTGACACCGGTGTGTCAGACCCACCATACTTGCTCCGGACACTGCGAGAGGGCTGTACAAGCAATGATCACACGCACGGCACAGCGGACACACCAGGAACCGCGGTGTTGGCCGTCGAATGGCGCTAGCTGCGCAGCATTTGTGCACCGCCGCCGTCACTGTCAGCCAGTTTGCCGTGGCATACGGAGCTCCTGGAAATTGAAATAAGAACACCGTGAATTCATTGTCCCAGGAAGGGGAAACTTTATTGACACATTCCTGGGGTCAGATACATCACATGATCACACTGACAGAACCACAGGCACATAGACACAGGCAACAGAGCATGCACAATGTCGGCACTAGTACAGTGTATATCCACCTTTCGCAGCAATGCAGGCTGCTATTCTCCCATGGAGACGATCGTAGAGATGCTGGATGTAGTCCTGTGGAACGGCTTGCCATGCCATTTCCACCTGGCGCCTCAGTTGGACCAGCGTTCGTGCTGGACGTGCAGACCGCGTGAGACGACGCTTCATCCAGTCCCAAACATGCTCAATGAGGGACAGATCCGGAGATCTTGCTGGCCAGGGTAGTTGACTTACACCTTCTAGAGCACGTTTGGTGGCACGGGATACATGCGGACGTGCATTGTCCTGTTGGAACAGCAAGTTCCCTTGCCGGTCTAGGAATGGTTAGAACGTTGGGTTCGATGACGGTTTGGATGTACCGTGCACTATTCAGTGTCCCCTCGACGATCACCAGTGGTGTACGGCCAGTGTAGGAGATCGCTCCCCACACCATGATGCCGGGTGTTGGCCCTGTGTGCCTCGGTCGTATGCAGTTCTGATTGTGGCGCTCACCTGCACGGCGCCAAACACGCATACGACCATCATTGGCACCAAGGCAGAAGCGACTCTCATCGCTGAAGACGACACGTCTCCATTCGTCCCTCCATTCACGCCTGTCGCGACACCACTGGAGGCGGGCTGCACGATGTTGGGGCGTGAGCGGAAGACGGCCTATCGGTGTGCGGGACCGTAGCCCAGCTTCATGGAGACGGTTGCGAATGGTCCTCGCCGATACCCCAGGAGCAACAGTGTCCCTAATTTGCTGGGAAGTGGCGGTGCGGTCCCCTACGGCACTGCGTAGGATCCTACGGTCTTGGCGTGCATCCGTGCGTCGCTGCGGTCCGGTCCCAGGTCGACGGGCACGTGCACCTTCCGCCGACCACTGGCGACAACATCGATGTACTGTGGAGACCTCACGCCCCACGTGTTGAGCAATTCGGCGGTACGTCCACCCGGCCTCCCGCATGCCCACTATACGCCCTCGCTCAAAGCCCGTCAACTGCACATACGGTTCACGTCCACGCTGTCGCGGCATGCTACCAGTGTTAAAGACTGCGATGGAGCTCCGTATGCCACGGCAAACTGGCTGACACTGACGGCGGCGGTGCACTAATGCTGCGCAGCTAGCGCCATTCGACGGCCAACACCGCGGTTCCTGGTGTGTCCGCTGTGCCGTGCGTGTGATCATTGCTTGTACAGCCCTCTCGCAGTGTCCGGAGCAAGTATGGAGGGTCTGACACACCGGTGTCAATGTGTTCTTTTTTCCATTTCCAGGAGTATATATATATATATATATATATATATATATATATATATATATATATATATATATATATATATATATAAAATTTCTTTTGAACACTATTAAGGTAAATACATTGTTTGCTCTCTATCAAAATTTTTCGTTTGCTAACTATGCTTATCAGTAGTTAGAATCTTTTATTTAGCTGGCAGTAGTGGCGCTCGCCGTATTTCAGTAGTTCGAGTAACGAAGATTTTTGTGAGGTAAGTGATTTGTGAAACGTATAGGTTAGTTTAATCAGGGCCATTCTCTTGTAGGGATTATTGAAAGTCAGATTGCGTTGCGCTAAAATGTACTGTATGTCAGTTTAAGCACAGTCATGTATAATTTTTCTAAGGGGACATTTCATATGTCGACCCTTAGCCGAGGATACCTCACTGGACTCTTCTGATTTTTTCTTGTAGTTTGTGTAATTAATGTAGCTATTGTTTATTGCTAGCGCGTAATTATAGCGAGAATTTTCTTTGTAGTTGTAGTTTTTATTGTTGTACAGTAAAACAGTTTTGGCATGCATGTAGATTTGCACCAAGTATTTCGCAGCTGCACTAGCAATTAACTAGATATTATTTTCAGTGCTATGTCAATGTGTTTTCTTGTTTTTGCTCTTCAAATTGTGCTTTTCTGTGTTATCGTGTGAAATATTGTGACAATAATGGCTTGTGAAAAACGTAATACTAGGCTCCAAAGTAAACTAAGAAATGACAGTGAAGACGAAAGCAGTGTGTTAGCGCCACCGTGTAAAGAATTAACTAATGTTCAAAGTAGTAATTTGGTAATTGTGCATAGGGAAATGAAGCGGGCTGCAAGTAATGGGTTAGACAGTGAAACAATTAGTGAACAGGGAAGCATTATCGATCGATCGGTCGGAAACAGCTCGCCTCAGGAATTCGAAATGACAGGACACAATTTTGCAAATACTGTAGATTCAGGTTTTGCGTCCTCACCGTTATCTCAAATAAGTCAAGACACATTTTCTGCATTTCAAAATGCGAATATTGCCGGTTCCAATGCACTGACGAATAGCACTGAGGAACATGATTCAGACACCAGTGCATTGTTATTACAGTTAATGCAACAAATGGGACAAAGGCTACAAAAGTTAGACATAACGCTTGAACAAAATCAGAAACAAATGGGACAAAATCTTCAAAAGTTAGATACAATGGAACAACACCAAAGACAAACACAGCAACAGCTTCAAAAGTTAGACTCAATGGAACAAATGCTTGAACAAACACATGAAGACTTAACTGCAGAGTTACTTAAAATCGAATATAAATGTCGAAAAGTCTGTAATGACGTAAAAACACAAATTTGTGAGCATTTTCAACCTATTTTTTCACGTCATGAAAATGCATTACAGAAACACGAAGCAGCCATAAAAGAACTGCAAACTATTGTTCATGAAAATCACGACACCTCGCAAGCTAAAATTGACTCAGTTGCATCTACCGATTCGGTTACGCAACTTGCAAAAACTCAGGAAAACTTAAAGGACACAGTAGATACGATTTCAGCACAAATGGACACTCTGAAACATGGTGCAGAAAAACACACTGAGGAAGTAAGTACACTATCGGAGAAAGTAACCGAACTTTCGGATCAGTTAACTAACTTATCTACAAAGGTAGATGATGATCTGAATGACAGAAGACCCGTAGTCTTCACTGACAAAGAAGAGTATGAACAAATTAGAAAATTCAAACAAAATCAAAACCAAATCAGTACACAGTACAAAAGAGAAATCCGGGAAGTACAAGATCAGTTGACGCAGGTAATACAAATATTACATATTTCAGAGGACACTCGCGCTCCTGCACGGGAAGAGGGACATAGAAATACGGAACAGCCACAAAATAATAACACGAGGCACTTCGGAAATTATGAAAGAAATTGGCAAGGAACACCGAATTTTGAGATGGAACCGCAGACACGACGTAACAATGACCGATATGCGACTCGCCTATACGATGATTTTGACTATAAGCTGTTCATTACTACACGTAAATTCAAAACATTTAAGAATTCCGGCAACGACATTCATCCACAAGCGTGGCTTCATCAATTTTCTCATTGTTTTCCTCCCAACTGGTCATTAGAGCACAGATTAGAATTTATGTGTGGCTACTTAGAGAATGAACCAGCTGTAAGAATGCGATCGGTCATTCACGATTGCCACAGTGAAGGAGAATTCCTTCATGCCTTCCTCCCAGCATATTGGTCTCAAGCCATACAAGACCGAGTAAAACATAGCATCATAATGATGAAACATTTCGAACAATCTGAATTTTCCAGTCTTGTGAAATATTTTGAAGACATGTTGCACAAGAATCAGTACCTGTCAAACCCTTACAGCCCCTCAGAACTCATCCGCATTTGCTTAATCAAATTGCCTGAACATTTACGACATATTATTTTGGCAGGACGTTGCAAAGACGACATTCAAGCTTTTAAGGGACTGTTACAAGAATTGGAAATGTACACTGACAATCGCGGGACGCGAAAACAGGAACACAACAATTACAGGTCACATCCGTCACAATTCCGCGAGGAAAGAAATAATAACTGGACATGACAAGGCTATTCTTACAACGTAAATCGTGACCAAAACAGACACCACCCGTATGACAACCGTTGGCAGAGTAGTAATAATTACAGGGAAAGATCACCTCTCCGCGGTAATGACTATCACAGAGACAATCAGAGAAACAGACAATATGGAAACCAAAATAATTATTATCAAGGCAGACAGAATAACTTTAGACGCAACGGTCCACTGTGCAGTTGCGATTCCGGGAGAAATTCTCCACCACATGACCGACAAAAAGGAACTATGTAAACTACCGACAAAACGACAGACCTGAATTTCATCAGAACTGGCGAGTTTCAAACAGAGCAGGGCCCTCTCAACAAGGTGAATTTCTATAAGTTAGATCTCGAAATCCCAATAACGACGCGCGCCAACAAAGAGACAGTAGGCAATGACTCACACCGCTTGCAGCCACAAAACGTATTTATGAAGCTGACAACGTAGCTGCCGTGGCTAGCAATTAAGTAAAAATGGAAGACATTAGGGACATCTTACTCCAGGAACACGACGTAAAACATAACAACATTGCATATCCTGTGATTCACATTACAGTAAATGACGTACAATTTACGGCAGTACTTGACTCTGGCAGTGCCATTTCAGTAATTAGTGAAACAGCCTTTAGCAAATGAAACAAATCGAACGATTGCCCCACACTTCCGTTATGTAGGATTAAATTACAAGGTGCAATCGTTGGAAAAAGTGTAGATGTACGCCAACAAACCAACTTAGAATTCTTTTGTCAAAGCCACAGCTCCTCTATGAACTTTCTTTTTGTTCCATTATTGTCGACGGAAATTGTATTGGGAGTAGACTTTTTGAATGAATACAAAGCAATCTTAAACTTTCACGATGCTGAAATAAGTTTAGAGAAAGAAGGTAAGTCAATAGCTTTGAAATTTGAAGATTGGCTCTCAAACCATGACGAGGAAATTAATCGGCTTTACCTTCTGTTAGACAACAGTTCGGAATTTTCTACGGAACTAGACACTAACAATCACTCTGCAAGTACTGACAGGGATGATATCGACGGCGTATTTGATACTAATGAGTTAATTCAGAATAAAATTCAAACAATTGAGAATTGTAATGACACTGATAGGCAGGACCTTTTTGAGATTTTACAAGCACATTCCACAGTTTTTACTCACAAAACAGGAACAATCAAGGGATTTCAATACCAATTTCGTGTTCGTGAGCATACTAAATTTTTTGTTAGACCATACGTAATTCCGGCACATTATAGGGACCGTGTTAGAACAGAAATACAATCTATGGTTGGCGAGGGCATTATTGAGCCTGCAGTTAGCTCATACAACAATCCATTACATGTTGTTTAGAAGATAAATGGATGGATCAGGCTTGTCTTAGTTTCGAGACAAATCAATACTATCATCATTCCTGAAACAGACAGGCCGCAAAGGTTGGAAGAATTTCCTCAAAATTTTAATGGTGTAAAAGTGTTGTCTTCTATTGATCTCAGATCCAGCTTTTATCAGATCGAACTTCATCCAGAATGTAGAAAATACACAGCTTTTCTTTGCTTCGGCGTTTGTTATCAATTTCGGAAACTTCCTTTTGGTTTGAACATTTCTTCGGCAGCATTCATTCGCGGGCTAAATTCCATATTACCTGATTTCTTAAAACGTCACATCACCTTATATGTGGATGATATTCTAATAGCAGAAGCCTCATGGGAACAACATAATCGCATCCTCAACAGTTTGTTACGTATTTTTGCAGAATCTGGAATTACAGTTAACTTGGAAAAGTCTGAATTCGGTAGGTCAAAGGTGAGATTTTTGGGACATATTATTTCTTCTGAAGGCATTCAGCCGGATCCTGAAAAGTTAGAAGCAATCAGAGCCATTCCAGTTCCATCCACAAAAAACAAGTCCGCAGTTTTCTAGGTCTCGTAAAGTTTTACCGTCGTTTTCTGAACAGGCAAATTGTAGTTACGCCAAAACTTTGTTCTCTCACTGGAAAAAATACTATTTGGAACTGGGACGAAGAATCACAGTTGGAATTCAGTTCTTTGAAAGAATCGCTACTTGACGCGCCAATACTAGTTCATCCAGATCTGTCACAAGATTTCTGCCTTAGCACGGATTCTTCTAAAGTCGGTCTTGGTGCCCATTTATTTCAAGAAGCCATAGAAACTGACACTACCGTTCAGAAAACCATTGCTTTTGCTAGCCGAGAGCTAACAAAATGTGAAAAAAATTATTCCGTTACTGAATTACAAGCTTTAGCTGTCGCTTGGGCATTTAACAAATTCCGTTTCTTTCTTTCTGGTATGCATGTAAAAGTATACAGTGATCATCGTGCATTACAATTTCTTATGTCTTCAAAATTAAATCATGACAGGTTAAAACGTTGGGCATTGTTTCTGCAAGAATTCCACTTCACAATAGTCTACATCCCGGCAAGGAGAACATTGTTGCGGACGCACTGTCACGCACACCGGCTGGGCTTGAGAAAAGTAACACAGAAGGCAACCTCGAGAAAAATTTCAGTATTGTTTACATTCAGAAAGTCGCCTTTGAAAACTTCATCATCACATATTTAAAGGACGTTGCTCATGAACAAGATAAAGATCCGATTTGGAAAGACATCAAAAGTAAATGGCATGAAAAGACGCACATTCAGATTCGGCATTATTATCTGGTTAGAAACAACATACTCTTCAAACGCTGCACTGTTGATGGCAAGCTATGGGTACTTTGCATTCCAGACGATTTTGTTAATAAGCTCATTTGGTACATTCATTTCAGCTACGCACATTTTGGTCCACGAAAATGTTATCATATTCTTCGAACGACTTGTTATTTTAACAATATGGAAAAGAGAATTCGAAGAGTCTTGTCTATTTGTAAACTTTGTCAAAAGGCGAAACCATCTACTGTCTCACATCGTGCTCCGCTGTTACCTATCATTCCTTCTAAAGTAAAAGAATTTGCTGCTGTGGATCTCTTGGGACCCCTTGTCTGAACATCTAATGGATTTTCGTACGTTCTAGTAGCTGTTGAACTTACTTCAAAATTTGTTTCTTTCACTCCGTTACGTAAAGCCACTGGGCGGTCTGTATTCAACGCCTTTGTTAAAAATTTCTTACGTGAAGTTGGACACGTTAGCAAAGTCATTTCAGATAACGGACCGCAATTCAAGTCTGCTGTTTGATCACGCATGCTTCAGAAATATAAAATCAAACCTGCTTTTATTTCATTGTACTCACCACATTGTAACCCGTCTGAACGGATTGTGAAAGAGATCAACAAGCTTTGCAGACTTTATTGTCACAGAAAGCATCAGCATTGGGACAGCTATTTACACTTATTTCAAAGCGTGCTGAATGAAATGCCTCATGACTCCACTGCTTTGCCACCTATTCTTGTACTGAAGAATGAAGAACCACCGAACAGAATCAGAGAGCTTGTAGCTTTCCCGAATACACGTAAACTTCGACACAAAGGCATAATTGATTTGGCTATTAATAATACAAAATCTGCAGCAGACAAAAGGAGAAAACTACACGGTAAAGCAAATGCAAAGAAATTATATATTGGTCAGAAAGTTCTCATTAAAGCTCATTTATTGTCACATAAGAAGAAACACTTGAGTCACAAATTCTTTCTGATTTACAATGGACCTTACAGAATCCGACGTAGAGTATACCACATGATAATTGCGTTGAAGCTGAAACTCTGCGTACTAGGAAGAGTAAAGGATTGCACCACATTTCACATGTAAAAACGTTTATTGAGAGATAATCTGCTTTTTAACTTAGTCTTTGCCATTAAAATTTTCACTTCATGCTACTGGTACAATTTGTCCCACTGAGAAACTGTTGACATGCAACAATGTTTTGAAGTTAACTATCCAGTCTAGAACCTAGGGAACATATTTAGACAGTATTTATGAGTGCATTGTTATTGTGAACAGACGACACAGTGTTATTGTGTGTGTACGTTCTTGCTTGTTAGTTGCACGATTACGTAACGACTATAAGGCTCACATACTTAGTACATGTACCGGTACTGCTAATGAGATTTTAATGCAAAATTTTGGTTTACTTGAAAATACATTCTGGATTTAAAGTACTTTCTGAGAGACACCAGATGACACAGTGGTTAGCTTATTTGACAGCTACACGATTATATCACGTCGCTACTAATGAGTGACGCAATTTATATTATTGCTTTTGCACAGTTTCTCTGAATTCTTCTGGAAAGTAAAACATGTTTTAGTAGTAACTTTTTTGGTATAGCTACAATGAGACAGCCTTTTCCGTAGCACAACAATACGTTACAGCACAGTACTTTCTTCATCACGGCAATAAGCGTAATAACTAAGATATCTATACGCAAAGCATTTCACTTTTGTTTATGAGGAGGTGAGTACATTGACTTCAGCAGAACTTTGCTTATGGACGACGATAATTACGACATGTGACACATTTTTTACCCTTAAGTAATGACAGAGATTATCTCACAACAAGGCGCACAGCTTAGCGCTGCAGTACACGTATTTGAGTGATTAATTTTGTACTTAAAACATTTATTTTTAAAAATTTTTGAATTACAATGATACAAAGGTTTTCCGTGATACATTTCATTCCATTGCTGTAATCTGTAACACCTGAGGGTATAATTACATTAATCCTCAGGGGGGTACACGCTTACTTTGTGTACCATGTGTTTGGCAAGCACAAGCACAACTTTACACATCGGTACCATATTTCTCTAACACAGAATTACACAGCTATCTGGTTATTTAACAGAGAAACAATCATTTTTTTTACTACGTCAGTGACACATGTTTACACAATTACACCGTTAGATAACTTCACACTTATGAAATTGTATTTTGTCTGTACTTTGTGAACTGTTCATATTTTTTGGAACCATTGTGATACTATGAGAGCCTTGAATGATGTATTTGGTATGGGATCATGATTTTTAAAGTACGTTTGAGGTAGATGACACTATTGAAATGAGGAGAGAATTTTTTTTAGGTTTTGACATTATTGCAGAAAGCAACGACGTTTTTGATATTTGACTGAGGTGTTATGATGTTATTTTTACGACGACGATGTGTATTATGCTGTTGAGGTATATTTATGATCAATAAGCTGATGCTATATGAGGAATGTGATTATGCTTCATATTTATAATGATGAAATATTGAAGAATGTCGACGAATATGTGTATGTCTAATAAGGTAAGGAATAATGAGTAGTGGTTAGGGACGCTGATTTGTGAGAAAGGATGTTGGAAACCAAGAATCGTACTTTAAGAGTTATGAAATGTGTGTAAATGCGTGAATGTATTACAATGCCGACGAAAATTTTTTGGACACTGTTATATTTATAGGATTTTGTTTCTACACATTTGCAACGCAAATTCTAGACCTGTGAAATTTTTTATATGAGACTGTCACTTTAGTGCAAACTGCTGTCGTAAATATTACGGTAAGAAAGCCAAGTGACCTTGACGTAATGTATTGTGAGTGGCCAGCTGTGCCAGCCGCCTGGAGAAAAAGCCATTAGGTAGAGAAAAAAGAGGCCATTAACCTCGCTATTGACATTCCTTTGTAGAAAGCATAGCAAATATGACACGCTATTACTTGGAAACATGATTATACTGTGGAGCACATACTTTGTGCTACTTGCTGATATGCTTATGAACTGATGGGAAATATTCTTACATCTGCACACGTGATTATGACAAGTGTCTTTCTACAAGACTTGAGAGAATTTCTACTGACTTATGAAATTCCACATGGCTACTGAATGATGTTTTTAAGCTTTGCTTTACATAGTTGCTTATTTCATTTGATATCTCGTTTCCAGCTGTGTTGCAGCATTGGTTGTATAAAATAAAATTAAATGCATTTGCTAATGTGAACACTTTCTGTCAACAGATCTATTAAATAATAATTTTATGATCCACATTCCTCGAAAAAGGAGCAGTTGGAAAGGAAAGAACAACAAGAAGGGACTAATGACAGTAACTGCATATATAATTATCTTTTCAAGTACTTGGTAATTTTTTGTAGAATAAGTTTTTGTGGTGCACCACTTTAATTGCATAGACATTTAAGATGTGAATATACATTTCCCTTATCTGCATTGTTGTCTTTAGTGTACCATTTTTTCTGCTTGTGGGTTTGTCATGTTTAGATATAAATTATTACATTTGCTGCTGCTGTTTGCCAGGCATAGTGCTACTGAATTTCACTTTGTATTACTCTGTTAATCCAGTTTTACTACTGATTTATTTTTCTTATTTGCTGCACATTGCCTTATATTAGTTGTAATGTTGCATTTTCTTGGCTAATTTAGATATACTGCTGCTTGATTTACCAATTTGCATTTTTTGTCATTGCTATTTGTGTTAATTGTTTCGTGCTGCTGCATTGCCTCGTCCCTTAGTTTATGCATCTGAGCTCAGTAGATGTAAGTTAGCTTCAGAGGGGTAGACTATATAATAGAATGAGTTGCGATGAATTGGAAGAAATGCACTGAGAAATTATTCGAAAAAAGTACAGAAAGCAGGTGTAGATAGGACTTTTTGGAAATAATGAAGAATGAAGGGAGATCTCCAAGAAGTAAAGAAAGTTTTGTTTGCAAAATACTGCAGTAAAACAAACCCTGTCCTTTCCTTGTGTTATTCCACTACGTGTTTGTGTACCCTTGTGTATTTGTGTTCTTCCTGTCTTTATGTGTTTATCTGATGAGAGTTATGTTTTAGAATTTTTCTAATAATATGTTATTTGCTTTGTAAAGATGTTTAGACATTATTTATTCTGTTTTGTTTTAATGCTCATGTGTGAAGTTGATGTTCCAAAAGTTATTCTCATCTTTTATATATTTACTTATGTCATAATTCCTGTAACACTGATGTATATGTTTATTTCTATTCTTTTGTAAAGCCTGTATAACTGCAAATGTTATCTGTATTGTTATGTTCTTTAATGAGCTGCAGCCTTATCATTACACCTATAATAGTGGAGGAGGTAGGCGATGCCTGTTCATTCTGTGACAGCCTCGTTGTTGAACTGCAACCCAACAATGAGTTATTGCAGGGACTGTTCTCATCTGTACCGAGGTGTTCAGAATCCAGGACAACTCATCATATAGCCAACCTTGCGTAACATTTCGTATTAATTAATACTGGCCCTATGCAGAAGGCTGCTGTCGATGAACTGCATGATAACGTTACCCGTTAGGAGCTTCAGAATAGCTTGTTTAATTAGCAGTAGAAAATGGATTGGGACAAAGGCCCTGTTATCAGGCATGTGGATCAAGTAGCAAGTGTCATAGTCAGCTGGATGGTCCAAAGTGAAACGGTGGGAATTATTTAACAAGTTACTCAACCCCCTCTGGTCAACAGTGCAGAGGATCGTCAGCTTACCTTTTGATGCTAATGAACAAATGGCAGACGTATTATGGTTAACTGTGCGCTTGCAGACCAAGCTGCTTGTCGTGTGAATTTCCGACTCAGTAACTTTTTAGGTTACCTACATCGTCGTGGTAAGCTAAATTGAACTGTTTCAGAAGCCCTTAGTGTGGGAGGAGCATTGAGTGTGTTCTGACGGACGTTATTAGAGGAAAAATTGTCTAGCCGTTGTCACAATTTACCTCAGATATGCAGTTTTACACACTTTCTTGCCGCAATGGGTAGCTGCGCGGTCTAGGGCGTCTTGTCACGGTCCTCCCTCGGGCATGGGTGTGTGTGTGTGTCATGCTTAGCGGCAGTTAGTTTACGTTAGATTAAGTAGTGAGTAAGCTTAGGGACTGATGACCTCAGCAGTTTGGTCCCATGAGACCTTACCACAGATCTCCAATTTTCACTTTCTTGTTTACAGCTGGTCATGTCAGTTGTTTTTGGTTTTGCCTGATTGTCGGTTGTGTTTTAGAGTAATTTCCATAACAACACGTCACATCAGTGTAATAAGTGTACGAAATGTTGGATTTACACAACTTTTACGGCCTATCAGATGGGAACGCAGACACCGAATGTTAACTTTAATCCAAAGTTTACCTAGGGAGGCAGTTACATTGTAGAAGAACGTTTGTTTGACTCCAGCAGCGCTTTAGAGAAACAGGTGGATTTGAGAAGAGAGTTGCAGATGACGGGAGACGATGCAATGTACGAACGCCTGAGCTCGAAGAACGTTTTCTTTGTACTGTGAATGAAATTCCATCAACTAGTAAAAGGTGAACTGAAAAAAAGGAAGGCATTAATTACATTACAACCTGGAACATATTGCACAAAAATCTGTACTTGTACAACCTTCTCCGGTTGAAAGGATTAAATGAGTCTTAGGGCAGTGTGCTATGTTTCTGCAGTTCTTGGCGTGTACTTTATTCGTTGGTTAGGCTGGCATTTCACATGATTGGATCTTCATTTCGTAAGAATCATGAGTGGGATTGTAAGAACCCTCATAAGAGTGAAGAGACAGGCATCAAAGTAGGTTCAGCCTCAGTGTGTGGGGTAGAAACATTCATGACCATCTCATTGGCCCCTACTTCTTTCTGGAAAGGCTTACTGGAGAAACACATCTGCAGTTTCTCAGACATGAGTTGCTTCATTTACTTGATGATGTACCTCTAGTCGTGGTTTGTGCACAATGGTGTTCCACCCCACTGTACAAGGATCCTTCGACAACCAGTTTCCAAAAAGGTGGACTGCTCCAGGGGGGGAGGGGGACCTCTGCATGACCGGCCAAATCACCAAATTTGAGTTCAATGCATTTTCTGTCGTTTGTGTCCCTTAAATGCTTCAGTGAATTCAACCCAGTGTCGATTATCTGAGGGAGCTTATAAAAACTCGATTGGAAAAAATGCAGAACACACCAGGAGTTTTCCACAACATATGGCAGAGTGTGGAATGCAGGGTGAGGGGATACATGAAAGCAGGATGTGGTCAATTCGAGCAGTTTCTATAAATGTAAATGTGTTTATTAAATATATCAATTTTGCACCATGAACAATAAATCCTATCATACATGTAAATGAGTGTTTTGTAAATGTATTGTTTTTGTGCTAGGAATAATAAATTCTTTCATTCCTCCCTAACAAAGGATTTAAAAACCCATGCTCATGCTCATGTCAAAAATAGTAGTAGGGTAAGGGCAGCACAACCCCACTCTACATTGTTGCCAAATTTATTTAAGGTGGAATGGGGCACCACTGCAATCCCCAACAATGCACAGTAGGATGGTGCCCCCGTTCCATCTGGAATAAATTTTGCAACATGGCTGAGTGGGGTAGTGCCGCCATTACCCTGCTATTAAGAATAAGTCCCTAAAGTTTCTGATACATGTTTTTGTCCAGCCACATTAATGAGGTGACCTATCAAAAGCCTGAATAACCATTTCTTGCTGCCCATAGCGCTGTGAGATGTGTAGGAAGTCAGTGAGGTTCTGGAAGGTATCGACATGGATATGGAGCCATGCTGACGCTGCACTAGGTTTCTCAGTTGAGGATCCATGGCGCGAACCTCCCAATCGGGGTTGTCAAACAGATTCTAGATTGGGTTTTAAATCCTGCGAGTCTGCTGGCCAGGAGAGTATGGTAAACACGTCCTGGAGTTCTTCAAACCATGCACATGCACTGCAAACTGTGTGAAACGTTCCATTGTAATGATGGTAGATGCCACCATTCCAAGGAAAAACAAACTGCATCCGGACAAACTGGATACAGTCCCCAAGGATGGATGCATACTTATCTTGATTCACTGTGCCTTCCAGAATGAAGAGATCATCCAGGGAACAACACGAGAACATTCGCCTGACCATAATGCATGCAGGTTGTTTGATTTCAGATATTTCATGCTGTACACGCCAACGAGCATCTGCACGATGGAGCATAAAAGTGATTCATCTGAGAAGGCTATCTGTAGCCGCTCGTTGGACGTCCAGTCGCGGTATTGGTGTCCACATTCCAGCCTCCATCGTCAGTGGACAGCTGTCAGCATGGCTGCATGAATCAAGCGCCTACTGCAGAAGCCCATACACAACGACGTTCAGTGAACGGTCATTGAGGAGACACTGTTGGTTACCCCTTGGTTCATCTGGGCAGTTACTTGCCCATACACATCTCCACAACCGTCAATGTTCAATGTTCTTCTTTTGGTGATGACATACCTTATATATTCATCGATATAATGGTCAACTGTGGTCCTGAAAAGGACCAAGATGATGTTTCTGGTGTGAAAGGATCAGCCGCCAGAGAAACCTGACGCCCAGGGTACGCCCGATTGCAAGTCTTATCTTGGTTGGAAATCATTGCAATCTTCGTGGAGGCTCCTTTCATGAACAGAGAAGCTAATCGTGAGCTACATATTGCATGGTCGGGCATCCAACTCCAGCATCATTACGCACCTAAATACTTAGGAGTCACTCTCGACAGATCTCTGACATTCAAAACTCACTGCAAGAACACCAAAATGAAAATCTCCGCTCGAAACAACCTAATTCGCAAACTAGTGGGGACACAGTGGAGATCACATCCACAAACTATTCGCTGCTCTGCAATGGCACTGTGCTTTTCTACTGCTGAATATGCTTCTCCAGTCTGGTACAGGTCATCTCATGCTAGACAAGTAGACATTGCTCTCAACGAAACCTGCAGGTTGATCACAGGTTGCTTAAGACCTACCCCAATTGATAAGCTCTACTGCCTGGCTGGAATAGCGCCACCATGGATACGCAGAACAGTGGCTGCTAAGAAGGAGAGACTGAAAGTGGAACAGGACAATGCCCATCCACTGCACGGACATAATCCACCACAGCAACGGCTGAGATCGCGAAAGAGCTTCCTGAGAACATCCGAGAAGCTCACCATTTCACCAGAGAAGGCAAGGCTGGAGTTATGGAAGAAGTCGACGCCTCACCTGCAGACAACAGAAGCTGAAGAACTACCACCTGGACACAACGAGAGCTGGCTGGTGTGGAAATCCTTAAACAGATTACGATCAGGAGTTGGACGATCCAGAGACAACCTGAAGAGATGGAGTTTCATAATAGAAGATACGTCTTGTGATTGTGGACAAGAACAAACCACAAGCCACATGCTCCAGTGCCTTTTGTCCCCTCCATCCTGGACGAATATTGATCTCCTGCAAGCCACTCCAAGCGCTTTGGAGGTTGCAAAGTACTGGGCACATGTAATATACACCCCTGGAAATGGAAAAAAGAACACATTGACACCGGTGTGTCAGACCCTCCATACTTGCTCCGGACACTGGGAGAGGGCTGTACAAGCAATGATCACACGCACGGCACAGCGGACACGCCAGGAACCGCGGTGTTGGCCGTCGAATGGCGCTAGCTGCGCAGCATTTGTGCACCGCCGCCGTCAGTGTCAGCCAGTTTGCCGTGGCATACGGAGCTCCATCGCAGTCTTTAACACTGGTAGCATGCCGCGACAGCGTGGACGTGAACCGTATGTGCAGTTGACGGACTTTGAGCGAGGGCGTATAGTGGGCATGCGGGAGGCCGGGTGGACGTACCGCCGAATTGCTCAACACGTGGGGCGTGAGGTCTCCACAGTACATCGATGTTGTCGCCAGTGGTCGGCGGAAGGTGCACGTGCCCGTCGACCTGGGACCGGACCGCAGCGACGCACGGATGCACGCCAAGACCGTAGGATCCTACGCAGTGCCGTAGGGGACCGCACCGCCACTTCCCAGCAAATTAGGGACACTGTTGCTCCTGGGGTATCGGCGAGGACCATTCGCAACCGTCTCCATGAAGCTGGGCTACGGTCCCGCACACTGATAGGCCGTCTTCCGCTCACGCCCCAACATCGTGCAGCCCGCCTCCAGTGGTGTCGCGACAGGCGTGAATGGAGGGACGAATGGAGACGTGTCGTCTTCAGCGATGAGAGTCGCTTCTGCCTTGGTGCCAATGATGGTCGTATGCGTGTTTGGCGCCGTGCAGGTGAGCGCCACAATCAGAACTGCATACGACCGAGGCACACAGGGCCAACACCCGGCATCATGGTGTGGGGAGCGATCTCCTACACTGGCCGTACACCACTGGTGATCGTCGAGGGGACACTGAATAGTGCACGGTACATCCAAACCGTCATCGAACCCATCGTTCTACCATTCCTAGACCGGCAAGGGAACTTGCTGTTCCAACAGGACAATGCACGTCCGCATGTATCCCGTGCCACCCAACGTGCTCTAGAAGGTGTAAGTCAACTACCCTGGCCAGCAAGATCTCCGGATCTGTCCCCCATTGAGCATGTTTGGGACTGGATGAAGCGTCGTCTCACGCGGTCTGCACGTCCAGCACGAACGCTGGTCCAACTGAGGCGCCAGGTGGAAGTGGCATGGCAAGCCGTTCCACAGGACTACATCCAGCATCTCTACGATCGTCTCCATGGGAGAATAGCAGCCTGCATTGCTGCGAAAGGTGGATATACACTGTACTAGTGCCGACATTGTGCATGCTCTGTTGCCTGTGTCTATGCGCCTGTGGTTCTGTCAGTGTGATCATGTGATGTATCTGACCCCAGGAATGTGTCAATAAAGTTTCCCCTTCCTGGGACAATGAATTCACGGTGTTCTTATTTCAATTTCCAGGAGTGTAAATACAATATTTGTATATATACGTACATACTTATTGATGTGTATGGCTACTGTAAACTTGTACGTTTCTGATTCGAGAATAAATAAATGTTCAATGTGTGTGAAATCTTATGGGACTTAACTGCTAAGGTCATTAGTCCCTAAGCTTACACACTACTTAACCTAAATTATCCTAAGGACAAACACACACATTCCTGAGGGAGGACTCGAACCTCTGCCGGGACCCACAACAGTGATGTGTCGCCCGTGGATTACCACAGTTCCTTCGGCGCCGGTTTCGAATAGCGCCATTTTGTCATGCACGGTATTCTGTAACTATGGTGGCGGGTTGATAGTTTACAATTTTAACCATTTCGGAGATGCATCCACCCTTGACCTGAAAGATAATGATCATACCCTTTAGGACGTCTGATAAATCACTCTGATTCTGGATTACGACAGTAGCTGCAGTGTTGTCTGCATCCCAGAGACGCTCTTTATATAACCTCCGCTGCTAGTGCTGCCACTAGCCGCCTGTGAGTGGTTATTGCACGTTGACGTCAAACATAGGTGGAGGTCACATTAATGTGACTGAACCGTGTATGCCCCGTACACTAGTGAGGCAGGAGTAGTGCTTGAGTGATGTTGGTTGTGTCGTTGACTGAAGCAGATGTTGATTAATATGGACGTAATTAAAAACAAATTGTTCGATTAACTCAGCGTTCTTTATTATGGTTTGCGAGCCTGATGGAGGCCTTTGGCGTTTTTTCTATTTGCTGCTGATACTGTTTTGCATGCTGTATATGATGTGTTGGGAGCGTCCGTTGCGTGAAAGGGCACAAATATTAAGGAGGAGGATTGTGCAGCATCATAGACACAGAAATTGCCATTCTATGAGCTCTTGGTACTTTCTTCGCTGCTACATCTTAATTTATGAAACCTTGTAGGACTTAGTCCAACGCTTCAAGCAGTAGAAATGGTATCTGCGCAAAACAGGTTAGGAATTTGGGTTGGATGAGAAATGTGCCCAGATGGCCGAAGAGGTTGAGACAACCGTTATAAAGTAGAGGAGCGTCTGGTTGGGAGTCCCGGTCTGGCACCAATTTTAAACTTTCATCATTGATTTATTTCAGTGGCTGTAGGTGATTGACGGTCTTGATTTATATAAATCCGACAGAGATTCCATCGCGTGATTTCTGTTTTGTCGGACACGTCTGACAGAACAGACACCACAGTTCTGTATTCACAGAAGTTCTCCTGCGTGACTTGGCGGACTATTACTCCTGGACGAAGGGATAGATATGGCCTAGCCACAGCCTGGGGGAGGTTTCCACAAAGTACCGGGTGATCAAAAGGTCAGTATAAATTTGAAAACTGAATAAATCACAGAATAATGTAGATAGAGAGGTACAAATTGACACACATGCTTGGAATGACATGAGGTTTTATTAGAACCAAAAAAATACAAAGTTCAAAAACTGTCCGACAGATGGCGCTTCATGTAATCAGAATAGCAATAATTAGCATAACAAAGTAAGACAACAAAGATGACGTTCTTTACAGGAAATGCTCAATATGTCCACCATCATTCCTCAACAATAGCTGTAGTCGAGGAATAATGTTGTGAACAGCACTGTAAAGCATGTCTGGAGTTATGGTGAGGCATTGGCGTCGGATGTTGTCTTTCAGCATCCCTAGAGATGTCGGTCGATCACGATACACTTGCGAATTCAGGTAACCCCAAAGCCAATAATCGCACGGATTGAGGTCTGGGTACCTGGGAGGCCAAGCACGACGAAAGTGGCGGCTGAGCACACGATCACCACAAAACGACGCGCGCAAGAGATCTTTCACGCGTCTAGCAATACTTGGTTTCTTTTTTTTTTTTGGTTCTAATAAAACCGCATGTCATTCCAAGCATGTGTGTCAATTTTTACCTCTCTGTCTACGTTATTCCGTGGTTTATTAAATTTTAAAATTGATACTGAATTTTTGATCACCCGATACTTTTCACTCTGCAGCGGAGTACGCTAGCCGTGAAAGTTTCGCAGGAGAACTTCTCTGCAGTTTGGAATGTAAGAGATGAGGCACTGGCTGACGTAAAGCTTTGAGATCGGATGGTGAGTCTTGCTTGGGTAGCTCAGACGTTGAGCAATTGCCTGGAAAAGGCAAAGGTCCCGGTTTCGAGGCTTGGTCCGGCACTCAGTTTTAATGTGGCAGCAAGCTTCATATTAGCATACACTACACTGAAAACTAAAAATTCATTCTATAATTTTCGTTTATTCTAATTTTTACAAGAGTACTACACTACTGGCCATTAAAATTGCTACACCCCGAAGATGACGTGCTACAGACGCGAAATTTAACCGACAGGAAGAAGATGCTGTGATATGCAAATGATTAGCTTTTCAGGGCATTCACACAAGGTTGGCGCCGGTGGCGACACATATAACGTGCTGACATGAGGAAAGTTTCCAACCGATTTCTCATACACAAACAGCAGTTGACCGGTGCTGCCTGGTGAAACGTTGTTGTGATGCCTCGTGTATGGAGGAGAAATACGTACCATTACGTTTCCGACTTTGATAAAGGTCGGATTGTAGCCTATCGCGATTGCGGTTTGTCGTATCGCGACATTGCTGGTCGCGTTGGTCGAGATCCAATGACTGTTAGCAGAATATGGAATCGGTGGGTTCAGGAGGGTAATACGGTACGCCGCGCTGGATCTCAACGGCCTCGTATCACTAGTAGTCCAGATGTCGGGCATCTTATCTGCATTGCTGTAACGGATCGTGCAGCCACGTCTCGATCCCTGAGTCAACAGATGGGGACGTTTGCAAGACAACAACCATCTGGACGAACAGTACGACGACGTTTGCAGGAGCATGGACTATCAGCTCGGAGACCATGGCTGCGATCACCCTTGACGCTGCATCACAGACAGGAGCGCCTGCGATGGTGTACTCAACGACGAACCTGGGTGCACGAATGGCAAAACGTCATTTTTTCGGATGAATCCAGGTTCTGTTTACAGCATCATGATGGTCGCATCCGCGTTTGGTGACATCGCGGTGAACTCACCTTGGAAGCGTGTATTCGTCATCGCCATACTGGCGTATCACCTGGCGTGATGGTATGGGATGCCACTGGTTATACGTCTCGGTCACCTCTTGTTCGCATTGACGGCACTTTGAACAGTGGACGTTACGTTTCAGATGTGTTACGACCCGTGGCTCTAACCTTCATTCGATCCCTGCGAAACCCTACATTTCAGCAGGGTGATGCACGACCGCATGTTGCAGATCCTGTACAGGCCTTTCTGGATACAGAACATGTTCGACTGCTGCCCTGGCCAGCACATTCTCCAGATCTTTCACCAACTGAAAACGTCTGGCCAATAGTGGCCGAGCAACTGGCTCGTCACAATACGCCAGTCACTACTCTTGATGAACTGTGGTATCGTGTTGGAGCTGCATCGCTAGAGGTGGTTGTTCTAGGTACTGATTTCTCAGGATGTATGCACAAAAATTGCGTGAAAATGTAATCACACGTCAGTTCTAGTATAATATATTTGTTCAATGAATACCCGTTCATCGTCTGCATTTCTTCTTGGTGTAGCTATTTTAATGGCCAGTAGCGTATTTATTCGACTCAGTTTATGTAATCTTGTAAGGTTCACACGAAGTAGTGGAATTGCATTCAACATATAGGGTAAAAGTAAACAATGAGGATAATAAAATGTCACGGAAACAGTCAATTAAGAGACAGTACTCTCCTCTCTTTATGGTTATAACATAACTTGTCTCTTATATTACGACGGGTTCTTGTTCACATTTCTCCATGAATCTAATAATTAAGTAACTGCAAGAGCTGAACATTTAGTGACGCAGATGATGATAGAATCAATTGAAAACAATGCTCTTTAAGAGATCACAAACCATGTGTTTTGTTACAGATACTAAAGAAGTATGAGCAATTTTAATTACGCACAGCTAGGCCTCATTCCACATGCAACTATATGTTACCGATCGTGTTCACAGTGAAACTTATACGATAATCGTCCGCGGTACGAATTAGAAAGCCGGCCGGCGTGGCTGAGCGGTTCTAGGTGCTTCAGTCTGGAACCGCGTGTCCGCTACGGTCGCAGGTTCGAATCCTACCTCGGGCATGGATGTGTGTGGTGTCCTTACGTTAGTTAGGTTTAAGTAGTTCTAAGTTCTAGGGGACTGATGACCTCAGATGTTCAGTCCCATAGTGCTCAGAGCCATTTGAACCATTTTTTGAACGAATTAGAATTTTATGAACTCATTAGCAAAACAACCTAACAGTGCCGGCTAATGCACTGCTTCCTCTCAGCTCCCAGACTGCTCCACTGCAGTTCTACACTCACGGTCGTGTCAGGCAACACGGTTCTGCTCCCTGAAAAGCACTGCTGGCGTTAACAGATTATTTCGTACCGCTGACCTTGGCCAAACTAGAGGTAGCCGTAATACACATTCTGTGGCTTGGCAGATCGACAACTTTACCATTGAAATTAATAACTGATGTCAAATATCTTACGTGGGATATTATCGTACTCTCATATGATCATAGCATGATTTGAGTTTCTCAGTGCTTTGTTGTTGTTGTTGTGGTCTTCAGTCCTGAGACTGGTTTGATGCAGCTCTCCATGCTACTCTATCCTGTGCAAGCTTCTGCATCTCCCAGTACCTACTGCAAGCTACATCCTTCTGAATCTGCTTAGTGTATTCATCTCTCGGTCTCCCTCTACGATTTTTACCGTCCACGCTGCCCTCCAATGCTAAATTTGTGATCCCTTGATGCCTCAAAACATGTCGTACCAACCGATCCCTTCTTCTAGTCAAGTTGTGCCACAAACTTCTCTTCTCCCCAATCCTATTCAATACCTCCTCATTAGTTACGTGATCTACCCACCTTATCTTCAGCATTTTTCTGTAGCACAACATTTCGAAAGCTTCTATTCTCTTCTTGTCCAAACTAGTTATCGTCCATGTTTCACTTCCATACATGGCTACACTCCATACAAATACATTCAGAAACGACTTCCTGACACAAATCTATACTCGATGTTAACAAATTTCTATTCTTCAGAAACGATTTCCTTGCTATTGCCAGTCTACATTTTATATCCTCTCTACTTCGACCATCATCAGTTATTTTACTCCCTAAATAGCAAAACTCCTTTACTACTTCAAGTGTCTCATTTCCTAATTTAATTCCCTCAGCATCACCCGATTTAATTTGACTACATTCCATTATCCTCGTTTTGCTTTTGTTGTTGTTCATCTTATATCCTCCTTTCAAGACACTGTCCATTCCGTTCAACTGCTCTTGCAAGTCCTTTGCTGTCTCTGACAGAATTACAATGTCATCGGCGAACCTCAAAGTTTTTATTTCTTCTCCATGAATTTTAATACCTACTCCGAATTTTTCTTTTGTTTCCTTTACTGCTTGCTCAATATACAGATTGAATAACATCGGGGAGAGGCTACAACCCTGTCTCACTCCTTTCCCAACCACTGCTTCCCTTTCATACCCCTCGACTCTTATAACTGCCATCTGCTTTATACACCCGTAAAATTACTATTACAATACGGATAAAGTATTTATGAAGGAGAATAGCTTACATTGAAGAGGAGACAGTACACCAGATAAAAATAATGTTAAAAATGATCAAACTGTAGGTGTCTTACACAGAAACGGAGAATGAATTCAAGGTGGCAAACAAAGAAAAGCGGTTGCCATCGTCTAATTCCGAATTGCGTTCCTTCTCGGTGGCCCAAGGTGGGTACGGCTTACATGTACGACGGAAGGATCATAGCGACATATGTCTGACCACTCGCTATACGTGAACTAACCTAGCTACCATTGCGTTTCTGATCAAAGTAACTTTTAACATAATTATTCGAGTCGAGGTATTGTTGCTTTCAATCGCAAAAATGGAGTGAGATTTTTCTGAAATTTTTTCCTAGTTTGAGGGGGACTGGTGAAAGAGTGCTGTCTCTGTGGATGAAAAACCATCCCGGAATCAATGTTCTCCCAGAAGTGCCACAAGGATCGGTTTAGGTCCCTCTAACGCCCTTGTTATATGTTAACGACGTATTGTCAGTTTTGCCTAGTAAATGTAATTTCGATGCCCACAGCCCACTGATTTACGTAAGTTCCAGACCTGAACATGTCGACGCTGCCATCATCTGCGTTCGGTTGGGTGCATGGCCTGGGCTTAAGCTGACCGAAAAAGTTCCCAATAATTTTCGTGGAACAGCAGAAATTAATTAGTAATTCTTTATTCCATGAACAGTTGCCATATTTGTGTCGACGGTTTCTAAAGCTTTTGTCATAAAGTAATGAATAAAATATGAAATGATCGTCTGGCACTGATGTCCAAGAGGCCCCGTCCGGGGAAGTTCGACAGTCGGGTTATTTCTGTCGACGCCACATTGGGCGACTTGCGTGTCGGTGGTGGTAATGAGAGGATGAGAACAATGCAACACTCAGTCAACGATCGGACTGCTCTCCCAAATTCTTCATGAAGTATCTTATCTCCCACATCATCTTCATCTGCGTCCTCTTTCATTTCGATAGTATAGCCCTCAAGTACATCGCCCTAGTGTAGACCCTCTACATACTCCTTCCACCTTTCTGCTTTCTCTTCTTTGTTTAGGACTGGTTTTCCATCTGATCTCTTGATATTTATGCAGGAGGTTCTCTTTTCTGCAAAGGCCCCTTTAATTTTCCTGTAGGCAGTATCTATCGTACGCCTAGTGATTTCTGCCTCTACATGCTTACATTTGTTCTCTAGCCATCCACGCTAAGCCATTTTGCACTTCCTGTTAATCTCATTTTTGAGACGTTTGTGTTCCTTTTCGTCTGCTTCATTTGCTGCATTTTTATATTTTCTCCTTCCACCAATTAAATTCAAAAGCTCTGCTGTTACCCACGTATTTCTACTAGCCCTGGTCTTTTTACCTACTTGATCCTCAGCTGCCTTCGCTATTTCATCTCTCAAAGCTAACCATTCTTCTTCTACTGTATTTCTTTCCCCTTATTTGCCAATACTTCCCTAATGCTCTCTGTTTCTTTCAGTTTATCTAGGCCCCATCTCCTTAAATTCCTACCTTTTAGCAGTTTCTTCAGTTTTAATCTACAGTTCATAATCAATAGATTGTGGTCGGAGCCCACATCTGCCCCTGGGAATGTCTTACAATTTAAACCTGGTTCCTAAATCTCTTTTTTACTATTATATAATCCACCTGAAATCATCCAGTGTCTCCAAGCCTCTTTCACGTACACAACCTTCTTTTATGATTCTTAAACCAAGTGTCAGCTAAGATTAAGTTATGGTCTGGGCAAAATTTTTCCAGGCAGCTTTCTCTTTCATTCCTTATCCCCCAGTCCATATTCACATACTACTTTTCCTTCTCTTCATTTCCGTACTATCTAATTACGATCCTTCATGTCTGTTAGATTTTCGTCTCCCTGAACTATCTTGATAATTTCTTTTATCACATCATACATTTCTTCAAGATCTTCATCATCTGCGGAGCTATCTGGCAGAGAGTAAAATAAATTGACAGTACTTAACCTTGCCTTTTTACAAAGAGGTTTCGCAAGCAATTGGCGACATGCAAATAATCAGTGTCCTTCTAAATATACAATTTTCCATGGAAGCAATTAATATGGATCACAAGTCACAGTTAAATTGTTTGGATCACAGGTCATCTTCTAGAGCGTCTTCTAGTGCAGCCAAGGCTAACTAAAGTGGCGCTTACATTCTCTTCGTATAGATGCCACTCCTGTTGTGCTGTCATCCTGCTCACCGTTCTGTTGGCTGACGTCATCTCACAGCATTCTCGTCTGTGACGTTCCAGGACGACGTGCCGGCACTTGATGTTATGCCAGAACAATCTGAAAGTTAGTGTACTACTTTGAATCAAATGTTGAGGCACTCAGTTACTGGCATGATAATTTAAGATAAAGTAATGACATGTCATATATATTTGAGTCTCTGGACTGTATTGCTTAACAAAATTACCATATATATGTTCTGGATGTATTTGAGGAACTGTCGAAATGTATTAGTGGAGAATAGAATCTAGCAGAAATAAATATTTAATGAAAGTTAGTCAGACTGCGATGTTATTATTGTCACAGTGTAGATTTATAGTCACCATTGGAATTATTATAGAAGAATAGAAATAAATTTGAAAGAAAAAAGTTATTATGAGTAAAAGTTTTTAAGATCAAATTTCATGAATGTTAACACATTTAAATAATTGTACCAACCGTATTATGTAATCAACAACATTTAAGGTAGAAAAATAATTTTCAAACACCCAAATGAGGCAAGCTTTGAAAATTGTAATAAGTGACAGTGAAAAGTAATTTTTTGAGTAAAATCTATTAATGAAGATAACCGCCGCAAGCCGGTCCCAAGCCCGGGCCCATCTAAAAACAAGAGGATGGGGAAGTGTGGAGGGGGAGGAGTAACAACCTCGTAAAAAAACCAGGGTCCGTCCGGCTCCAGATGGTAGCACCCTGTCATAGGGCCCCTGCCTAGGGTTACTAGGTGAAACCCAGCCAACGGTCTCAATGGCGGAAGAGGAACAATTTCCCAACGACAGAGAGAGCGGAAGAGCTAACTCCAGGGCTTACTACCTTGGTTTTAATTTCGGATTCGGGGCAACCCGATCCCCTAATTTATTATCCAACAATTACTGCAAAGCATGATGGGAACGTCGTCAAAGATAGACACTACTCCAAGAGGTAGACCGAATGGCAAATCCTCCGTTGTTCGTAGAAACAATGCAAAGGGGTCAAAGGATTTTGGAGGACCCCAACCAACATGTATGCAGCCCTCAACACTGAAATTTAAGAAAGCAACTATGTTTGCAACCCTAAATGTAAACTCTCTAATTAAAGTAGGAAAATTGAAATTATTGATTGAAAAGCTGAACCAGAAAGAAATTTTAATATGTGCATTGCAAGAAACAAGGTTCTTAGATGAAACTGCTTTAGATTTTGAAAATTATCGTTTATTTAAAGGAAAACCAGGTAAAATCTTAATGAAACAAATGCCATACCTGGGAACAGCATTTCTGGTACATCACTCAATTTTAGATTCAGTTACTAACTTCTACTCGAGTTCTGAGAGACTATCCATTCTTGAGATTAAATGTAAAAACAAAGGATACTCTATAATCAACTGCCATGCACCCATAAACCAGGACAACAAAA
This sequence comes from Schistocerca nitens, assembly GCF_023898315.1. Taxonomy (NCBI): domain Eukaryota; kingdom Metazoa; phylum Arthropoda; class Insecta; order Orthoptera; family Acrididae; genus Schistocerca; species Schistocerca nitens. The sequence continues at coordinate 628,917,605 of NC_064621.1, forward strand.
ATAACCCGGAGAAAGTTGAAGAATTTTGGGAGATACTTGAAATGGAACTGGAAAGGTGTTCAAAGAAGAACATCAAAATGTTAGTAGGCGATTTTAACGCACAAATAGGAAGGGAGAAAAAATACCATGGAACAGTAGGCCTCTTCCCAGGTCACAAAAGAACTTCAAAAAATGGAGAAAGGCTTATAGAGGTATGTAGGCATTTCAACTTGAAAATAATGACAACACATTTCAAAAAGCTGAGCCGAAAAACTAAAACATGGAGATCACCAAATCCACTTCTCGGAGAATTCCAAATTGACCATGTAGCTATCTCACTTCATTGTCAGGAAGAAATTCAAAACACTAAAGTGCTGAAAATCCTTGATGTTGATTCAGACCACTATTTGACTACGATTAAATTCAGACCACTCCCATTTCGAAAAGAGAAGAAAACCTTTTACAAAATTCCAAAATATAACACAGAAACTTTAAAAAATGAAGAAATTAAACAACGGTTTCAAAGAGCATTGCACAAAGATAGCGATGGCATATCCACAATAAATAAGGAAGCGGGATGGGAGGAGATCAAAAACGAAATAGTTGAAATAGCAAAAGAAAATTGTCTCGTGAAAAGAGTAAGAAGACATCCATGGTGGGACAATGAATGTGATGAGAACCTGGAGAAGAGACAGAAATTGTGGCAGAAATGGAACTCCACAAAAGATCCTCAAGATCTTGACAATTTTAAAATCCAGAGAAGAGAAACAGCTAAGCTTTTCCGTAATAAAAAAAGAAGACAATTTCAGGATAACCTAGAACAGATTGAGGAAGACTTTAAAAGAAATAATTCTAGAGATTTCTACAAAACTTTTAGAAAACAGCTAACCAAATACCAATCCCCAAATTTATGTTTTAAAGATGAAGAGAACAAGCTAGGTTTGACAAACAAGACTAATTGTGAAATATTAGCAAAATATTTCGAGAATCTACTAAATTGTGAACCCCCCAAAGATAAAATGAGTTTTGAAAACCACCGAAATACTAATACCGAGTCAAAACCTCCAGACGCTGAAGAAATAAAACACATAATACACAGTCTAAAAACAATAAAGCCCCAGGTGAAGACTCCATAGTACCAGAAATCCTAAAAATAATGGATACCAACCTCCCACAAGTTTTGGAACATATGTTTAAGAAGATCTGGGACGAAGAAAGAATTCCTGAAGACTGGCAGTGTGCCCTGATACACCCACTACACAAAAAGGGGGATAAGATGAATGTTAATAATTATAGAGGGATCTCGCTACTACCAGTAGGATACAAAATTTTGTCAAGGAAATTACTTCAAATCGTGGAGCCAGTTCTGGATAAAAAAATAGGTGAATATCAAGCAGGTTTTAGACAAGGTAGATCCTGTGTTGAACAAATATTTAACCTGAAAACACTAATTCGTTACAGAATCTCAAGAGGCCAGAGATTTGCAATAGTATTTGTAGATTTCAAAAAAGCATACGACTCGGTAGATAGAGAAACATTACTGAAAGTATTGGAAGAATTTGGGGTCGATAAGAAAACAATTCAAATTATCAAACAGACGCTAACAAACAGTAAGGCCAAAGTTAAATTTATGGGTGAAATTTCAAGGAAGTTCGAAATTAAAACAGGTGTTAGACAAGGTGATGGTTTATCCCCAATCCTCTTCAACTGCGTACTGGAAAAGATATTGAGAATATGGAAAGAAGAACTCAAAGGCACCAAGAATGACATCAGAATTGGAACAAAAAAAGAAAAAATAGAAGTGGACTGTTTAGCTTTTGCAGACGATCTGGCAATAATTACAGAAAACGAAGAAATAGCTCAGAATTACTTGGAGAAACTACAAGAAGTTTCGGCCAGAGCTGGACTGCAGATTTCATTTGAAAAAACCGTGTATATGACTAATCATAGAAATAACAAGAAAAATCTTATTACTAAATACGGCAATATTAAGAGAGTAGAAAAATTTAAGTATTTAGGTGAAATAATTCAAGTGAATGGTTTAGACAAGAGTGCAAACCAGGCGAGAGCAAGGAAAATGGAATTTGCTTTTCAAAAACCAAAGACATATATAACAAAAAAAACATTTCGATTCAAGCTAAATTAAGACATTATAAAACTGTCATTAGACCAGAATGCCTGTATGCATCGGAGTGCCTAACTCTTAACAAAAAGGGGGAAATAGAAAACATGGAAAGGAAAGAAAGGAAAATTTTGAGAAAAATATTAGGACCGAGAAAGATTGGAGAAGAGTACAAGCTAAAGAGTAATAAGGAAATATACAAAACTATTGAGAAAGTGAGTGATGCAATGCGTAAACGCAGACTAACGTTTTATGGTCACCTGTCGAGGATGGGTGGAAACAGACTAACAAGAAAAGTGTTTGAACATAGTAACAGGAACGAAAAAACCAACAATAAATGGATACAGATGGTGAAAAAGGATTTGGCCTATTTTAATGTCACCCGTGAGTCAATCAGGGACAGGAAAAAGTTTAGACAAATAGTGAACGAAATTAAGTGTTTTCCAGAAGAAACGAAACTAAAGAATAATAACAGGAAATGGTCGGAAGAGCGGAGGAGGAACCATTCGAAAATGATGAGGAAATATTGGGAAGAGAGAAAAAAGATCAAAAAGCCGGGCAAGTGAATTGTTGAACGTGGTCCAAAGATGGCCGAAATCGAAAGAAGAAGAAGATAACATTTTGTAAAATTGTGAATATGTACTGCAGTTGATTATGGTCTGAATGGGAATATGCTATGGTCAAGATTTTTTTATAAAAATAGGCTGTTAGGTAGAGAACTACGTTATCATGTGGTGCTGAAATAGGATCTCTGTGAGATTTCGAGCAAATGTCTCTAGGGGAGGTGATATGTTAATTATCAAGATTTTGATAGTAGCTGCTGCTGATTTTAATGTCTTTGGCGATGATGATGCAGATGATGAAGGTGACCAATGTTAGGGAGTCGTGTCCTGTTCACTTATGTCAGTAAGTATGAGTCTTTATGTAAATATGTTGAGAGTCTCATTATATGGCTATTGTGGTTCTGACAGTTTTTAAAATTGTAAATTGACAAGGTATGAGGAATTTTGTGGTAAATGATATCTTGGGTTAATAGAACTATTAAAAAAACCACAAAAGTTAGTTGTGGATAATATTTGTAAAGTTCAGATTTCACTGATTGTTTCTTTATGTCACTAGTATGTTTAAAAAGAGTCTGACTATTTACAAAGAAATTAAGGTGTAGTTAAAATTGGAGAACGGTATTTGAAACTATTTTTGTGAACTTTACAAAAAGAAATAAAATTCTTTGAAACTATTTTTCTCTTATAAGAAGAACTTGTTTTTACAGACTTGCCTAAAAATCCTACATTCAAATCGAAATGCAAAATACGATACATTGTACGTTATTTACATTTTGCTCTTGCATTTTCCTCTAATCATTTTTGCTGCTTTGGAATTTTTCTACTATGAAATGTTGTCTAATTATAGTGAGTTAATTTTCGTGTACTTACCTGAGAGTGTAAATGCACAACAAATTATTTAAATTATTTTGAACTGTATTTCATTTTCCAAGCAATGCTGGCATTTTGATCTTGTTACACAGAAATTTGTCAGCTATGCTATTTGATTGTGTGTGAACAATATTCTACTACTTTTAATGATGCATGAAAACTGTAGTATACATTTGAATTTCGTTAAGTTTCATTACTTTATGCCTTAATGGAAATGCTTGTGTTTGTACTTCAATTAATTCAGTTTCTTTTTCATTCTCTGAAGATATTATCATCCATATAATTTGTAATTCAAATTTCATTTTCCTAGTAATCACTTGGCCATTAAATTTCAAAATTTGTCAACATGAAAACAGGATATACTTTTGTAGTGAACCAATAAAATGCACATTTTATTGATTATACCAATTCATAGTTAAGTTGGTCATGTTAGATTATATATTTTATTTTTAGAAATTTTTTTTTCACACATTACAATTCCATTATTTTCGTATCAGAATTTTGCTCATATATTCATGCTTACAAAATCATAGTAGGGCTGGTGTTCTGGAACTGGTCAGTGTTCCTTTTTTTCATCATGTATTGTACAAAATGGTACACACATAACATGGTGAAAAAAGAGGAACAATGACTAGTAGAACACAGTAGAAAATAGTACTCACATTCGAAATGTGGCGCTACAGAAGAATGCTGAAGATTAGATGGATGAGGAGATACTTAATAGAGTTGGGGAGAAAAGGAATTTGTGCCACAACTTGATTTGAAGAAGGGATTGGTTGGTAGGACATGTTCTGAGGCATCAAGGGATCATCTATTTAGTATTGTAGGGCAGTGTGGAGAGTAAAATTTGTAGAGGGAGACCAAGGAGATGAATACACCAAACAGATTCAGAAAGATATGGGTTGCAGTAGGTACTGGGAGATGAAGAAGCTTGCACAGGATAGAGTAGCATGGAGAGCTGCATCAAACCAGTCTCAGGACTGAAGACCACAACAACAACAACAGTACTCACATTAAGTTGACATGATCCAACTGAATCAAAATAGTAACTGCATATTTATTGTAATTCTGAGTGACCAGGCTCAATCTTATATCCGAAAGGGACGGAAATCGGCAGATGTGATGTACATGTACAGAAAAACAAATGATTACAAATTGAGAAAAAGTGGATAATCTATTCAATAGGAAAACTTCAGAATCTGAGTGCTTATGCAAACAGATATTCGGCTTGGCATTGACAGATAGAGTTGTTGAATCTCCTCCTGATAAATTTTGTGCCACATTCTGTCCAGCTGATGCATTAAATCGTCAAAAAAACCCTAGCTGATTGGAGAGCCCTGTCCATAATGCTCCAAACATTCTGAACGGAGGGAGATCTGGTAAGCATGCTGGCCAAGTTAGGGCTTGGCAAGCACGACGACAGGCAGTAGAAACTGTTGCCATATGCGGGCGGCCATTATTTTGCTGAAACGTAAGGTGGCTCGGAGGTCGCTGTCGGCCGACGCTGTGAATTCAGTTAGCTGAGTGCTGAGTCCCAAGCTTCGCTGAGACTGAACCGTATGTCTCTGGTGAGCAGCCCGTCGGCCACTCGTGTAGCAATAGCCTCCTTCAAATACGACGATTTCTGTCTTAGCACATTCGTTTCTTCCTATTTCATGGTGTTCTCTGTAACCATGTAGTGTTCTGCAGCCACGGATTTTGTTGGTACCTGTGTATCTTCTGAGTTCCTTGCATCTTCCTTCGATTGTCCGTAGGTTTTCCTCATACACGCCTTACCGCATTTACATAGAATATGGTAAACACACGTTGTAAGGAGCCCCAAATCATTTTTCTCTGTACCTAATAGAGCGTGGAATACGCATTTAATGTTGCGTCGAGGCAGGATTCTGCCGATTTTGCTCTATACTTTGCCAGCTTACAGCAAATACGCCACAGTCTTTCGTTCTTCGTCGTTTCACTCTATTGCGCCTGTAGTTTCTGCCTGATAGCACGTTTAAATTGTCTCTCGTCTTACCAGTTCTTCTTGAAAAAACGTGGGTAAGGTGGTTGTGCTATCCTTGGTAGGCTTTCTTCGTCCGGTACTGGACGGGCCCTGTGCACTAGTGTACGTAGCACTATCTTACACTGCTAAGGATGATGGCAAATAGCAGCGTGGAGATATAAAGCATTGTCGGTGGCTTCCCTATACACACTGTGTTCTATAGCTCCGTTCGCCCTGCTATTGACTAAGACGTCCAAAGAGGGGAGCTCGCCATTATGTTCCACCTTAATGGTGAAGAAAGCCTGAGGGGTCAGAGTTCGCGTCCAGATTCACCGCCACCCCCCCCCCCCCCAACACCGCCCCCACATCACCCATGGCTGCGTGCGGCCAGCAGTGGAGGAAGGGGTGGAGAGCGATAAGAGTGTAAAGTAGGTGGGATGCAGCAAAGACACCCATTCTACAGGTGTTACCTGAAGATGACGGCAGATACGCTGTAGAAATATCGTGTTAGAAAAACGACTAAACCAAAATGGGCACCCGACAACAGTACAAACTTGTTAATGCTGTTGGTAGACTGCTACTACCGTCATACATCCAGAGCATTACGTAGGCCAGTGCAATCATAGTTGCCGTACGTTTGTTTTGTGTTTACAGAGTTGCTGTTACCGCAACTTCAATACAGCGATAATGTTCTTATACGATCTTTGAAATGATCTATGCTTTGCCTTCTTCTTGTTACGATTTTGGAATTCTCTCACCGAAATGTCAGTCTCACATTACTCTCCTCCTCATGTCCAACTTTAGTTATAGCCTGTGTTTCTGCCGGCCGCGGTGGCCGAGCGGTTCTAGGACCTTAAGTCCGGAACCGTGCGACAGCTACGGTCGCAGGTTCGAATCCTGCCTCGGGCATGGGTGTGTGTGATGTCCTTAGGTTAGTTATGTTTAAGTAGTTCTAAGTTCTAGGGGACTGATGACCTCAGATGTTGAGTCCCATAGTGCTCAGAGCCATTTGAACCTGTGTTTCTGTAAACTACAAAATACTTCTTTAGCTAACGCGCAACGTACACTGCTGGCCACCGTAAATGCAACACCCTGAAGGAAGCATCCGAATCAAGTGAAATTTACACCATGGGTTTGCAGCGATGAGATATGCAACTGATTAGAATTTCAGCGCAGACGCACATCACGCGCGCCTGTGGCGCCACCTCATAGCGCCATTTAAGCCTTGGCGATTTCGACGAGTGTACGTTCGGCACGTGTGTTTACCTTGTGGTTGTTTCACAAGACGATCAGTTATGCCTCGTAGACAACAGCGAACATCGTTTGATCAAGTATCCGAGTTCGACAGAGGAAGGATAGTGGCTTACCGAGATTGTGGATTATCATACAGAGAAATCGCTAGTCGTGTTGGACGAAACCAAACAACTGTAATGCGGATATGTGACCGTTGGATGCAGGAGGGTACGACGGACCGACGTGGTCGATCGCATTCACCTCGGTGCACCACTGCACGTGCTGATAGGCAAATTGTGCGCATGGCAGTGACGGATCGCTCAGTGACATCCCGAACCATAGCACAGCACATTGCGTCTGTAACGCATCATCCCGTGTCTGCGCGTACCATTCGACGCCGTTTACAGCAGAGTGGTCTGTCCGCAAGACGTCCATTGCTTCGTCTACCATTGACGCAGAACCACAGACGTCTCCGTCGCCAATGGTGTGATGACAGACGGATGTGGACGGCAGAATGGAATGACGTTGTCTTTACTGACGAGGCACGCTTCTGTCTTGGAGACACCGTGGAGAGAGGATGCTGGACAGCTGCATTATGCACCGCCGCACTGGTCTTGCACCGGGTATTATGGTATGGGGCGGTATTGGATATTACTCTCGCACGCCTCTAGTACGCATTGCCGGTACTTTAAATAGCCGGCGCTACATATCCGAGTTGCTGAAGCCAGTTGTCCTTCCTTGCCTTCAGGGCTCGGCCACAGCCATATTTCAACAGGATAATGCGCGACCACACGTGGCACGCATTGTCCAAAGGTTCTTCGTCAATAACGAGATTGAATTGCTTCCCTGGCCGGCTCGCTCTCCGGATCTTTCGCCGATGGAAAACATGTGGTCCATGGTTGCTCAACGAGTGACCCAGATTACATCCCCAGCTGCCACACCAGATGATCTTTGGCAACGTGTGGAAGCTGCTCGGGCTGCTGTACCCAGGAACACATCCAACGTCTCTTTGACTCAATGCCGAGACGTGTGGCAGCGGTGATCTCCAACAATGGCGGCTTCTCTGGCTACTGATTCTGGCAGGAACCACATGTCACAGACGTCTGTAAACGTAATCGTTTGATACTTGGTCAACATGTTATCTACAAAATAAATCTTGTGCTACCTCTTGTCTTTCTTGGTGTTGCATTTACGGTGGCCAGCAGTGTATTACATCAAACATTTTTAGGAATGTTGTTATAATTTCTCAGATTCCGAACGATGATGCGAAAGTAAAATGATTTAGACAAAGTCGTGGACTACGGGCATTTGTTTCAGACGATGCGCGTTTTTCAGTTGGTGTTTGTCTGGCAAACGAACTAATGAGTAAGAATTTTGGTACCCGTAATTAACTGATGTAACTTATAGCTTTTCATTTTACACTGAATCGTCGGATCCTGAATAGTTGTCCACATTTTTCTTCAAAAACATAGGTGCGATTCTTTGCGTACAGAATAAGGACTGCTGATACGTTATTTAAGAAAAGAGTAGTATGGTAACTACGGATGAAGAGAGGAGTAATGTGATATTGCCATTTAAAATTAATTTGGATTGATCCAATGCCAGCTGTCTACTAATAAGATAAATAACATTTCAGTGACTCTCAGTTTTTGGAACTTACGATGACTGGCAATTGATGTGTGCTGAAAATGCCTTAGCAGTCTTCTTCCAAGTAAAATAAGGTGCAAGAGAAGACCGGGTGATGTCAGATCGACAGGAATTGCATCCAGTCTTTCTTTTATTTACGTACTATATCGCAATTGCTTTCCTTTAGTCATATAAAAGAGGGGGGGGGGGAGATGTGGTTAATCGAACATGGACAGGAAATTCCTGAGAGATCCAAACGACTTTTATTGCCCGTTAATAATGCCGTAAAGAACTCAAAAATTTATTCAGTTTGCAGAAACAAAAATTTTTGATCATTTGCCCCACGCAATATACTGCCTTACAGGTAGCAAAGCAAGGCTTAAATCTAACCTAAAAACGTTTCTCCCTTCAATTAAACGACGGGGTTTGTTTCAAAACTTGTAGTCAGCAAAAAATAAATAAGGATCCGCTTTGTAAGCGTAGTCGAAATATTAGGACTGAAAAGTAATATGGTCATCAGTGTTAATAACAGTCACATGTACATATCCTGCGAACTTACCTATTCCACACCATCTATCATATCGATAAAAGAATCGTTCAGCTTACCTATAGAACGTATAACTAACTGACATGAGTCTCTTGCCTCTGGTAGACGGCTGGGGCGTTTCCTGCCTGATCCTCGTCGCAGTACCTAACTCGCTACTCTCTCTGCACTGTAATTCCTCTAATTAAATCGCGTAATTAGCGTTCGCGCTCACAAGCGAAAATCACGCCACTACTTGTCGGCTGTGGTCGGTTTCAAGAGGGTCAACGTCCGCTGCTCTCGCAGGTCCTTGTTTTTGTGGACTAAATGGTGGGTAAACGATCACGTGACTGACTTCACGAGGGTAACAATCTGCTTCCCGGGCAGTAGCCTGTTGCGTTTCACGTTTGATCTATTGTTGTCAGGAGTGTTCATTAAAGTAATTTGAGGAAGTAATTGCCCGACATTATGTTTCTCTAGCAAACGGACGACGACCCTGACAAGCATGTAAGAATGGCTATGGCTCAAGGCTGACACGGCCTTGTTTGCGTCGGTCTTTTGGTAAGAGTGGTAGAAAGTCTTGATCGCCAAAATGAACTTATTTGTCATCTCATGACGCGTTCTGGTAGAACCCCATCGTCAGATGTGTGGCAAGAAACATACGATATAAGACAAGGTACTAAGAGGAATACATTGTAGGAACGCAGTAAAACTGAGGACATACCTATTAGATGAAAATACAATTACATCAATACCATTAGCTGTTGACAGGCGTTGATATACACCGACGGGGACAGTTGAAAACGTGTCAGACGCTCCATCCATCTGAGCCACCGAGGACACAGAAGATAGTGTGACTGCAGGGATTCATCGCTGGCACGCTTCCCGTCAGACCAGCATTCTCAACTTATAGTCCACACACTATCCCTGCAGGCGCACTATCCTCTGAGCCCTCAGTGGTTCAGATGGATAGAACGTCTGCCATGTAAGCAGAAGATCCCGGGTTCGAGTCCCGGTCGGGGCACACGTTTTCAACTGTCCCCGTTGGTGTATATCAACGCCTGACAGCAGGCAACATGTTTTCGGTCATCAACAGTCCGATGTCTGTCTTGACAGGCCCAGGCGAGGCGTAAAGCTTTGTGTCGTGCAGTCATAAAGGGTACACGAGTCTTCTTCGGCTCCGGAAGCCCATATCGATGATGTTTCGTTGAATGGTTCGCACGCTGATACTTGTTGGTGTCCCAGCATTGAAATCTGCAGCAATTTGCGGAAGGGTTGCACTTTTCAGGTTCAAGGCTTCTCTTCAGTCATTGCTGTTCCCGTTCTTGCAGGACCTTTTCGAACACTAAACGTTTGAAACAATAAGTTTTAAAGTTAGAAATTGTTCATATATCTTGAGGTAACGTAACCCAAGATGCGAAAATTACCCGTGCTGTATTCATGCAATATTTGGGAGTGACAGAACTTAGCGTCTTCCAAAAAACTTTGAAAGCAATTTAAAACCTTTCCGAAATTTTTTCTCACTTTCCCCCACATAGTAGTGAGAGGGGCAAAGTTTATTGCTGCTCATTCAGCGAAAGTTCAGCGTCAGGCATGAAGTTTTAATTTATTACGTCGCTTCTTTGCTTCTATCTCTGTTCGCAATACATTTTGCATATGGTGTATACCTGTACTACTAGTCAGTGGACTGCAACCGCAAAATTGTGTATGACTTGTGATTAAGGAGCCACGACGTCATAACATTGACATGAGTGAAAAACTAGGTTTTCATAAAGCCGAGCTATGTTATGAAGGAGACTTCGACTCCTTAGACCGACGTCATGGAGTTGGGGGGGGGGGGGGGGGAGTTGCTGCTACGATTCACATTGTTTGTATAAGAAAATTATTACGGGGATGAGACTTGTATTAACTAGGGCACAGTTGCAACATTCCAGTGCTGCTGGAATTTGAAGATGCGATAGTGGCACAAACTGAAATATCTCAGTATATATGTATTTCAACCCAAATTTCTAACAGCAATATATCATGAGGAAAACGAGAGTATAAATAGGTCAATGAGTATAAAACTTTAAAGATGTGTAAAACAAAATATGGAACTTTACAATTGTGGAAGCAGTAGAGCACGGACATTTATTACGATTAATATGAACCATTGGTGTTTATGGACTTGTAGCAAGTTACACTTACAGTCATTACTGTCACTAAAGCCACCTACCGGTGAAATTTCGGACTGGCTATGACATTTGGGCACTCACGTTTTATAGAGTAGTAAGTAACAAGATATTTTATATTGATTTTATAGAAATGTTCTCAGCTTTACTTCATTGTTGCAATGTATTCCTCTTAATATCATTTTAATGTCCTGTGTTTCATACCACACATCTCAGGATGAGATTCTCTCAAAACGAGGCTTGTGTTGGGAAATGAAATTATTTTGGCACTTAGTGCCAATATGATCGTGAATCTCGTTACAGGCTTTTTGATTAATGTGATAAGAGAGGGCAGCCACTGTAAGGGATGCTCGGAAAGACGTCAAACAGTAGCATGAATGTGGTAGTGAAGCTAATAACAAATGGCAGAATTTACAACAAGCTGACGAAAGACAGCCCTTGAGAGAATTACGAAAACCCACATGGCACAGCATTCCCGAGGTTGTCTCTCTCTTCTGGAAACAATTGGAAAGCAATACATAATATAAGTCACATGAGCTTGACATTTCGTACTGAATGCCTTGATCCCCATGTCTGTAAGATCGTTTTTAATTAACTTTTAACACCTGAGGATGGAGTCTGATGCTCTGAAACCGGTCGTGCAGTTAAACAAATATATTCTCATGACAGCTGAAGCTGATTCTACGAATTCTACGAATACGTTACTTATTGCGGATTTCCTTCTCATCAAATCATTCGTCACAGTGAGAAATTATGGTATGGCGTGTACCTCTTTGATGAGCCCAACAGTCGCGTTACATTAGTCAAAGTCAATTTCGTAGAGAGTGAGGGGGCGACCCTTTATACTTGCCGGCTTATAACGTTATTCAATCTGTGTGTTGAATAAGCAGTGAAGGAGACCATAGAAAAATTTCAAGAATAAATTAAAAATTCAGTGAGAAGAAATAAAAATGCGTGAGGTTCGCCGATGACATTGTTATTTTGTCAGCGACAGCAAAGGACTTAGAAGAATAGCTGAAAAGAGTAAAAGAATATCCTAAAAAGAGATTATAAGGTGAGCAGCAACTGTAGTTAAAACAGGGTAAGGGAATGTAATCGAATCCGATATCCGGTGATCCTATGCTCAAAGTGGTAGATAGGTTTTGCTATGTCGGCATGAAAATAACTGACGGAAGCCGAATTAGACTGAACGTGAAATGCAGACTGGATACCGGGAGGAAATCATTACTGAAAAAGAGGAATTTCTTAACATCTACTATTAATGAAAGCGTTAGGAAAATTTCTCTGTAGGTGTTTGTCGGGGAGTGAAGCCCTATAAGACAGAAAAAGGTTGAAAAGAAGCCGTTTATACAAGAAGAGACAGAAGCTTTTGAACTGTGGTTCAATATAAAATTGTTGAAAATTAGCTGGGGAGATCACGTAACTAATGAAGACGTACCGGAAAGAATTGGGGAGAAAGGAAATTTGCGGCACAACTTGGCTAAAAGTTTATGGATGACAACCGCGAGTGCTTAGAACTGCGTTGGTGAGGGAGCTGTTGGAACGGAAAGATCTTCAGCGAGTGGATTGGCCTGTCTTTTCCCCGGACGTGCATCGCATTGAGCATGTGTGAGATGGGTTCCGACGATGCATTTCAGCACGCCCACATGCACCAACCGCCATCCGACAGACGTAAACCTGGTGGAGCAATAGAACGTCCTACCACAGGAACATGAACCATGGACCTTGCCGTTGGTGTGGAGGCTTGCGTGCCTCAGCGATACAGATGGCCGTACCGTAGGTGCAACCACAACGGAGGGGTATCTGTTGAGAGGCCAGACAAACATGTGGTTCCTGAAGAGGGGCAGCAGCCTTTTCAGTAGTTGCAAGGGCAACAGTCTGGATGATTGACTGATCTGGCCTTGTAACATTAACCAAAACGGCCTTGCTGTGCTGGTACTGCGAACGGCTGAAAGCAAGGGGAAACTACGGCCGTAATTTTTCCCGAGGACATGCAGCTTTACTGTATGATTAAATGATGATGGCGTCCTCTTGGGTAAAATATTCCGGAGGTAAAATAGTCCCCCATTCGGATCTCCGGGCGGGGACTACTCAAGAGGACGTCGTTATCAGGAGAAAGAAAACTGGCATTCTACGGATCGGAGCGTGGAATGTCAGATACCTTAATCGGGCAGGTAGGTTAGAAAATTTGAAAAGGGAAATGGATAGGTTAAAGTTAGATTTAGTGGGAATTAGTGAAGTTCGGTGGCAGGAGGAACAAGACTTTTGGTCAGGTGATTACAGGGTTACAAATACAAAATCAAATAGGGGTAATGCAGGAGTAGGTTTAATAATGAATAAAAAAATAGGAGTGCGGGTTAGCTACTACAAACAGCATAGTGAACGCATTATTGTGGCCAAGATAGACACAAAGCCCATGACTACTACAGTAGTACAAGTTTATATGCCAACTAGCTCTGCAGATGATGAAGAATTAGATGTAATGTATGACGAGATAAAAGAAATTATTCAGGTAGTGAATAGAGACGAAAATTTAATAGTCATGGGTGACTGGAATTCGTCAGTAGGAAAAGGGAGAGAAGGAAACATAGTAGGTGAATATGGATTGGGGTTCAAGAATCATAAAAGAAGGTTGTATACCTGGAAGAATCCTAGAGAGACTAAAAGGTATCAGATAGATTATATAATGGTAAGACAGAGATTTAGGAACCAGGTTTTAAATTGTAAGACATTTCCAGGGGCAGATGTGGACTCTGACCACAATCTATTGGTTATGAACTGCAGATTGAAACTGAAGAAACTGCAAAAAGGTGGGAATTTAAGGAGATGGGACCTGGATAAACTGAAAGAACCAGAGGTTGTAGAGAGTTTCAGGGAGAGCATAAGGGAACAATTGACAGGAATGGGGGAAAGAAATACAGTAGAAGAAGAATGGGTAGCTCTGAGGGATGAAGTAGTGAAGGCAGCAGAGGATCAAGTAGGTAAAAAGACGAGGGCTAATAGAAATCCTTGGGTAACAGAAGAAATATTGAATTTAATTGATGAAAGGAGAAAATATAAAAATGCAGTAAATGAAGCAGGCAAAAAGGAATACAAACGTCTCAAAAATGAGATTGACAGGAAGTGCAAAATGGCTAAGCAGGGATGGCTAGAGGAAAAATGTAAGGATGTAGAGGCTTGTCTCACTAGGGGTAAGATAGATACTGCCTACAGGAAAATTAAAGAGACCTTTGGAGAGAAGAGAACCACTTGTATGAATATCAAGAGCTCAGATGGCAACCCAGTTCTAAGCAAAGAAGGGAAGGCAGAAAGGTGGAAGGAGTATATAGAGGGTTTATACAAGGGCGATGTACTTGAGGACAATATTATGGAAATGGAAGAGGATGTAGATGAAGATGAAATGGGAGATAAGATACTGCGTGTAGAGTTTGACAGAGCACTGAAAGACCTGAGTCGAAACAAGGCCCTGGGAGTAGACAACATTCCATTAGAACTACTGATGGCCTTGGGAGAGCCAGTCATGACAAAACTCTACCATCTGGTGAGAAAGATGTATGAGACAGGCGAAATACCCACAGACTTCCAGAAGAATATAATAATTCCAATACCAAAGAAAGCAGGTGTTGACAGATGTGAAAATTACCGAACTATCAGTTTAATAAGTCACAGCTGCAAAATACTAACGCGAATTCTTTACAGACGAATGGAGAAACTGGTAGAAGCGGACCTCGGGGAAGATCAGTTTGGATTCCATAGAAATGTTGGAACACGTGAGGCAATACTAACCTTACGACTTATCTTAGAAGAAAGATTAAGAAAAGGCAAACCTACGTTTCTAGCATTTGTAGACTTTGAGAAATCTTTTGACAACGTTAACTGGAATACTCTCTTTCAAATTCTGAAGGTGGCATGGGTAAATACAGGGAGCGAAAGGCTATTTACAATTTGTACAGAAACCAGATGGCAGTTATAAGAGTCGAGGGGCATGAAAGGGAAGCAGTGGTTGGGAAGGGAGTGAAACAGGGTTGTAGCCTCTCCCCGATGTTATTCAATCTGTATATTGAGCAAGCAGTATAGGAAACAAAAGAAAAATTCGGAGTAGGTATTAAAATCCACGGAGAAGAAATAAAAACTTTGAGGTTCGCCGATGACATTGTAATTCTGTCAGAGACAGCAAAGGACTTGGAAGAGCAGTTGAACGGAATGGACAGTGTCTTGATAGGAGGATATAAGATGAACATCAACAAAAGCAAAACGAGGATAATGGAATGTAGTCAAATTAAATCGGGTGATGCTGAGGGGATTAGATTAGGAAATGAGACACTTAAAGTAGTCAAGGAGTTTTGCTATTCAGGGAGTAAAATAACTGATGATGGTCGAAGTAGAGAGGATATAAAATGTAGACTGGCAATGACAAGGAAATCGTTTCTGAAGAAGAGAAATTTGTTAACATCGAGTATAGATTTAAGTGTCAGGAAGTCGTTTCTGAAAGTATTTGTATGGAGTGTAGCCATGTATGGAAGTGAAACATGGACGATAACCAGTTTGGACAAGAAGAGAATAGAAGCTTTCGAAATGTGGTGCTACAGAAGAATGCTGAAGATAAGGTGGGTAGATCACGTAACTAATTAGGAGGTATTGATAGGATTGGGGAGAAGAGAAGTTTGTGGCACAACTTGACTAGAAGAAGGGATCGGTTGGTAGGACATGTTTTGAGGCAGCAAGGGATCACAAATTTAGCATTGGAGGGCAGCGTGGAGGGTAAAAATCGTAGAGGGAGACCAAGAGATCAATGCACTAAGCAGATTCAGAGGGATGTAGGTTGCAGTAGGTACTGTGAGATGAAGAAGCTTGCACAGGATAGAGTAGCATGGAGAGCTGCATCAAACCAGTCTCAGGACTGAAGACCACAACAACAACAACAACAACAACCACAGGAACTTCTTACCAATATTGCGGCCAGCACATTGCCCAGCATTCATTGCCATCTATGGTGATCAGACACCCTAATGAGAATAAGGTCTGGTCTTTTGTAATGTCGAAGTGATTATCACAAATCGGGGTTACCTCAGTGTAATTAGTGCCTTTGAATAAAAGTGTATTTTTGTTCGTCTCATTTCCTATTTCTTTCAGTTATCCTTTGTGATGTAGTTTCGCAATTCTTTCTGTGTAAGTCCAAGTATCATATCATCGATCTATGTTACCTGGCAGTGATAGATCGTGCGAAAGTTACTTCCGCCGTTAAGGTTTGCTGACCAGTGTACACAACCAACCGGATAGCCCGGTTCGTGGTTCAACGTTCAGTGTTCACAGTGCCAGTTGCAGGTTGCCTGTCAGCGGCTTCCAGGGGCTACAACAATTTTATGTCCGATATATCATTTAATTATTGACTGAATTAAAAAAAAAACTGATCTGCTGTCATAATCTAAACGTTGAGAGATGTAAGCTTGTGTTTAAGGTAAGTAAGATAAATATTGCTATTGGAAACTGGGTAAATGTCTTCAGGCAGAACAGCTCTCTACTCACAAAGTACCCCCTCTTTATCAATCCAGTACTTGGGAATGACAGCACTTAGTGACTCCAGCAAACTTCAAACAATTTCAAAACGTATATTAAGCTTTTTGTAGCTGAAATGCCCCACAAAATGACGAATGGAAAAAACTTTATCGTCTACTACGTCTTCGCTGTTCTTGTGGTAACACTCCAGCATATGGCACGACATTTTGATTTTATTATTTCTTCACTAATTACTCTGTTCACAACACACTTTGCAGACAGTATTTACATTAATTACCGGACATATCTGCAAAATTATATTCTACAACGAAACACAGTTCAGGTGATATTGAAATGCAGGAAAAACTAGCTTTTGCTTAAAATGATCCACAAATTTCCCAGAATGTATTCATCATGTCTTTCATAATGAGAACACTTAGCGACTTCCTATAAACATTAAACATACGAGGTGCATTCAACTTCTAAGGCCTCTGATTTTTTTTCTCCGGACTGGAAAGAGATAGAAACATGCGCATTGTTTTAAAATGAGGCCGCGTTCATTGTCAATACATCCCAGAGATGGCAGCATCGTACGGCAGATGAAATGTTACTGCCAGCGGCGAGAATGAGAACTGTTTTAAATACTTAAAATGGCGACGTTTTCCTTACTTGAACAGCGTGCAATCATTCGTTTTCTGAATTTGCGTGGTGTGAAACCAATTGAAATTCATTGACAGTTGAAGGAGACATGTGGTGATGGAGTTATGGATGTGTCGAAAGTGCGTTCGTGGGTGCGACAGTTTAATGAAGGCAGAACATCGTGTGGCAACAAACCGAAACAACCTCGGGCTCGGTCTGACGACATGATCGAGAAAGTGGAGATAATTGTTTTGGGGGATCGCCGATTGACTGTTGAACAGATCGCCTCCAGAGTTGGCATTTCTGTGGGTTCTGTGCACAAAATCCGGCATGACGACCTGAAAATGCGAAAAGTGTCATCCAGGTGGGTGCCACGAATGCTGACGGACGACCACACGGCTGCCCGTGTGGCACGTTGCCAAGCAATGTTGACGCGCAACGACAGCATGAATGGGACTTTCTTTTCGTCGGTTGTGACAATGGATGAGACGTGGATGACATTTTTCAATCCAGAAACAAAGCACCATTCAGCTCAATGGAAGCACCAAAAAAATTTCGGGTAACCGCCAGTGCTGAAAAAATGATGGTGTCCATGTTCTGGGACAGCGAGGGCGTAATCCTTACCCATTGCGTTCCAAAGCCACTACGGTAACAGGTGCATCCTACGAAAATGTTTTGAAGAACAAATTCCTTCCTGCACTACAACAAAAACGTCCGGGAATGGCTGCGCGTGTGCTGTTTCACCAAGACAACGCACCCGCACATCGAGCTAACGTTACGCAACAGTTTCTTCGTGATAACAACTTTGAAGTGATTCCTCATGCTCCCTACTCACCTGACCTGGCTCCTAGTGACTTTTGGCTTTTTCCAGCAATGAAAGACACTCTCCGTGGCTGCACATTCACCAGCCGTGCTGCTATTGCCTCAGCGATTTTCGAGTGGTCAAAATAGACTGGCGTCAGCATTGTGAAAAATGTGTACGTCTGAAGGGCGATTACGTCGAGAAGTAACGCCAGTTTCATCGATTTCGGGTGACAAGTTAATCAGAAAAAAAATCGGAGGCCTTAGAACTTGAATGCACCTCGTAGTTTCAAATTTTCTCTATATTTTTTTCTCGATTACGTGCTTGACTTTGTAAAGACACCCCAATACTTCTATATAAATTTCATATGTTTCTTTCTCTTTTATTTTCTTTTGTTCTTTTTCTGATTTCCTTTCTTTATCTTTTTGTCCTCTGGAGAGCTTTATAACGGTATGGATATCGTAGCTTTGTTTTTATGTATATCAAGTAGTTGCTGTCTGTGAAATTGTTATTTTTCCCATTTTTGTAATGTTATGATATTTATTTAGATGTTATTTAAATTATTTTTCTCACAAACGTGATGATATGAAATTGTGATTTCATGTGAAATTCTAAACGATTGTACTCTGTGTAACGCTAAGCGACATAAGCTGAGCTTTAGGAATGTATCGAGAGTGCGACAGATGGAACAAAGTGGTCTGCAGAGCGAATTAGGGAAGAATTGTGGGGTCGTGGAATGTGGGAGTGCTGTGTCAAGGCCGCACGTATGAAACCGTGTTTTGCAAGTGTTACGCGCGCGATGTTGGTGTGTAACGTGGGTAAGGAAGCCAACAGCTAAATTTGTCACACTGCTTCTCGTCATGGATGGGAATCCTGAAAAATTATGGGAAATATGCAATGTGATAATATTTAAGCTGCAATATTAGTGTGAGAGTGGAATCCAGTGCAAACAACACGAACTATGTGTTGCTACCTCGGACTGCCAAATCAATTTAGAAATATGTTAATTTACTTTTTAACCGTGTACTGACGTTCAGAAGATGAATCTTAAAAATACGATGTGCAGGTCGCAAAATCGCGTGATGGCTGAGCGTGAGGTTTAGGGTGCGAACAGCATGAACTCTTTGGTGTGTACCACGGGATCCCACATTAAATCATAAATATACTAATGTACTTCTAGGTATTGGACTGTGAGATTTGACGTCGGAATACACCACGTGTTAGTTGAGTGCAGCACGTCTGATCTACGTCGCCAGCTGCAGATACATTACTCACTAGTTGTTTGTAAGCATCGTATGTTATAGCTGCAAGCAAGAACGAGCGGTCATTATCAAGAGTATAAAGACAACAGCAGTTGTTTTGTGGATTATATATTCGTGGATCACGGACTAGCTGTGCGGACGTTGACACGACGACAACATCGGTCAAGTGATGACCGACTTCGTAAACGTCAGGAAGCTCATTTCTCTAGAACTGATGTTGTAAAGATTAACAATTGTATTGAAACTTATACGAATTATCGTTGTCACTGCTTTTCCACATAAGTGCAACCCCGAACTTTTTGAATAATATTTTCAGTAACTTTCAAACTTAAAAGTAAAATTAATTTCGTCCATTAAACGACTTTCTACTCCACGTATTGCACTACTTTGCAAATACTTTATCTTTCGACATTGCCTTCATTCTTGACGTATTCACATTTCTGCTATTGGCAATGATACAAAATGTTTTCAGTCTTCATATATCATTCACTTTTACAGCGATCATAAGTATATTTACTCTATTTCTGTGTGTTATTCCTGCATTTCCACGTTCCCCAGATTTTTGTGGTAAATTCTGTGTTGATTATTGCCGGTGTTGGAGAAATATTTGCACTGTGTACACTCCACCAATACGGGTAGGCAGCTTGCTGTAGGCAATCGCAAAATGGCAAGTGTGTTCCCAGTCGTGAAATATTTAGATTGCGGAAAAGTTTTGATTTTGACTGGTGTGTGCTGCAGTGCATTTGGTCACGTACCAATACTCATCATGCTGTGGTATTTTAAGCCAGTATAAGGCCTTGCTTGTAGGTTTGGTAAATATTAATAATCGGTTAAGTCTGTGTGAGTGTAGTACTTAATTAATCCTGGTAAAAGTTGAACGTTTCTTGGTATTAGGTACCTCAAAATTTGCTTACATGATATCTTGGGTACATTTCGCGAGAAACTCATCCGGATTTCTCCGTTTTTATTAAATGAGCTCGATCATTTCTAGTAGGAGTAATGTTAGTGGGACTCCTGTTTCGTCACAACCTCAAATACTAACGATATTAACTCATTGTAATGTAATTAGATATTTGAAACAGTTTCATAGAAAGGACTTCGAACTTTTAAAGAATCGGAGATTTACTGGTGTTAGCGGAAGAGATAAAGAAGAGCCAACGAAGAACAGTGAGTTTCGTTGCGTGCTCTTTTAGGAACCGCTTAAGCATTATGGAGTATAGCATTAAACTCCAGTGGCAGAGTCTACAAGAGGGGGCGTTGTGCATCACGGAAAGGTTTCCTGTTAAAATTCCGAGTGAGTATGTTCCGAGAACAGTCTAGCAACATATTTATTCCTCCAGTCTGCATCTCCGAGTTGACCACGACGGACAAATGAGACAAACTATACCTCATTTTAGAGTCTTAGCATCATCCGTTGTTCCCACACAGTGTTTACAAATGGAACAGTGACAGCGAAACTGAGAGTGGATCCGAGAGTCCGTCCGGCACGCACCACAGGGTGGCTTGCGGAGAATACATTCACGTGTTTGATGTCGATACTGATATTAGTCTCGGCATCTCGAAACTGTGTTATACTACAAATGATAAACTTAGGCAGGTAACACTGTTAGTTAGTTAGTTCGTTAGTTAGTTAGTGAGTTAGAAGTTCCATATATAATTTGAACGATTGTTTTTCAAATGATGTGGAAAGAGTCAGTTCACATGACAGGGTACACATGATTAGTCTTAACACTCATTAACATTCCATTCTGTATTTCTATACCTCCAGCTAACTTAGAACTAGCTTTTTCTGCTGGCTACCAGTTTCAAATAAAAATTCATAAATGGATCAGAAGGGGTTATCCAGAGGAAATTATTTCAGGTCATATATTTGATGTTATTAGCCACATGATCAAAATTTATTATTAATTCATATTGAACTCCTTCTCAGTCACTGACAACTTTAATAGTGGGTGATAAAGGTTGTTTCTTCTTGTTATGTTGTAGGTATGGAACGGTTCATCTCAAATTATGGTGGGTCATTTATGACCAATTTCATTAGCGAACATCTATACTGTCATATTGCAGTTAAAATAGCTTTCTCCTTCAAAATGCATCTTCAAGATGACAGTAGGGGAACACCACATTCTATTCTTACCGCTCGTTTCTGTGCAATCCATACTTTCTTTCTAAGTGCTTAGCTATCCCAGACAATTTTTGGTGTAAGACATGACTATGTGGAAATATGCAAAAATGTTATGAGGTAATTTTTTTGTATCCAAGACCTGCAGTCGTATGAAAAGCCAAAGTAGCTTGCCTTACTTGTTCGAGGAGATTAGTGGTATACTTCTTCCAGTTCCAGTTTTCATATTCATGTATATTGAAAAATTTAGAGCATCTACCCTGTTTACTGATACCTGTTCATAATGCTATATACTAGGAAGTTGTTCGTAAGACTCTGTTTAATGTACAGAACTGAGGAGTGTGTTACGTTTTCCCGCAGTTTATGGATGGTCCCAGATAGTACCCTTGCAGAGAAACACTTAATAAGTTTTACAAAAACATCATTGATACTCTCATGTGTTGCTTGCCGTCTAATGGGATTTATTGTAAAACTAGTATCGTCTACAAAAATGTACGGAATCTACTTCTTGAATGTTAAGTTGTAGATCATCCAAATGTATAAGGAGTAGGAGTGGACCAAAAATCGAGTCCTGTGGTACCCCTTTGTGATTTTTTCCCCCAGCCACTAACACTTTCTATCGTTCTAACGTTGTCTGAATTATTCAACAAAACCTTATGGATTCCGTCTAATAAATAATATTCAGATGGGTTGTTTGTAAATATTATATACCGCAAAACTTGTTTTTCTAAGGGAATAATATGATCTATGCAATTAAATGTCTCAGTAAGATCAGAAAACAATAACTGGCTATATCTTATTACTTAACACTTGTAATATTTGGTGAGCAAATGAATAAATAGCGTTCTCTAGAGAGGAACCCTTCTAAAATCCAGACTGTGACGTGCTCAGTTCATAGTTTTTACTCGTATGTGAAACTACCCTTGGGTACATTACTCTTTCAAATATTTTAGCTAAAACGAGCCAGTAATGAAACTGGGCAATAATTATTTAAGTCTTTGTAGAAAAGTTTTTAATAACGAGATTTAACAATGACATGTTAATCTATCTGGAAAAATACCCTGCGCCAGTGATGTTTCACATGTCACTAATGACAAGTTAAAACAACTTTCCAGAATTCTGTTACAAATTTCATAAACACCATAGCCAGTTTCTTTTATGAGAACTTTTATAATCCTGTTAATTTCAGTGAAGGATGTTCATGTTACTTCTAGCTACTTATTGTTTTGTGGAATGGCAATTTTAAGTTATTCTCTTCCTTGTTTAACTAAACCATTTAATTCCCGTTTTTCTGATACACTGAGATGATTGTTAAAAATACCCACAATTTGTGAATTATCAGTCACAACGTCGTCTTTCAGTTTACTTGTGATAGTATTTTGCTCACTGACTGGTTGTCGTCTCTACCACTTCACAAATCCCAAATAATGTTTACTTTAATAATACGTATAATAATGTGTCATAATATGAATATTTCTGAACTTTTTAGTTACTTTCCCTAAAATAGTACAATATAGAAGTAAGATCGGATACTGGCTTGTCCTGCCCTTGATATATTTTTCCCTTTTCTTCTTAGAAAGTAGTTTATTTCACGTAGTTTATCGATTACTTGTCTTTCTTTTAATGAAGTTTCTGAATAGGTTTTACGTAACCTACTTTCATAAACTGGCACAAATTTTCATGAAATTTGTGGAATTTTAAATTAGTAGCTCTTTCCCTATACATCTCATCGAATACCACGTCTTTTAACTTATTAGAACATTACACTCCGGTATCAATAAGAAGCCGCAATGGTTTTCGCGTACAAGTCTCATAAGGTGCTATATTATTTCCATTAATTTTGCACCATGATCAGGTAATCCATTAACAGCTGGGAACACATTAATTGTTTTTGGCATGAGCACTGTCATAAAACTATTATCTGTCAAGAACCAGATATATTGCTGCACATGATTAACTTCCGAAACTGCCCGATAATGTTTCTAGTTGAGCTTTACTGTCTTGTCTGACAGGTAGCTCAATAATGAACCCATATTTCTCATAAATAGCTGAAAGTGTCCTAGGACCGACCTGTAGACTCTTACAATTACTAGAGAATTATTCTGCAGTAACAGTTTACAAACACATGCTTCTAGATTCTGACCTACAACTTCTTTAAAGCTAGAAGGTAGGCATTCACGGCTCGATCTCAAAAATTCTGGATTTCCAACAACGTACAGTTGAAACTTCCTGGCAGATTAAAACTGTGCGCCGGACCGAGACTCGAAGTCGGGACCTTTGCCTTTCGCGGGCAAGTGCTCTACCAACTGAGCTACCCAAGCACGACTCACGCCCCGTCCTCACAGCTTTACTTCTGCCAGTACCTCGTCTCCTACCTTCCAAACTTTACAGAACGTTCTGTGAACAACCCTTGTTCACAGTACGAGCAGCCCTTAGCGGCTCGCCATCTCACAACTGTACATGACGTCGCCTTTCCGGCTCAGATCTTTTTTAATATGTGACTTGTAAGTACTGCGTCTTTTCCAGTCAGTACAAACTTTAATTTTATTAATGTACTATATACCTAGTATGTTTTAGAGCAGTTAGTCTAATTCTGAAGACGACACTCATAGTAGCGTCGAAACCAGGTCAATTTTGACTTAATATTTGTGACCGAGGGCTTATTTGTTCCAATATAATTCTGACACGGTCACTGAACCTTAGCAGCTATGTTCAAAAATTTTAATTGAGTTCCTGTTTCGAAGGGTAGTAGTGCACAGTATTTAAAGTCCCACATAGTTGTATGATGTACTCTTTGAGCTTCCTCTCTGATTTCACTAAATGTACACAAACTGTTTTCTTTAGTGGAGCGAATTGCGATAGATTCTGATATTAAAGGGAAAAGAACAGGAAATGACAAAAGTATAACACATCTAACGAATCGTGAACAATGGTACCAAGTAAAAAACAACAGTGTGAGCTGTGAAGTTAGAGAGTAGGCGAAAGGTCAGATACAGAGGGCTGTCGGTAAATATTGCCCGCTTGGCAGAGGTCAGCTTGACACAATATTGGAAAATTTATAGCGAAATCTGTGTGCTGTCTCATCAGTAGCGTTTCTACGACGCCAATGTAGATTTCGGAGTCGTAGGTTCATTATCATAGGTGTAGTTGTCATCCAGTTACCTTCATTTCGATGTCAACACTTCAAAAATTAGTATATGACAATATTTTTTACTTCTTTTGTTTATAATATCACAATGAACAAATTATAACATCTTGTCCACATTGTTGTATCAACATGCAAAATTTTCAAAGTGTTTTCCATTTGGAAGAGTGTTCCATTTTAAGGAGTGCTGTTTTGTAATAATTCGCTGCCAATCACTTGGTATAAACAAACATCACTGTGCATTTTTTCAGTGGGTGCTCACTGGACCCCAAATTTTGGAGGACAGCACTGCCAACTTGCTTTCATATCCTTGCTACCTCCGATCTCTCCCTCGTCTTAAGGGACTTAGTTGTTACAGGATATTAAACAGCAAACTCTATTCCTTCCTTCCGATATTTACACTACTATTTCACCCAGGGAGCATTCAATTCTGTGAGAAACTAAAGATCGAAATTATCTGCACAACAAAATTAAAGGGTCACTTTTCTTTTCATCCTATTCTCCCATTGCGACTAAGAAATTCCAAACTTGTCTCGAAGGTGCTCACACTCTTCCTCTGCAATGCTGGAAAGGCGCGTTACTCTGCGATTCCAGACTCTGAATCGGCGACGCTTGAAACAGCAAGGTGTCGACAAGTGCAAATATAGGCAGAGCTCAGAAGTTAATGTGAGAGGTAAGGTGGGTTAACGATGTCACCTGGGAACCAAATTTTTCCAAAATTCTGCCCAATGCGACCATGGACGTACCATTTCATTGGAAGGTCGTTACACTTCCCCTACCCACATCTCACCCCTCGACACCTCTGCGATGGAGGTCAGAATCGCTAACGTACAGCGTTGAAATCACGCGTATTGTAATGGATTGCCGAGAAAAACGTTTCGGACATATTGTTGCTCAGGATCGACACGAAAAGAACTCAGGAGGTGTCACGAAGGACGTAAATTAAATAAAAGCAGCCATTCCTTTGGGACTTTGGATTTGTGTAATCCATCGCCTTCAAGGAAGGGTCCCAAAACAACAGTTAACAGTGTAATGTACAACAGGACATCATTCTTGACAGCACATGACACTGCCGACACCATCCGTATGATTCAAACCCTCTCTAGGGACAGCGCGCTGCTGGAACCCCATTGACTATGATCTGTGACGTTGTTAGTCTTCTACAACTGCTTTAACCTGGCTACATTTGAAAAACGGAATAGACCAGTAATTGGCGTGTTTACGGCTCCCTTTACAAAATTTGGCACGATGAATCTGTAGGGTCGAGCTGTACATTTTTGCTTTGATGCTCAGCAGCTAAACTGGCTGCAAATGGTAACTAGTAGCTATGATCCTGCAGTAAAACCGCCTATGCTTTGGCTAGAATTTCGATTTAAAAGCATTAAATTTGAAAGCTACGAAGATTTGAATGATAAGTAATTAACTAATAGAAAAGATTTTACTCTAACATCTGAAATTGATGTAAATGACACCAAAGGATTATGCTGGATAATTGTTGATTTAATCAATCAGATACTCAGAAATATATGGAAAAGTGGTCCTACAGTTAACAGTTACAATACAGACAGAAATAAAACCTTACTCCACAGCACTATAGCTGCGTTAAGTGCACTACAAGAATGGTAGTAGAATCGCTAAAAGCTAACTCATAATCAAAGACGTGCAAAAACTAAGTCCCAGTCTGTGACTCCAAAACGCGAAATATTCGCTAGCTCAAAATAATTTAGAGTTCATTATGGCGAAATACAAACTTACATGTGCTAGGCATAATCTTTCCGCCAGCCGGGGTGACCGAGCGGTTCTAGGCGCTACTGTCTGGAACCGCGCGACCGCTGCGGTCGCAGGTTCGAATCCTGCCTCGGGAATGGATGTGTGTGATGTCCTTAGGTTAGTTAGGTTTAAGTAGTTCTAAGTTCTAGGGGACTGATGACCTTAGAAGTTCAGTCCCATAGTGCTCAGAGCATTTGAACCATCATCTTTCCAAACTTAATTCTCTAACGCAAGCGGAAAAATCAATATTCAGAAAGGGAACATATTAAGAACTCGCAAAAGTTAAAGTACCCTCGGAAGCTAGAGTACTCGAGCGGTCGTTTACCGCCCAAAATCTATCACCTTTACGAATTTAACGTTGATGCTGATGGCGATTTAGTGGCGGTATTGAATGCGTGATCGTAAAAAATCCATCTAATTGCGTATTTAATTACGTCTTGACAAGTCGGTGATTTTTCGTAGAAGTGTTTTACAACGCTTGCATCTTCCAGCACTAGAGATTAGTGAGCTTTCCCCGTCAAATAAGAAGATATGACCTCTGCAAACTGAATTTAACAATAGACGATATAGTACTATGTCCCCTGCGATGTAATTGACATTCATTTGAACTACGTATCATGACAAGCTTTCAGTCCAAGAGATCGCCACAGACTGAGCGATTTTTACCCCCAATTTTTTCCTGGGGGAGGTGGGGAGAGGAGAGAGGAGGGCAAGTGGGTGAGAGGAGAGGAGGGCTGAGGGTTTCCCACACGGAGAAAGGGAATCAATTGATCAATTTAATTAATTAATCAATTAATTTGATATCAATTTCATGTCACAAATGACATGGTACCGGATTTGCCCCACTACTTTCACCATGCACTGAGCTGCAAAAACAACTACCAAGAAAACAGGAATCTACTGACAAGCTGTTAACTCCGGTTGTGCAACTGGGAATATCACCAAATCGTAATAAACATATTCACTCACTGGGACTACATACAACTCCGCTAAAGGGAGATGATTTTTTAACTGAGGTTACTTCAAATGCACTCCTGGAAATGGAAAAAAGAACACATTGACACCGATGTGTCAGACCCACCATACTTGCTCCGGACACTGCGAGAGGGCTGTACAAGCAATGATCACACGCACGGCACAGCGGACACATCAGGAACCGCGGTGTTGGCCGTCGAATGGCGCTAGCTGCGCAGCATTTGTGCACCGCCGCCGTCAGTGTCAGCCAGTTTGCCGTGGCATACGGAGCTCCATCGCAGTCTTTAACACTGGTAGCATGCCGCAACAGCGTGGACGTGAACCGTATGTGCAGTTGACGGACTTTGAGCGAGGGCGTATAGTGGGCATGCGGGAGGCCGGGTGGACGTACCGCCGAATTGCTCAACACGTGGGGCGTGAGGTCTCCACAGTACATCGATGTTGTCGCCAGTGGTCGGCGGAAGGTGCACGTGCCCGTCGACCTGGGACCGGACCGCAGCGACGCACGGATGCACGCCAAGACCGTAGGATCCTACGCAGTGCCGTAGGGGACCGCACCGCCACTTCCCAGCAAATTAGGGACACTGTTGCTCCTGGGGTATCGGCGAGGACCATTCGCAACCGTCTCCATGAAGCTGGGCTACGGTCCCGCACACCGTTAGGCCGTCTTCCGCTCACGCCCCAACATCGTGCAGCCCGCCTCCAGTGGTGTCGCGACAGGCGTGAATGGAGGGACGAATGGAGACGTGTCGTCTTCAGCGATGAGAGTCGCTTCTGCCTTGGTGCCAATGATGGTCGTATGCGTGTTTGGCGCCGTGCAGGTGAGCGCCACAATCAGGACTGCATACGACCGAGGCACACAGGGCCAACACCCGGCATCATGGTGTGGGGAGCGATCGCCTACACTGGCCGTACACCACTTGTGATCGTCGAGGGGACACTGAATAGTGCACGGTACATCCAAACCGTCATCGAACCCATCGTTCTACCATTCCTAGACCGGCAAGGGAACTTGCTGTTCTAACAGGACAATGCACGTCCGCATGTATCCCGTGCCACCCAACGTGCTCTAGAAGGTGTAAGTCAACTACCCTGGCCAGCAAGATCTCCGGATCTGTCCCCCATTGAGCATGTTTGGGACTGGATGAAGCGTCGTCTCACGCGGTCTGCACGTCCAGCACGAACGCTGGTCCAACTGAGGCGCCAGGTGGAAATGGCATGGCAAGCCGTTCCACAGGACTACATCCAGCATCTCTACGATCGTCTCCATGGGAGAATAGCAGCCTGCGTTGCTGCGAAAGGTAGATATACACTGTACTAGTGCCGACATTGTGCATGCTCTGTTGCCTGTGTCTATGTGCCTGTGGTTCTGTCAGTGTGATCATGTGATGTATCTGACCCCAGGAATGTGTCAATAAAGTTTTCCCTTCCTGGGACAATGAATTCACGGTGTTCTTATTTCAATTTCCAGGAGTGTATAAAGGCTGTCCTCTTTCTTGCGGGAGTTTTCCGTCTTCATTGGAAGTCCATTGGTTACCTTGTTATCGACAAAATGCTACTGAAACTTTTCGTAACATTGGTTTACACAAAGAAAACATGCTTATAAATTAAGACAATTAAGTGACCATTCACTCCGAATTGTCTTAAGTCATATTTCACCCAGTGCCTTCAAAGTATACCATACGTGAACAAATGCGCTATATCATCAGGGGAATAGTCATTATCAATGGCTGATTAAATAAATTTACTGTAGCTTTCGTTAACAACGAATACTGTTAAATCACTAGGACAGGAAACGGGTAATGGGTGTGTTTATATGACTACTCTGTGCAGGCTTCATAATATCTGTTACGGTGGAGAACAGCGTATTCGGATTTAATTTCGTTAATTGCAAAAATTGTTTGTTGCTTATTTGCACAAATAAGGGAGAAAGTAACTTTCGTATGATGTGTCACTACCAAGTAACATGGTTCGATGAAACTTGGACCACGCAAAGAAAGAAATGTTACAGTATAGTACAAAATGTAACTACGAGGGTCACTCCAAAAGAAATGAACATTATTTTTGTAAAAATACGGTTTTCATTCAGCATGTGTGAAAGTTTTACAGTGTGTAGATACATCCTTCCCGCTTGTTTTCAATCTTAGTTCAGCCTGTTCCTGTGAGTGGAGCCGTCACAGCATGTCTTGCAGATTGCTGTTACACCTGACGTACGTCAGAAGCAACGTGCTGTCATAAAATTCCTGCGCTGTGAAAACGAGATAGTGGGAAACATCTACAAGAGGTTGAAGAAGGTGTATGGAGATGATGCTGTCATCCACAGTACAGTTATTTGGTTGGCAAGCAGGTTACATGATGAAAGCGGGCACGGCAATATTGAGGATTGTCCTCGCAGCGGCAGGCCTCGTACCGCACACAATCCAGACAATGTGCAGAGAGTTAACGAATTGGTGACTGCTGACAGACGCATCACAGTGACCGAATTCTCGCCCTACGTTGAGATAGGGGAAGGAAGTGTTTGCAGAATACTGGAAGTGTTGACGTTAAAAAAGGTTTGTGCCAGGTGGATTCCCAGGATGTTGACAGTGGCTCACAAAGAAACAAGAAAAATGGTATGAAGCGAACTTTTGGAACGGTGCGAGAATGGTGGAGATGAATTTCTTGGAAGAATTGTGGCAGGGGATGAAACCAGAGACGAAGAGGCAATCGATGGAGTGGCATCATGCAAATTCACCCAAGAAAAAAAAAAATTCAATACCACACCTTCTGCTGAAAAAGTTATGGCTACGGTGTTTTTCGTTTCCGAAGGACTCTTGCTTGTGGCCATCAGGCCTAGTGGAACCACCGTAAATTCTGAGGCATATGTGACGACAATGAAGAATCTTCAAGCTCCACTGGGACGTGTTCGACCACATCAGCAAAAGCAGGATGTTTTGCTGTTGCACGACAATGCACGGCCACATGTCAGTCAAAAAACCATGGAAGCGATCACAAGACTCGGATGGACAACACTGAAACACCCGCCTTACAGTCCTGACCTGTCTCCATGTGACTATCATCTCTTTGGGAAACTGAAAGACTCTCTTCGTGGAACAAAGTTTGAAGATGATGACTCCCTTGTACACGCTGTCAAACAGTGGTTCCAACAGGTTGTTCCAGAATTTTACCGTGCGGGTATACAGCCGCTGGTTCCAAGATGGCGTAAGGCAGTTGAGAGGGGTGGAAATTATGTGGAGAAATGAAATTATTGTTCCTAAAGGCTATACCTAGACACTGTAAAACTTTCAAACATGTAGAATAAAAGATGGATGTAAAAAAAATTGTGTGCATCTTTTTTGGAGTGACCCTCGTAAAATAACAACGCAGTGAAACGAACAGAAATGACACTTTTATTCAAAGACAATAAGCACACAAACGTGACTGCGATTTATGTTGATTTCCTGGACAATACAAATGACGAATCATGGTCCTTAATTGGTTGTGTGGTCACAACATACGGCTGTGCATTCTCTGCAACGTGCTCCCGTATTCGTCAGGGTTAGGTAAAGAGTTCCTGTGCTCCTTTCCTCCACTAGCGCGGCTGACAACATGTAACAAGATAAGCTAAACAAGCTGTTACCAAATTATTAACAGACCGAAACCTAAACACATCATTCTTCGAGCCTGCAGGATGGGTACACCCAATACTATATCAACAATTATTTTGATTCTTTGGGCACCCACAGGATTACATTTTAATTTTACCAGGAATTGGTATTATTTCACATATTGTACGTCAAGAAAGAGGGAAAATTGAATCATTCGGAACACTGGGTACAATTTATGGCATGGTGGTCGTTGTTGCATGTGGACCTGTTGCAGCAGGTCTTCCCAGCACAGCCCTCAAGTGCTCGGTGGGATTTAAGTCGGGGCGGTGGGCAGGGCGTTTATGGACTGTCATCCATGGAAACGAAGTCAGAGCAGCTGCACAAAAGCACACACGGGGATGGAGTACAGTGGTACAGTATCGTTGACTGTGTGTATCGGTTTGGAGGTCAGTACACTCGTGCAACATTATGCCTCCTCACACTGTGACACCTGGACTACCATAACGATAATTTCCGACAGTATTCCTGGGTGAATTACGTGTTTCCACCTTCAGTCATATCCATCCAGAATCGCTACTCAGACTGAATCCACTTCCACCCGAGAAGGCCAAGCCACCTCCTCCTTGTTGGTGCAGTTTCTGTGCTTTATATGGTACTAGCAATGTATCCGGTCGATAGTTGGAGCACATATCGTGCAGAATCATACTGCTTGAATGTCGGCAAACCCGACAGGATTTATCACTAGATTATCAATCCACAACCAGCGCCAGCATAAACTGTGGCGTGTGGAGACCTGGAAACGAGAATCGGAGGTTAGTAACAAGGGTTCTGTGTATGCCACATCTTCCCTGATACACAGAAGTGGCTGAAAGTGATATACCCCAGTCACGCCACAGTTCCCTTTCTGAGTGGCCACTACCTGTTGTGGGGTTGTCGGGATGGTCGAACCCGGGACTCCAGATGGCCGAGCTGAAGCAAAGACCCACTGCCGTCTTTCATCAGGAAGCCGAGTAAGTTGGAGAGCGTGAAGGGGCAGTGCAGAGTGATACAGCGGTATTTGGTGGCGTTGCTTCAACTCTCATAATTTACAGTGCTCTGGAGAGTGCAGAGGAGCATCGGTGTGCCGCCTGCGCGCTGTCCCACGGGTCCGGCTGGCTCAGCAACTCCTGGTATGCTGACGCTATGACAATGCTGCTGCTGGTGTCAACAAGGCCGACCGTTGCTGTAAGTCGGCCGCCGCTATCACAGTCGCCGCCTGCCGAGGCAAAGCGGCTGGCGCCACGCCGCTGCCCGCTGTTTCGGAGACTGCTACAGTCCCCGGTCCTCGCCGCCCTCCACCCCATTTGGCCTACTCTGCCCGACCGTGGCATGAAGGTGGTTGTATTGGTAATCTGTGGCCCTCGGCCGCTGCTGCTCCCAGGACAGGACTGGACTCGAACCCGCGCCCTCCTGGACGCCATGCGGCAATTTGCCTCTAGTGGTGCTTGCCAGTTGGCAACACCCTCCGCCGTCTCCGGTGCAGCTCCAGCGCTGTTGCTCCTCTCACAGCGTACTCTTCACTCTGACCCCAGTATACCAGGTGGGAAGCGAACATGGCCCATCCTGGATCCACTGCAGACTGCTGTCACTGCCCTCCTTCAGGCCGACCGTGCCGTCTCCAAGTACCCAGCTGCTGTTCCGTCCCGCCCCAGCGTTAAGCCCCCAGAGTCAGAATACAGTCAGAACAAGTACTTAGAAATAAAGTTCAGATTTACATAGAATATTTGCAACATCGCTGCCAAACTGGCCCCTATAAGCGTAGACCAGCACAGGTCCGTCCCGACGCTAGACTGACCTGGCACACTCTGCCCCAAGGTAAAAGTACCTCACTATTTGAACGACCTTTCCCTTCGGTTCTTACGTAGTGTCAGAGAGAGAGAGACAGAAACTATGGCAGGGATAAATTCCCAAACGTCAGCCATCTACAAGTCTCGATTTGTATCTGGCCTAGTACCTCGCCCCATGCGTCTCAATAACTTCAAGTAAAGCTGCGGTTTGCTGCCTCGTTGTTGCTTCACACAATGCAATTCGTGTGCGCAATAGCGCCGTCACAGCACTGCGCTCGCAAGTGCCGTATTTGCATTTCCTGGCCTACCAGCTGTCGACTGTTTCAACATTCTGCCAGCGGCCCCAGATTCCATCGTCCAACCGCGCGTTCATTGACTTTTCATAAATTTCCTCTTTCCTACGGCTAAGACTAATACTAGCGCAGCAATTCCACGCATAGTGCGTGACGATGAGAAACAACTCAGTCTGTACGTGTGGAGCAAAAGAATCCTGGAACACACTGCCCTGACCTGTAGGCTGTTTAGGGCACACAGGATTACATAGAAACACGATAACACAGGACACCATGGTGCATAGTGAAGACGCATAGAAGTCGATTATCACTTTATCCAACACAGTCTCTTCAGCACCCCACACTAAGAACGCAAACAGACGGCCACTCGACCGACTGCAAAATATGCTTCACTAGATGTAAGACGAATATGCAAAAGTCAGGACGCACATAACACGTAATCTACACAAGTAAATGCAGACTACAAACATACAAAGCTTAGATATGGTAAACTTAATAATGACCTAAAGCACATAAAGGACGTGAACAGTAGGCTTAGACAGTGACTGGTAATTGTGCCATAAGCCGTCATGTTAAGTCTGTTTTAAGGTATACGGGTTTATAGTAACTACAGTAGCTTATACACTTCTGCCCACTTAAAACGTACGTCACACGATATAACCAATTAAAGCATAGCTTAAAAATTGAAGTTAGGTTTATAATAATTAAGACTACTGAAGACGTCCAGATGTTAATGTCTCAATGGACGTACCAAAATTGGTACAGTCCTTTTGTAAATTTTTTTCTTATCATTCAAATATTATAATTTCCTTTTCCTCATTTACGTACGTTTTCTTTTCAGTAAGCACAAACTACAGTAGCATATACACTTCTGCCCACTTAAAACGTGCATTACACACACACACACACACACACACACACACACACACACACACACACACAAAAACACATAAAACACACACACAAAAACACACACACAAAACCACACACACACACACACACACAAATGGTTCAAATGGATTTGAACACTATGGGACTTAACTTCTGAGGTCATCAGTCCCCTAGAACTTAGAACTACTTAAACCTAACTAAACTAAGGACATCACACACATCCATGCCCGAAGCAGGATTCGAACCTGTGACCGTAGCGGTCGCGCGGTTCCAGACTGCAGCGCCTAGAACCGCTCGGCCACCTCGGCCGGCACACACACACACACACACACACACACACACACACACACACACACACACACACACACGCTCGCAACACTTAAAAAAAACAATAAAGTGAAAATAGAAGGGGTCCACCTATACCCAAGAGGGTGGTGTGGTTTTGAATTGGGGCGGCCTTCCGCTAATTCCTATGTGTACTAACAGACGCATTACCTCAATGGACGACAAAAAGAAATCAGGTAACTGACCACAAGAAGTACTGTTGAATTAGAAAGAAAAGGTCCCTATGCTCTGGGCTTCGTCGAAAACGGCGCCGCCGGTGTGCGAGTGTCAACGGAAGACAACGTACTGGTTGTTGGGCAAAAGATGAATCATATCTGAGTACTGATTCTGGATGTATCCTCTTATGGCGAAAAGTGGGAAAACTTATGCAGCCAATAACCCTGTGGAACATGAACGTTTTGGTGGCCCAGCTGTCAAGGTGTGAGGAGGCATTGGCGTGTTGACAACGAAATCTGTGAATATGGTGCACTCACCACCTAGCGTTATTGTGACTCTGTACTTCCTCTGCGTGCGCCTCTTTTCAGAAGTGCATTCTGCGGCGTTGTTCAAAGAGTGACGTGCCAAACCGCGGTTGGTACCTCGTAACGCAGCTACTACAGAAAATTGGCGTTGCAATCGAATGAGTGACCCTGACGTAGCCACGCCCAGAATGGTGTCGCTACTCCTGTTTACGTCGGAGCACAGGATGGCTCAGCCCCATTCCAAGACCATCGACTAAGGTGACAGCATCGTCTTCTAGTAGGACAGACGTGTTAGCCAGATCTTTACTTGGAAGTTATTGTTAAATGTACCCTGATGAGGAGGCTTGAATTCGGTTTGTATCAAGTGATACGTTAAAGTTCGGAGACAATAGTAAATAGCCATGACATTTCTGTGGGAACAGGCTGTATGGTGCTCAATAATTTTTCTTATCTGTATTGTAATGAAGTACGATACAGACAGCCGGGCGACTGAGTCAATAATTATATCACTAAAGACTAAGGACTCTCATGGATATGTGGAGTGCCTAGCAGAATATTAAGGTACTGTGCTGCACATGTTAGCCCTGTATTTATCCATATTTTAATTTTTCCTTCAGGAATGGCCAGTTTCCCGAACGATTGAAGTACTCATTAGTAAAGCCGCTTTATAAAAAGGGAGAAAGGGATAATGTAGACAATTTTAGACCTATTTCTATGCCATCAGTGTTCGCTAAAGTTATTGAAAAAGCTGTGTATGTAGGGATAATTGATCATTTTATATCACACGATTTACTATCAAATGTACAGTTCGGCTTTACACATCGTTTAACAACTGAAAATACTATACTCTCTTTTCTCTGTGAGGTACTGAACGGGTTAAACTAAAGGTTACGAACGTTAGGCATATTTGTTGATTCAACTAAGGCGTTTGATTGTGTTAATCACAAAATATTGCTCCAGAAGTAGGACCATTATGGAATACGGAGAGTAGCTCACAATTGGTTCTCCTCTTACTTTAACAACAGACATCAAAAGGTCATTATTCACAGTGTTGAGAATTGCTGTGATGTGGGGTCTGAGTGGGGTATGATCAAGTGGAGTGTGCCCCAGGGGTCAGTGTTGGGGCCGCTCCTATTTCTTATTTATGTATATGATATGCCCTCTAGTTTTACGGGTAACTCTAAAATATTTCTGTTTGCTGATTACACTAGCTCGGTAGTAAAGGACGTTTGCTCGGTTTCAGAGAGTGCAGTTCATGGCTTGTAGAAAATAAACTGAAGCTAAATCACAGTAAGACTCAGTTTTTACTGTTTCTAACACACAATTCAACAAAACCTGACGTTTTAATTTCACAGAATGGGCATATGATTAGTGAAACTGAATGGTTAAATTTTGTAGGTGTTTAGATGGACCGTAAACTGTCACAGAAAGCGCGTTCGTTCAGGATATTGTTCAAAGACTTGATGC
Source organism: Schistocerca nitens (assembly GCF_023898315.1). NCBI lineage: Eukaryota > Metazoa > Arthropoda > Insecta > Orthoptera > Acrididae > Schistocerca > Schistocerca nitens. Next base: position 628,953,754 of record NC_064621.1, read on the forward strand.
TGCCATTTTTACTACTCGATCGGTATCTGAAGTGAGTGGTCGCTCCACACGAAAAGTAGTCTACTTTGCTTATTTTCATTCGCTTATGTCGTATGGTATTATATTTTGGGGTTACTCTTTCCATTCTAAAAGGACATTTTTGGCTCAGAAACGTGCGGTTTGGCCAATAAGTGGTGTAAGCCTCTTGTCGACTCCTGTTCTCCAGTTCTTACTGTCATTTCTTGTTAACAATATTAGCTTATTCCCAAAAATAAGCAGCTTTCACTCAGTTAATACTCGGCAGAACTCAAAACTCATCGGACTTCCTGAACTCTTCTACAGCAACGTGTGCAAATCGAAACTAAGTTTCCTCGTGTATCACTCCTTCTATTCTGTCGAGGAGTTCCTTGAAAAATCAAGCTGATTCATTTTTGATTGTTGATTGCCTTTACTTAAACTTATGGCTTGACCTTTTTCCGGGTTCATAAACATTTTATTTTTAACTGTTATGACTTTTATGTTGTAATTTCATGTACTGGCGCGTTCTATGACATTGGAGGTCTGCTCCTCAATTTGGTCCTGCGGAACCTGACGTGTAAATAAATAAATAAGTAAATAAAGTGGGCATGAAAGAACACCGATTTGACATCACTGAAGAATTCAAGAAAAAAAAAAAACGGGGGACTAGCTGTCAGCCATTTGTAAATACGCCTACAAAAGATGTTTCAGGCAACGGAAGCACGGTGGGAAAAATTTAGTAGTTGTAATGGAGAGTATTTTGAAGGGGATAGGGATGTTTTGTAAACAATTTGAAAGTATACAGCTTTTAAAAAAATAATTCCGGTTTTTTTGGTACCTCCTGCCCCCGTTACCACTTCCCCCGCTCGGTGTCCACCAAGAGCAAACCAGAAAGCTCACCGTTGTACCGGCGAGTGTATTTTCGTCCAGCACAACGCATTCGGCTCTGAATTCATTCTTACAGATGGCAATCCACAACCTCATCGAAGTGACTGCACAGTTGGAGGAGATTTTGTAGCGAGAGTACATTCGGCCAATGGACTGCCCTTCCCGTTCCTCTGACTTAAATCGCACCGAGCACGTGTAGGATGCGGCGGGGAAATGTATTGCAGCACGTGCACGCGCACAGACGACTATACAACAGTATTAAAACGCTCTGGTGGAGCAATGGAACGCCGTACCACAAGAAGTCATTACCAGACTTGTGATCAGAATGGCAGTACGTTGTAGAGCATGCAATGACGACGGAGGTGATCACTAGAACTTGAATTTATATGCACTATCAACTACGAATGTATGCATACGTCAATGTACTAATAATCTGGTCTGAAAACTTTACAACACGCATAAAAAATAAAATACGTTATTTTAATTTTCTCAAATTTCTTAATCTTGATGAAGTAATGAAACTGTAAATTTATGCTTAAAATTAGTCACTAACTAAATTAATTTTTATTACTCTTCCGCTCTCTCCCCCCCCCCCCCCCCCCCCAATGTCTTTCTCAATCTATTTTAGCATTCATTTTTATTATAGGAGTAAACAGTTAAATACTTTCCACATTTTTCTTGAGGTAACGATTTTCTTCTGTCACTTAGCATGTTTTTTATATGAAGAGAAAGATCTCTCTGCTTCGTACGAAGTCACAGGACAGTACCGAAAAGAAGCTATGTCACTTACATGATAAGCATTGTTTTTCAAAAATCTTCTTGTAGCAACTATTCACATCCTGAAGAAACATCAAACCTGCAACCTTGCTTCAATTTTCTCAGTTCTGTTACAAAAATAATTTCCTATTTCTCCTAATATGTTTCCGGGGGACAGCTGTTTCGTACATCTGCAGGACAGATAACAGAAGCATCCCTTTCTTTTCCAGTCGTGTGATTACGGCTGGAAGTTCAGTAAAATGGAGCTTGATAATCACAGATCTACTCTGGAAACTCTTTTCATTGCGAGCACTGACTAGCAGAAATAATTGCTGCTTTGTTTTTGTCTATCACGTCGAGTAACTTTTTCACATCTACCTGATAACTGTAATATATTGCTGCAGAATACATTTCTTTTATTTCACGTCTATGGTCACAAACTTGTAGGTCCTCAGACTAACAGTTTCGGTCAGCAATGACCATCTTCAGATCTGTTTGTAAAACGGTGTATTAGGACACGTTTTTTATAAAACAGGTCTGAAAATGGTCGTTGCTGAGCGAAACCGGTAGTCTGAGGACCTACAACTTTGTGACGATAGATGTGAAATAAAAGAAATTTATACTACATTTTCGGGGCTCTGTTCCATTTGCGACCATGTCGCAGCTTGTGAATATAGTGCTGCTTCGGTCCATGTTTCCCATTTCGTGAGAATTTTGCATCATATCAGTAAATAGTGTCGCTCCTCATGGCACCTTCACAAACACCTTTTTTTACAAATGAAATTTAGGCATTCACTTGTGGAAAATTCGCTCGAACTTTCTTGGCCAACCGGTGAAGAATATGTGCTAAATAACTCATATGAGCTGCTTTGGGTTAAAATAATTGCAAAGCATTATTAGTATTAATCGTGTATGCTGTTGTATCAGTAACTATCACCAAAAGTTTACTTCATTTTCTTTACCTGACCAGGAAACACGTAACGCATCAAGAACAATCTTAGGAGTGGTTGAATGATTTCTTTCTTCCAGTAACCTGAAGAAAATGAGATGGGGGTGATCCTGATTCAGATTCCGTTATATTGCCCTAGACGAAGTTGGCAATAAATTTCCCACACATAGTCGGTTGTTTGATCTACAGATAACCACAAATTTGAATCTCCGATATCGTCTCTTATATCTTGTATTACCTGAAAAGAATTATGTTATTGAAAATAGGTAAATATCAGGGTTGTAAGCAGGGGTTCAAATTTTGAAGGAACAAACTTAAAAAAGTAAAAACTACGTTTATTGATCACACAATAAACAAATCAAACTGTGTGGCACTAGCGGCCATACGTAATTTCCTAGCTCCATTTTAAATTATTTTTATATAATACACTTAGAAGTTGGAATATTTTTCCAGGAACGTTCGAGATTCTGTATTATTTACGTTATTCAAGGGGTTGTTGGCTGAAACTAATGCTTTGCAGATAACTTTGCAAAATTATAATCACCATTATTTCCAGTTCTGCTTGCAGAAAATGCTGCTGCTAATGTTGTTTGGGTATTGGAGATATTTTTCTAAGATGTTTTTCTATGAGCAGCTATTTTTAAATGTTCTACAATATAAAATTTTTGGAGCAGGGCACAATGGTAAACAGATAACGTTAGTTTATTTTAGTTAAACAAAAACAACAGTCACTAGTTCAAAAATCTCATTGATTTTTTAAATATTCTGAAAATATAAAAACAAAAATTACGTGTTTTGGACTCATTGGGCACAGTACTATATGTACATGTGTTGTTAGAGATGGATTTCCATTACTCCACTGTCGAAACAAATAAGCTTTACTGATCCTCTACTTCGGCATTGTAAGAAGGTAAATCCGGGAGAGTCGCTGCATGAGCTACAGACCACGTACCCTTCGTATTTTCGGCAAATATCGGAAATGCAGTTGCTCAGTGGACGCCAGGCCATAATAAAAGTGTTCACGTTTCGATTGAGTAAGTTTACGATAAGCTTTCGGGGAATAACTGAGCCAAGTCTATAAATGTCCCTTCAAAACCGTTTCAGCGTCAAAGTTAGGTATCGCTAAATAGCCAAATATTTCCAAATGTTGATTAGTTGTGCTAACAGTAAGGTCTACTACGCGTGTTTAAATTTTCGTACGACCATATGGCTATCAAGGTCATGAATTTATAGGGTGCAGCGTCTCTCCCCTACAGATCGGAATACATGCCGCAGTAAAATCCGCTATGCCGCATACATTTTCTTACTTGCCACTCAAATCACATAACAGTTTTAAATAAGCGGAAACATTTCTGTTTTAACTATATATGACGGTAGTATCTGTTCCCGAAAGAACAGTTACCGTGGATGGCCATGCAGCTTTGCTAGAAATGAAATGATAATTAAATAGACACCCTAGCTGCATACAGGCGTTGATGTACTTCATGGGTTCGAGTCCCGGTCGGGGCACACATTTTAAACATGTCCCCAATGAAGTACATCAACGCCTGTATGCAGCTAGCGTGTCTATTTAATTATCATTTCATTTCTGTTTTGTTGTATTTTCTTTCAAATTACTTAGCATGCGTTTTTAGGCAGTTCATACAGTCTCATGATGTTCAGTGCACAATATTATTCAGTATTCTCTAATATTAGCCAATTACTTAAAATTCGCTCGCCATATATGGACAAAATAAATATATGTATACAGGTTTTACTTAAAAAACGGGGTAGTTATGCGGTTTTTTACGATGTGGCATGTCACCCATAGCATAAGGGATAGAAGTCGCAATGTAAAGATGTTTTCATGGTAAAATACTTTGATTAAATGTCACACTAAAAAAAATAAAAAATTGCATATCATAGACAACTGGGGTGTTTAGTTGTACAAAAAAATCTTTTACTAGACGTGCACCATGGGACTCCACATACGCGATTTTGAAAATCTACGTCTACATCTACATGGATGCTCTGCAAATCACATTTGAGTGCCTGGCAGAGGCTTCATCGAACCACCTTCACAATTCTCTATTATTCCAATCTCGTATAGCTCGCGGAAAGATCGAATCCGTACGAGCTCTGATTTCCCTTATTTTATCGTGATGTTCGTTTCTCCCTGTGTAGGTCGGTGTCAACAAAATATTTTCGCATTCGGAGAAGAAAGTTGGTGATTGGAATTTCGTGAGAAGATTCCGTCGCAACGAAAAACGCCTTTCTTTTAATGATGTTCAGCCCAAATCCTGTATCATTTCTGTGACACTCTCTCCCATATTTCACGATAATACAAAACGTGTTGCCCTTTTTTGAACTTTTTCGATGTACTCCGTCAGTCCTATCTGTTAAGGATCCCACAACGCACGGCAATATTATAAAAGAAGACGGATATGCGTAGTGTAGGCAGTCTCCTTAGTAGATCTGTTACATTTTCTTAGTGTCTTGCCAATAAAACACAGTCTTTGGTTAGCCTTCCTCACAACATTTTCTATGTGTTCCTTCCAATATAAGTTTGTAATTGTAATACATAGGTATTTAGTTGAATTTATGGCTTTTAGATTAGACTGATTTATCGTGTAACCTGTTTAACGAATTCCTTTTAGCACTCATGTGGATGACCTGACACTTTCTGTTATTTATGGTCAACTGCCACTGCCACTTTTCGCACCATTCAGATATCATTTCTAAATCGTTTTGCAATTTGTTTTGATCTCCTGATGACTTTATTAGTCAATAAACGACAGCGTCATCTGCAAACAACCTAAGATGGCTGCTCAGATTGTCTCGCAAATCGTTTATATAGATACGGAACAGCAAAAGGCCTATAACACTACCTTGGGGAAAGCGAGAAATCACCTCTGTTTTACTCGACGGCTTCCTGTCACTTACTACGGACTGTGACCTCTCTGACAGGAAATCACAAATCCAGGCACATAACTGAGACGGTATTCCATAAGCACACAATTTCACTACAAGCTGCTTGTGTGGTACAGTGTCAAAAGCCTCCCGGGAACCTAGAATTACGGAATCGATCTGAAATCCCTTGTCAATAGCACTCAACCTTTAATGTTAGTAAAAAGCTAGTTGTGTATCACAGTAACGATGTTTTCTAAACCCATGTTAAATGTATGTCAGTAGACAGTTTTCTTCGAGGTAAGTCATAATATTTGAACACAATATATGTTCCAAAATCCTGCTGCATATCGACGTTAACGATATGGGCCTGCAATTTAGTGGTTAAAAAAAAAATGGTTCAAATGGGTCTGAGCACTATGGGACTTAACATCTGAGGTCATCAGTCCCCTAGAACTTAGAACTACTTAAACCTAACTAACCTATGGACATCACATACATCCATGCCCGAGGCAGGATTCGAATCTGCGACCGCAGCAGTCCCACGGTTCCGGACTGCAGCGCCTAGAACCGCACGGCCACCGCGGCCGGCTAATTCAGTGGATTACTCCTACTACCTTTCTTGAATATTAGTGTGACCTGTGCCACTTTCCAGTCTTTGGGTACGGATCTTTCGTCGAACGAACGGTTGTATATGAGTGTTAAGTATGGAGCTAATACATCAGCATACTGCGAAAGAAACCTAATTGGTATACAGTCTGGACCAGAAGAATTGCTTTTATCAAGTGATTTAAGTTGCTTCACTACTCCGAGGATATTTACTTCTATGTTACGCACGTTGGCAGCTGTTTTCGATTCGAATTCTGGAATATTTACTTCGTCTTCTTTTGTGAAGGCATTCCGGAAATCTGCTTTGTCTTCGCGGTCTTCGATAGTATCTCATTTGCTGTCGCGCAGAGAAGGCGTTGATTGTTTCTGCCGCTAACATACTTCACATAAGACCAGACTCTCTTTCGATTTTCTGCCAGGTTTCGCGTCAAAGTTTCGTGTGGAAACTGTTATAAGCATCCAGCGCTAAATTTCGAGGTTCTGTAAAAGATCGGCAATCTTGTTGATTTTGCGTCTGTTTAAATTTGGCATGTTTGTTTCGTTGTTTCTGCAGCAGAGTTCTAACCCGTTTTGTGTACCAAGGAGGATCAGCTCCGTCGTTTGTTAATTTATTTGGTATAAATCTCTCAATTGCTGCCGATGCTATTTCCTTGAATTCAAGCCACATCTAGTCTACACTTATATTATTAATTTGGAATGAGTGATTGTGTATCAGGAAGGCGACAAGTGAATTTTTATCTGCTTTTTGAATAGGTATATTTTTGGCTTATTTTTGGAGGATTTGGGGATTACAGTATTCAATCTCGCTACTACAAACCTGTATTCACAAATCACTGTATCGGTTTTGATGCTCGTTACTAACTTAGGATTATTTGTTGCTAAGAGGTCAAGTGTGTTTTCACAGTCGCTTACTATTCACGTGGGCTCATGAACTAACTGCTCGAAATAATTTTCAGAGGATGTGCTTAGCACTATTTCGGATTATATTTTATGCGTATCTCCGGAATTAAACATGTATTTTCGCCAACATATCGAGGGCAAATTGAAGTCACCACCAACTACTATCGTATGAGTCCAGTGCGTGTTTAAAATGTGCACCATTTCTCCCGCATTTACCCTATCCTGTTCACCACTCTGAAATTACGAGTAACAGCACATTAGTCACTAATTTAAAAATTAACTCAAAATAACATTTTTAATTCTTGGAAATGTTATTGCTGCGGCAGACGGCTTCATTTGTTACTTAATACAAACCATATCGAGTCTTATGCTGTGACGGCCGCAACGAACTTTGAAGATTGACGTCATGATTACTGAATACTATTTAGTTTACGTTAAGTTGTTGAGCGTCATAACTTTTTGCACTACATCTGGAACGTTTCACTGCTGATGCGTACGTTCTCATCATTTTTGGCGTCCTCTTATTGATTTAGAATCGTGGTGGATAACGGTCCTTCTATACAAACAAAGCAATAAAAGAAAAATCTGATCAGCTCTTTCTCTTCTCCTTAAAGCATCGAGTTGAAATAATTGAAATTCGAGAATCATCAGTGACAAAACAAAATTCATGCATAAATATGCACAAATTAGTTGAATATGCACTACCCCTATGCATTTATATGCACTATCATGCAAATATGCAAAAATCCGAGCTCTGGTGATCACACACCCTTTTAAGAACGGTGTTACTCCTTTTTTAATGTCCAGGGGACGTCGAAGAACCGCCGCAATTTCAATTCAATCATTGCCTTTGAATAAACGTACCGTTTAAGTTCGTGTCACAGGGTATTTCTCTCAGATTCCTTTTGCCCTACACTGTAGTATTTTTTTCTTCGTAAGGTCCAAGTTTCATCGAACTATGTTACTTGGCATTGATACATGATACGAAAGTTACTTTCGTCCATAAGTTTCTTACAGAAGTGTACTTTACTGCGAATGACTTGATATAAGCAAACACCAGAGAGCATGTTATTGCAGTGAGAAGAAACGTGGATCCCATCACTGTGCAGCCATATAGCGATAATTTTCCCATGGTTACTTTAGCCTTATTACGATGAATGCTGTCATCCTTGCTGTAAACACGGCATGGCCAAGGCTCCTATCCTTACCGCGTATAACTTTACCCTCCGTCTTTAATATCCTATAATAAAGAGGTTACTGAACAGTAAACTTCCTTCCTTCCTTCCGACGCCTATGTAGATATTTTAGGCAGAATGCTGTCACTTCTATGAGAAGTTAAAAATCGAAATAAACTCAACAGCAAAATGAAGTGTTCACGCTTTTAAAACCCCGTCATTAGCTCTCGCAGTGTCGGCTAATTAGAAATTTAGGTTGAAGGTGCCTACACCCTTCCTCTACAGTGGTGCAAAGCCTATTCGTGTGACGTCACTGTGGGGACCGGTGACACTTCAAACAGCAAGGAGCCGACACGCCGCAGCTCTGCAGTTACTGCAAAGTGTGAGGTGGGTAGGTTAATGAGATCAAATTAGTACCAGATTTCACCACACTTCTGCGCAACGCCACCGTGGACGCGACACACCACGGGAAGGCGGTCACACCTTCTCTTACCCCCATCCCACCCTTCCACCCTACCTCCTGACGCCTCAGCGATGGAGGTCGGCACTGCGAAGGCCAGCGTTGAAATCATGTCGATTTCCTACGGGTGGCGGAGGAAAATATGTGACGCACTGCTGTTCAGAATCGGCACGGAAAGGTATCAGGAGTGTCATAAAAGTCGTGAATAAAACACCCCCTTAGGGCGTTCATTTTCACACATTTTGCGATCGAAAACAACAGTTTGCATTGTAACGTGCAACATGACAACGTTCTTGATAACCTTTGACATTGTTGACAGGCCGCCGCAGATTCAACCTTCTATAAAGACATTACGCAACTGCAACCCCTCTGGACGTAATCTGACCCTTTAGGAGCGTAGCTTGACCGCAATTTTTGATGTTGCATACTGGCTGTATGTATACACTCGTGGTCTAGGGGTAGCGTGCAAGATGTTCGATATTCGGAAAAAAGTAGGGGTAAGCTACAGGGAGAGACGGGTGACACATAATGTGTACAACAGCCAAGAGGGAATAATAAGAATGGACGACAAAGGACGAAGGGCTCATATTAAAAAGGGTGTGAGACAAGGATGTAGCCTTTCGCTCCTACTGTTCAATCTGTACATCGAGGAAGCAATGATGCATATAAAAGAAAGGTTCAGGAGTGGAATTAAAATTCAAGGTGAAAGGATATCAATGATACGATTCGCTGATGACATTGCTAAGGTTCAAATGGCTCTGAACACTGTGGGACTTAACATCTGAGGTCATCAGTCCCATAGAACTTCGAACTACTTAAACCTAACTACTTAAACCTAACACATCCAAGCCCGAGGCAGGATTCCAACCGTAGCAGTCGCGCGGTTCCGAACTGAAGCACCTAGAACCGCTCGGCCGACATTGCTATCCTGAGTGAAAGTGAAGCAGAATTACATGATCTGCTGAACGAAATGGACAGTCTAATGAGTACAGAGTATGAACTGAGAGTGAACTGAAGAAAAACGAAGGTAGTGAGAAGTAGTAGAAATGAGAACAGCGAGGAAGTTAACATAAGGATTGGTGGTCACGAAGTAGATGAAGTTAAGGAATTCTGCTACCTAAGCAGTAAAATAACCAGTGACGAACGCAGCAAGGAGTACATCAAAATCTGACTAGCAAGGTCAGAAAGGGCATTCCTGGGCAAGAGAAGTCTACTAATAACAAATATCGCCGTTAATTTGAGGAAGAAATTTCTGACAATGTACGCCTGGAGAACAGCATTGTATGGTAGTGAAACATGGACTGTGGGAAAACCGGAACAGAAGAGAATCGAAGCAGAGCATTTGAGATTTGGTGCTACAGACGAATGTTGAAAAATAGATGGTCTGATAAGGTAAAGAATGAGGAGGTTCTGCGCAGAATCGGAGAGGGAAGGAATATGTGGAAAACACTATAAGGAGAAAGGAAAAGATGATAGGACATCTGTTAAGACATCAGGGAATGACTTCCATGGTACTAGAGGGAGCTGTAGAGGGCAAAAACCTTAGAGGAAGACAGAGATTGGAATACATCCAGCAGTCTGTATTCATCGTTCGTGCGTGATGGCCGTACACAGGCTGCGAGAACTTTGCGTTTCGATGGCTGCAAGAATGCGAGTTGAAACTTAAAACTTCCCGGAGTAATCCTGCAGATTACGCTTGCGGCCAGCAAGGGATAGTGTCAAAATGGTTGCCTATCCCGCTAGTTCTTCGGCACTGGTGACTGGTTCTCGCTGTAAAGGTACATTATTGAAGTGCTCAACAAAGTTGATTGGGTAGCATCTAGGGTGCTTTCGAACTAGGTGATGGGCGGGCTCTTAAGTCGACACGGCCGATACGAAGCACAAAATCTCCAGGGCTGTCTATTCTGAGACCTGAACCATGACTCTGGCATAAAAGGCCTTGCTCCACTGGCGCATCTCTATCATACATCGTCGTTGACGTCACAGTGTCCAGTTTGTCACAGCGGAAATTGCTTTTATGGCCACCCTTCCAGTTTTGCCAATAAAACATTGAAACTATACATACAGACAGATAGTCCTCTTTTTTCGGGCGTTTGTCGTCTACAAACTACATTACATGTCCATTCGATCCCTTGTATTGACAAAATACTTAATGAAATTTCTTGCGTAATTGGTTTACACAAAAAAATATAATAATACAGTAACATAGAAATTAAATGGTCAATTATTCCGAATCGTATTTTGACGTTCTTTCACACAGTCTCTTGAGAATTTTATTAATGGACAGTTAAAAAAATAATGTAGCTATATGAAGCTAACAACTCATGCGAAATGTTTAGCTCTGTTGACAAGGGATTTCAAATTGATTCCGTCTTTCTTGGTTGCCAGAGGTACTCTGACAGTGTACCTCACAAACAGCTTGTAGTCAAGTTGTGAGATTATGGAATATCCCCTCACGGTGGCTGGCCCGTGTGGCCGAGCGGTTCTAGGCGCTACAGTCTGGAACCGCGCGACCGCTGCGGTCGCAGGTTCGAATCCTGCCTCGGGCATGGATGTGTGTGATGTTCTTAGGTTAGTTAGGTTTAATTAGTTCTAAGTTCTAGGCGACTGATGACCACAGCAGTTAAGTCGCATAGTGCTCAGAGCCATTTGAACCATTTTTTTGAAGTGGATCCTCGAGTTCCCAAAGGTAGAGCTATAGGACCTTTGCTGTTTCTTATTTATCTAAACGATTTACGAGACAATCTGAGCAGCCGTCTTAAGTTGTATGCAGTTGATGCTGACGTTTATCGTCTAGTGAAGTCATCATAAGATCAAAACAAAGATTCACAAAAGATATCTGTATGGTGCAAAAATTGGCAATTCACCCTAAATAATGAAAAGTGTGACGTCATCCACATGAGTGTTAAAAGGAATCTGTTAAGCTCCGGCTTATTTATTGTAATCAGTCTAAGCTAAAGGCCGTAAATACAACTAAATACCTAGGAATTACAGTTACTACCACTGCGATCAACTTGTAAAGAACACATAGAAAATATTGTGGGGAAGGCGAATCAAAGACTGCGTTTTATTGGCACAACACTTAGAAGACGCAACCAATTTACTAAAGAGACTGCCTACAGTCGGCTTGTCCGTCCTCTTTCGGCGTACTGCTGCGCGGAGTGGGGTATTTACCAGTTAGGGTTAAAGGAGTACATGGAGAAAGTAAACAGAACAGCAACGCGTTTTGTAATATCGAGAAATAGGGGAGATAGTGTCACGGACATGATACAGGAGTTGCGATGGACATCATTAAAACAAAAGCGTTTCTCGTTGCGGCGGGATTTTCTCACGAAATTTCAAACACCAACTTTCTCCTCCGAATGCGGGAATGTTTTGTTGTCGCCGACCTACATATGGGAGATCGATCATCATACTAAAATAAGGGAAATCAGAGCTTGCGGGGACTGATACAAATGTTTGCTTTTTCCGCGCGCTGTTCGAGAATGGAATAATCGGGATTCATCGAGAACATGGTTCGATCAACTCTTTGCTAGGCACTTAACTGTGAGTTGCGAAGTATCCATGTAGACGTAGATGAATACTGGACTTTGTAAAATAAAGAACGACAGTTAAAGTCCGGCGACAAGTTTATGTCTTGAAAGCTAGAGACAAGTGACCTTGCACTAGACTTAGTATGATCATACAGTTGTAGCAACTTCCAAAATTCGACCCCAACCACCATAATATTGGTATCGTCGTAATCAGGATCACAAATTCTGCATGGTAGCGCATCAGGAATCTTCAGTTTCGAAAAAGTCGTTGGAAGTCATAAAGCCCCTGCCTTGCCAGAGGGTATTCTAGAATTTGTGATCCTGATTACGACGATACCAATGCCACTAGGTTACTGGGCCTTTGGGCTTACAGTGTGTAATACGTGTTACTGTGCATATTACGGCTGAATTGCATTAACTGCAAAACTGTATGTTGCTCGTAACGTTAAAATTTTACTTGTGAGGACGGTAGAAAATTTCGTGTGACGTGTCACTGCTGAATAAAATAAGACCATACACAGATGGAACTACTACAGTGTAGTACAGATGATAACTGAAAAGGATACACAATGAGGGGAAAAGAAATGACACTTTTATTCACATATGAGTTTGCGGAACTCATGTATATAAACATATTGGTTGACGAAAAATGCTCAGTTTTCAATTATCAGTCGATCCCGTCAACTCTGAGTCGATTGCACTCATAAACTGTTATGTGTGGGTTTCTTAAAAACGGGGCTGGGGTTGTTGAGCCGAAATATCTAGGAGTCTTTCATTTTAGGTCGTACAAAATCGACCTGTCGGATGTGAGCCGAATAGGTTGGTCTTGTCTCTAGTCTTTGCCATGCAAGTGAAGAATGAAGAAATACGAAAAGCCACCTGCATACTGTTGCCGCAGGGATAACGAAGACTAGCTGATATTAGTTACAGCGCGGGAAGAGGCCTGTAAGTTATTATTTTATGAATACTCCTGATATGAAACGAAACGTGTAGAAACCTCGACACGTGGTGAAATATAAATTAACCCTGTGGTTCGAGGGTACTTATATAGATGTAGATACTGACATTGCATCTACCCTTTATAGGCAGCTGTTTTACCGTTGCTTCTGCACCAAACCTAAACGCTGCCGTTCATACAGTGTCCACCAAAGGCTCATTAACGTCAGCGCAGCACAATGAATGTGCAGAAGAAAACAGAAGTTCCGACCAGACTTTATGTTCGTTTTCTGCTTTGAAGTAAATGATTCGTAAAGGCACCCTGTCACTCCGACATGTAACGACTGACCTCACACTTGTGTATTTATCTATACCCTGGTCAGCATTAGTAATCTTGCTGTCACACGTTCCGGCGTAAAAACATTAGTCGCTGGTAAAATGCAGTTACGATTCCGTAAAACTGGCTATGATGACGACTTTTTTGGGAAAAAAATATTCTAGCAGACTACGTGCTAGGTTAAGAAGTGTTTTCACCTTCATTACGCTATCAATAATTCTCTCTGAAGCACCGAAATTGAAACAGCTATTATGCTAACGTCGGATTCCGTACTTCCTGTTTCTCTTTACTTTCCAAATACGTCATAAAATTTTCCGAAGTATCGCATTCCACTAACAGTGGTGTTAGGTCTTGGTACCAATCGGTGTACCAATTCCTTGTGTAATTAGTCTTTATACTTCTAGAATGTTACAGTCTGCTCCATGAAATTTAAGTTTTAGTATTTTACGTCGAGTCTTTTCGCTCATTTATACGATTTCTCTCTTAATCAAAGTATCGAACACTATGAACTGCAGATAAATTGGAACATAGCAGTTAGTTTTAAACACAGTCACTTACTCGCACTCGCTACTGTTTCTGGCAGTGGGTCAATGTGTTCACAAGAAACGCTCCTTCACTGCCTAGAGGTAACTACAAATAATCTACGATGTCCCTTAAAAAGGATAAAACAACAATAATAAGTGAAAAGCAAGGTTGGTTAAACGTGCGCATTAGGAAATTTTCACTGAGTAACGTTCGAAATAATCTGATACTGGCCAATAAATTTCTTTATGGTATGTGACCGCGTTTTCAATGTCTAAAATTCTCCTACGTTTCGGCCACTATTGCAAATGGCCTTCCTCAGGATGTTCTTGCTAACATCGGAGAATTTTACGCATTGAAAATGCAGTCACATACTTTCAAGAATTTTAACTGTGACAAAACCGGCGGAAGCTTATGCTTTCAACCCGATACGAAGTTTTTTTATTCTAATGGAGTCCATATTTTGCTAAATGTGTGACAGAAGGATATTTTGAGCAGAGAACCTCTTTCTGTTAGTGACTCACGGCATCCAAAATTTTGGTATTACATTCTAAAACAAGCGGAAATATTTCACCAACACCAGAGCAACGTTCGTTTTGGCCACTTGATTATCAAAAGGTTCAGATGGCTCTGAGCACTATGGGACTTAACATCTGAGGTCATCAGTCCCCTAGAACTTAGAACTACTTAAACCTAACTACCCTAAGGACATCACACACATCCACGCCCGAGGCAGTATTTGTTTTGTTGGCAGAAGAGCCAACACCGTGTTACTAGAGGAGGCCGAAATGCACGCGTTTTAGCTCACGCAGGCTGGCGTGAGGAGGGAAGAAGTATACTGACGTGAGGTCTGGAACATGACAAGGAATTACAGTTCAGAAAGCGGACATAATTAGTTTGATACTTAACTTTAATCCATTAATGATGAACGTCGCTCTTGACGGTACATCATTCACAATGTTATCTATTCAGATATAGTAATTATAATTGACTATGGCGCCTTGGTAGGTCGTAGCAAATGACGTAGCTGAAGGCTATGCCAAACTGTCGTCTCGGCAAATGAGAGCGTATGTAGACAGTGAACCATCGCTAGCAAAGTCGGCTGTCCAACTGGGTCGAGTGCTAGGGAGCCTGTCTAGACTAGACCTGCCGTGTGGCGGCGCTCGTTCTGCAATCACTGATAGTGGCGACACGCGGGTCCGACGTATACTAACGGACCACGACCGATTTAAAGGCTACCACCTAGCAAGTGTGGTGTCTGGCGGTGGCACCAAAGTATTAGAACCTGTGACCGTAGCGGTCGCGCGGTTCCAGACTGTAGCGCCTCGAACCGCTCGGCCACTTCGGCCGGCTGGTTATTAAAGTTCGGTAAAGAAAGTGCTCCCATAACCTGTCGAAATGAATCTTAACCTATATGTTCCGTTTCGTGCCTTACCTGTGTGTATCATCCAACGGATATTCACATACGAAAAACTGAGTCCTAATGAGACAACACCGAAAAAAATTTTTAAATAGCATAAGAGCAACATTCAACTTGGGCAACTAATTACCAATGTCCAATAAAACAAAGTGCTCCCAAAACATTTCTGTTTCATGTGTCACTTGCATGTATTATCCAAAGGGCATTCAATTAGAAAAAATAGATTTCCGATAAGGCGGTAAGGAATTATGGCTTTTAGTGGTCAGCTACTGGTGGGCACCACAATATCCCGTCGATCGAGTAGAAGAGACTGAAGAGGGGCCGGCCGGAGTGGCCGTGCGGTTCTAGGCGCTTCAGTTTGGAACCGCGTGACCGCTACGGTCGCAGGTTCGAATCCTGCCTCGGGCATGGATGTGTGTGATGTCCTTAGGTTGGGTTCTAAGTTCTAGGGGACTGATAACCTCAGATGTTAAGTCCCATAGTGCTCAGAGCCATTTGAGCCATTTGAACTGAAGAGGGAAATGGCGTGGCCTAGCCTCTAGAAGGTTTACCCTTCATCGACACCAACATTAGTAAATGGTCTCAACTCTCAATACGAAACACACGAATCCAGTTTCAACGTTCAGATACAAAATAGTCATTGACGTAAATAGAGGCGATGGGCAAACGGTGTTGTCACAGCTCTTACTGACCTGGGGTGAAGAAAATAACGTCGGACGGCATGATTGGCTGGGAGGCCCCGAGGGTCAGGTGTTTCCTATCAATTGTGTATTGGTATGCTTCCTTCGCGAAGTGTGAGAGTTGGGTGTTAATTGTATCTGAAACGTGTAGACGATCGTGGTGCGTGTAGTTTGGTGGTACGTTTGAAATGTGTGATGATGAGGAAAGGGAGACAGTGAAGCAAGATGGCGGCGGACAGCCCACTCCTCTCAAAAAGCACCAAAGGGGGCGCCGAACTTAATGTCCCCATCGGAACGCTACTAATAGTGTCATCACATGCCCTCACACTGCGAGACACAGCGGAAAAGTTTGGAATTTAATCCGGGATATTGGCGCAAAGCCTGGTAAGGAACTTTACGCCACCATCCCCTCCTCTTTGCCAAGAAGCCAAAGGGAAACCGGCCAATAATACGTGGCATACGCGGGTGGTTACCCATTCAAGTACCAGCTACGCGCCATGTTGGTTAACTTCAGTGGTGTGAGCGACTGGTGTATTCAACGAGTCAAGGCCGTTGGCACTGGCCTAGGGCACAGACAGAGCTCTCAATCGCACACTGACCAGTGGGGAGTGGTCTGCCAGGGCGAGAGGAACTATCTGTGGTGGCGTACCCGATTGCCGATCACCAGAAGTAATACCACTCAGCACGCAGACTAAGCGAAGACAGAGAATGGAGGCACCAAAGATGTCCGCCGCCTGAGTTCTGAGGACACCCTCAGCCCCTTTTAGAAACTGGCGGAAGTGGTGGAGACAGCCACTCTCGCTCGTGAGGTCTGGTCGATATGCAGCACCGCTCCGACGACTGATCAAGGTCCATTCGTCTGGAACCGAGTGGAAGGCCTGAGACAGAGGCTTCGCCGAATCCGTGACACACTAAACTTGAGATTCCTCGTACTGCGCTACATAGGGTCTACTGAAACACAGTTCACACGGGTTTGGAAAACATCGTTCTTATGAAACACAACTAGTTCTTTACTCGCATGAAGTGCTGAGTGCTATAGATAAATGATTTCAAACTGATTCCTTATTTCTAGTTTTGCAGAAGGGTTTGAAACGTCCCCTTATTGTTATATATATTATAAATGACTGTGGCCGGCCGCGGTGGCCGTGCGGTTCTGGCGCTGCAGTCCGGAACCGCGGGACTGCTACGGTCGCAGGTTCGAATCCTGTCTCGGGCATAGGTGTGTGTGATGTCCTTAGGTTAGTTAGGTTTAAGTAGTTCTAAGTTCTAGGGGACTTATGACCTATGATGTTGAGTCCCATAGTGCTCAGAGCCATTTGAACCATAAATGACTGTGCTAGTAAACCTCTTACGTTCTTTGATTTTCAAATAGCTGAGCAAAACTGAACGTACTCAGACATTTCTCTCTTTACTTATTCTGATCATCACTAAACTGACACACAATTTTTTTTAGCGCAAAACAATCTGATTTTCAATAATCCCTACAAAAGAATGGCCCTGACTAACAATAACCTCTACCTTTCATGACTCACTTACCTCGCAAAAATCTTCGTTACTCGAACTACTGCAATACAGCGAGCGCCAAAAATGCCAGCTAAATAAAAGATTTTAAATACGGAAGGCACTAACTACTGTAGGCATAGTTAGAAAATGAAAGAATTTGATAGAGAACAAACACTGTATTTACCTTAATAATGTTCAAAAGTCATAATATACAGGGTGACTCACCTAACGTTACCGCTGGATGTATTTCGTAAACCACATCAAATACTGACGTATCGATTCCACAGACCGAACGTGAGGAGAGGGGCTAGTGTAATTGGTTAATACAATCCATAAAAAAAATGCACGGAAGTATGTTTTTTAACACAAACCTACGTTTTTTTAAATGGAACCCCGTTAGTTTTGTTAGAACATCTGAACATATAAACAAATACGTAATCAGTGTCATTTGTTGCATTGTAAAATGTTAATTACATCCGGAGATATTGTAACCTAAAGTTGACGCTTGAGTACCACTCCTCCGCTGTTCGATCGTGTGTATCGGAGAGCACCGAATTACGTAGGTATCCAAAGGGAACGGTGATGGACCTTAGGTACAGAAGAGATTGGAACAGCACATTACGTCCACATGCTAACACCTTTTCTTTTTATTGGTCTTTTTCACTGACGCACATGTACATTACCATGAGGGGTGAGATACACGTACACACGTGGTTTCCGTTTTCAATTACGGAGTGGAATAGAGTGTGTCCCGACATGTCAGGCCAATAGATGTTCAATGTGGTGGCTATCATTTGCTGCACACAATTGCAATCTCTGGCGTAATGAATCTCGTACACGCCGCAGTACATCTGGTGTAATGTCGCCGCAGGCTGCCACAATACGTTGTTTCATATCCTCTGGGGTTGTAGGCGCATCACGGTACACATTCTCCTTTAACATACTCCACAGAAAAAAGTCCAGAGGTGTAAGATCAGGAGAACGGGCTGGCCAATTTATGCGTCCTCCACGTCCTATGAAACGCCCGTCGAACGTGTACCTCACCCCTCATGGTAATGTACATATGCGTCAGTGAAAAAGACCAATAAAAAGAAAAGGTGTTAGCATGTGGACGTAATGAGCTGTTCCAGTCTCTTCTGTACCTAAGGTCCATCACCGTTCCCTTTGGATCCCTACGTAATTCGGTGCTCTCCGATACACACGATCGAACAGTGGAGGAGTGGTACTCAAGCGTCTACTTTAGGTTACAATATCTCTGGATGTAATTAACATTTTTACAATGCAACAAACGGCACTGATTACGTATTTGTTTATATGTTCAGATGTACAAATAAAACTAACGGGGTTCCATTTTAAAAAAACGTAGGTTTATTTTAAAAAACATACTTCCGTGCATTTTTTTAATGGTTTGTATTAACCAATTACACTAGCGCCTCTCCTCACGTTCGGTCTGTGGAATCGATTCGTGAGTATTTGATGTGGGTTACGAAATATATCCAGCGGTAATGATAGGCGACTCACCCGGTATATACACTCCTGGAAATTGAAATAAGAACACCGTGAATTCATTGTCCCAGGAAGGGGAAATTTTATTGACACATTCCTGGGGTCAGATACATCACATGATCACACTGACAGAACCACAGGCACATAGACACAGGCAACAGAGCATGCACAATGTCGGCACTAGTACAGTGTATATCCACCTTTCGCAGCAATGCAGGCTGCTATTCTCCCATGGAGACGATCGTAGAGATGCTGGATGTAGTCCTGTGGAACGGCTTGCCATGCCATTTCCACCTGGCGCCTCAGTTGGACCAGCGTTCGTGCTGGACGTGCAGACCGCGTGAGACGACGCTTCATCCAGTCCCAAACATGCTCAATGGGGGACAGATCCGGAGATCTTGCTGGCCAGGATAGTTGACGTACAGCTTCTAGAGCACGTTGGGTGGCACGGGATACATGCGGACGTGCATTGTCCTGTTGGAACAGCAAGTTCTCTTGCCGGTCTAGGAATGGTAGAAGGATGGGTTCGATGACGGTTTGGATGTACCGTGCACTATTCAGTGTCCCCTCGACGATCACCAGTGGTGTACGGCCAGTGTAGGAGATCGCTCCCCACACCATGATGCCGGGTGTTGGCCCTGTGTGCCTCGGTCGTATGCAGTCCTGATTGTGGCGCTCACCTGCACGGCGCCAAACACGCATACGACCATCATTGGCACCAAGGCAGAAGTGACTCTCATCGCTGAAGACGACACGTCTCCATTCGTCCCTCCATTCACGCCTGTCGCGACATCACTGGAGGCGGGCTGCACGATGTTGGGGCGTGAGCGGAAGACGGCCTAACGGTGTGCGGGACCGTAGCCCAGCTTCATGGAGACGGTTGCGAATGGTCCTCGCCGATACCCCAGGAGCAACAGTGTCCCTAATTTGCTGGGAAGTGGCGGTGCGGTCCCCTACGGCACTGCGTAGGATCCTACGGTCTTGGCGTGCATCCGTGCGTCGCTGCGGTCCGGTCCCAGGTCGACGGGCACGTGCACCTTCCGCCGACCACTGGCGACAACATCGATGTACTGTAGAGACCTCACGCCCCACGTGTTGAGCAATTCGGCGGTACGTCCACCCGGCCTCCCGCATGCCCACTATACGCCCTCGCTCAAAGTCCGTCAACTGCACATACGGTTCACGTCCAAGCTGTCGCGGCATGCTACCAGTGTTCAAGACTGCGATGGAGCTCCGTATGCCACGGCAAACTGGCTGACACTGACGGCGGCGGTGCACAAATGCTGCGCAGCTAGCGCCATTCGACGGCCAACACTGCGGTTCCTGTTGTGCCCGCTGTGCCGTGCGTGTGATCATTGCTTGTACAGCCCTCTCGCAGTGTCCGGAGCAAGTATGGTGGGCCTGACACACCGGTGTCAATGTGTTCTTTTTTCCATTTCCAGGAGTGTATATCAGTTCATGATATCCAGTCCTTGAAATTTCATCTTTCTGACGGACACACGTCCATATCGTCCGCTCTCAAAACTCTGGCATATCTGTCCCCACATCCACCACTGCTGCCGGCTCACCTGCAACTACACAACGCTACGCACTGTTCACATCCAACTGCCCAACACTACAATAGCGTATATTCCAACAATGCCAACCAGCCACAGACTGCTCGCAGCACAGACAGTGATTTTCATACAGAGCGCTACGTGGCGTTACCAACATAAAAACCTCAACAGCCTACTTACAGGTACCTCACAAGCGACTTTTTGTGCAGTTGCATGCTTATGGAATATGGTCTCAGTTATGTGACTGGATTCGTGATTTCCTGTCAGAGAGGGCACAGTTCCTTGTAATTGACGAAATGTATCGACTGAAAGAGCTGTTATTTCTGACGTTTCCTAATGTAGTGTTATAGGCCCTCTACTGTTCCTTATCTACATGAACGATTTAGGTGGCAATATAAGC
Organism: Schistocerca nitens; assembly: GCF_023898315.1. NCBI lineage: Eukaryota > Metazoa > Arthropoda > Insecta > Orthoptera > Acrididae > Schistocerca > Schistocerca nitens. The sequence continues at coordinate 628,974,767 of NC_064621.1, forward strand.
AGTCTTCTTAGGTCGTTTGAAGATGATGTTGTCCTTTATCATCAAGTAAAGTCATCCGAAGATCCAAACCAATCGCACAATGATATAGATGAGATATTTGTATGGTGCGAAAATTCACAACTGACTCTAAATAATGACAAGTGTCAGATCATCCACATGAGAGCTGTAAGGAATCCGCTGAACTTCCGCGATAAGTCAGTCAAATCTAAAGGCCGTAAATTCAGCTAAATACCCTTGAATTACAATTACGAACAACTTAAACTGTAAAGAACACATAGAAAATGTAGTGGGAAGACGAATCAAAGACTGTTATTTATGGTCAGAACACTTAGAAGTTGCAGCAGATCTACTAGAGATACCGCCTTCACTATGGTTGTACTTTTGAGTCTTGCTGCGCGGTCAGGGATTCTTACCAGATAGGGTTATTGGAGAGTATCGAGAAAGAACATAGAAGCGAAGGACGTTTTGATTTATCGATAAATAGAGAATAGAGCATGAGGGACATGATACAGGATTTGAGGTGGATATCATTAAAAGAAAGGCGTTTCTCGTTGTGGTGGGATATTCTAACGAAATTGCAGTCACCAACTTCCTCCTCCTAATGGCAAAATATTTTGCTGACGACGACCTTCATTAGGAGAAACGATCATCATAATAAAACAGGGGAAATAAGAATCTCGCACGGAAACATGCAGCTGTTGGTTCTCTCCGCACGCTGTTTGAAAGTGGAATAATAGAGAATTATTGTGAATGTGGTTCGGTAAACTATCTGTCAGGGACTTAATGTGATTTGCAGAATATCCATATACGTAGGTAGTGGAGACCTTTAAAGTAGTCCTGAATAGGTCAGTAATGGAGTGCACACCGAAACGTCCACTCGGGTGGCAGAGGACATGTGGAATGCACATTACCTATTTTTCTTTATGTCACACTAAACTCCTAAAGCTCCAACTAGAAAAACCAGCATCAAATAAAGCAGTTATTACAACAGACCTATTATCAAATTCAGAAAATGAGAAACTCAAAGTACTTGTAGCCAGCCACTGGGATACTCGCACCAAATACAAATCAGTTGCTCTCAAATGTTGCTTTGTCGTTATGGCATTAACGGAAGTCTCTCTACCTGACGAAATGATGTTTGCCTAAAAGGGGGTACTGGCACTGAAGAAATTTGGGAAACGCTAAATATTTCTATACAAGAAATAACGTATGGTGCCTACTACATGTAGTAGTCTTACAGACTGGCTATCGACCAATACAGCAGTAACTGGTTTTGAAAAATGCCCAGTAAAGTTGCAGCTGACGGAAGCGATTACAGCTCCAGAATGTGGTTAATCTCAAAGGTCCTGAATTGCTCACTTAATAATTACTTCAACCATGGAAACAAAAAGTGCATGATCCTTGTACTAAAATTCCAGGTCTCCAGTGGTCCAGGTACTGCACACTACAGCCATCCACACTAGTGGCCCCTCTGTTGCGAGTAACTGACGGAAAAAATTCAGAATTTTGTGCGATACTCCATAGCGTTAAAAAAAGTTGCCTTGTATAGTCTGGTTGGGTGTGTAATGGATAGGATAACAGCTTCGCTTACTGGAGGATGTGGGTTAGAATTCGTCAGTTGCAGTAAGCTATTTTTTTAAAATCTTTATCTAAATGACTTTAATCGTCATTTTTATTCAGTTATTTGATTCAAATGTAATTTTTTAATTCCATTTCTTTGCCACATAATTTTAATAATATCAGTTGCTCTCATTTTCCTTAGTATCATTTTTCCCCCATTTGAAAGCTTTGTTCATGTGTTTTTAATTAATTTTATCAATTAATTTCCATTTAATTCCTTTTGTCTTATCACCCTGTTTTTTCGTCCACATTATTGCTTTCGTCATATCTATTTATCATTTTCCTTATAAACCTGTGTTTCACTTAAATTTCCGCTGCATTATTTTGCCCATAGTTCAATAGGTATTTAGGTTATGTCTTAAATGTTTGTATAACGATTACCGCACAAAAAGTCACACATCTGGTAACAAAAATACATTTTTAACAACATTGCACAAATACAAATAGATTATTTCGTCTTTTGTTTTTTAACTGGTAGATCGGATCTTCCAAATAATTGAGTATTATACTAGGTAAATATAATTAAATTCATATTCACAACAATTGCGATTGGAAAAAGAATTATACAAGGAAAAAAATGAAACAACTGTAAAAGTTCATTCGGTCATTAAAATAATGTTACGAACGAATAGAATTAAAAAATTACATTTAAACCAATTAATTGATTAGAAATAATGATTAAAGTCATTTTGATAAATATTTAACAATAAAAAAAAGTATACCGCTCCTAACGAGAATTCGAACACTCACCCTCCGGCACGCGAAGCTGTTAGCGTATCCATTACACCACGCAACCGCATCATACAACGTAACATATTTAATGCTGTTGAGTATTATACAAAATTCCGACATTTTTCGTCAATTACTTACAAACAATGCCCGCCAGGGTGAATGACTGCAGTGTGTGACACATGGGATCTTAACCTACATCACCGTATAGACAGTTTCACAAAATCTCTCGGACCGATAGGGACCTCCCCCTGTTAGTACTGAGCTACAATAATATCAACAGTTCTCATGAGGCACTCTGGTGGCTGGTATTCTTCAAAGAAACACCTACGTAATGTTAATACAGTATTTAAATAACTGTCACCGAAAGAAAGTAACTACCACCTCTTTGTATCTTTACTTCGGATTGCATTTCTAATAGTTTGGTTTATGCTCGCGTAATTCTTTCCAGCGTTAACAGATGCAGTTCTTAAAAAACGAAGATGCTATGTTCTTTGATGAAAAATATTAATATTAGTGAATGCATGTGTTAAAAACGAAATTGAGATTTATGTGAAGCGTATAAAATATAAATATCTGCAATCTAGTCACAACTTTGTAATGAAATTGATCGTAAGTTGTGTCAGCGGAGCATTTACTGGGTACCTGGATGTGACATTTTTTCATATGTGTCTGCTTCCTAAAACAAACATTTGTCTTAGTGTGTATTCTTTGTACAACTACAAATGTAGGAAGCCATTTCTCTATTAAAAATGTCCAGTCATTTTCTTTCTTTCGTTCGATATCGATTTCGGTTTTAATTATGCATAATGGAAGTTCCCGTTTTCATTCTCCATTCGGGTTCTTTACATTAACTTGCATGTGATAAACGTTAAATAAATAATTACAATTAACCATTTAAGTGTGTAACCACAAAGTAACACATGACAAGTTTTTTATCACTGACTACGAAAAGATTAGTAATTAAACCTTGAACATAATGTTGAATTGACAGGATTTATTCAAATAAACTTCATTTATTGCAGAAGTGTACTGACAGTTCTTATTAAAATCCACACAGCTGTAAAATTTAAATACAGATAGCTGTTTCGTTACTCCTACCTCACACCTAGAATGGCTCGGTGGATCTTGTACGCTGCAATGCTGCCTATACGTAGAGCACACACTTACACATCACCATGAGCAGCAGGTAAACAAAGAAAGATGCAATAGTACCTTTCACACTGTCAAAACATTGGTGCACTGAAGCTTGTAGCTGCTGGCTAACTTCAGTTTTCCTTTCCTTAAAAAAATGGCTCTGAGCAGTATGGGACTTAATTTCTGATGTCATCAGTCCCCTAGAACTTAGAACTACTGAAACCTAACTAACCTAAGGACATCATACACATCCATGCCCGAGGCAGGATTCGAACCTGCGACCGTAGCGGTCGCGCGGCTCCAGACTGTAGCGCCTAGCACCGCTCGGCCACTCCGGCGGGCTCCTTTGCTTCAGTGACTACCGAATATTCTGTGGAGTCGAATGTATAATCGCTGTTCTGCGTGTTGACCACCAAATGCCACCGTCTGTATGTTGCTCCCATATTCCGTCCATAGAGGCCGGTGGTTTAGATGCTTGCAGTCCACTCATTGAACGTTTACACAACAAATATTAAGAACGTAAATTAGGTAACGATTTGGATACATAATTGTAGTTGTAACTGAAAACATTATTGTTCTGTGTGTGACGACATTCTCTCCGACCAATGCGAATATCGCTCAGTAACGATCCAAATTCCACCGCCATTCTAAATGGGAACATTATAAAAGGATTATAAGGAAGCAATAAGATTTGAAAGACTAATAAGTGAGAATAATTCCGAAAGTGATTGTAGTGCAAAATCATCAAAGCTAGGAGAGAGCTGAAGTCATTGCACTACATCTAAAGAATAAGCAATATGAAACGAAAGGATGCGTCGGGTGAAAGGTAAGCACACTTGAAATGTGGACAGTACTGTGAAATGAAACTTAATGTAATGATTAGGTTATTCAACGAAATCTTCGTACCGAACAGGCCTGATGGAATATAAGACAAACTAAGATGAAGCTTGTGAACTGTTCAGACTCTGTCCCTACGCAGCCCTATCGAGAAAAAAATTCAAATGTTACTTGGAAATCCATGGTACGCCAGTAACTTATGAACAGTAATCCCCTGTCTGTAGCAAGAAAGCAAAGCGATTCACTTCAACTGAAGTGGACTTTAGCCCAGTCACGACTAACCACACGCTTGAGATGAACAGATGTGGGTAACTAGGGTTGTAATACTATTTAGTTAGCCTCGGTCTTCATTCTGCTCTTTACTTGGCTTCTCTTGCCACGCGGGATTAGTCGAGCGGTCTAGGGCGCTGCAGTCATGGACTGTGCGGCTGATCCCGGCGGAGGTTAGAGTCCTCCTTCGGGCATAGGTGTGTGTCTGCTTGTCCTTACGATAATTTAGGTTGTTGTTGTTGTTGTTGTGGTCTTCACTCCTGAGACTGGTTTGATGCAGCTCTCCACGCTACTCTATCCTGTGCCAGCTTCTTCATCTCCCAGTAGCTACTGCAACCTACATCCTTCTGAATCTGCTTAGTGTATTCTTCTCTTGGTCTCCCCTACGATTTTTACCCTCCACGCTGCCCTCAAATACTAAATTGGTGATCCCTTGATGCCTCAGAACATGTCCTACCAAGCGATCCCTTCTTCTGGTCAAGTTGTGCCACAAACTTCTCTTCTCCCGAATCCTATTCAATACTTCCTCATTAGTTATGTGATTTACCCATCTAATCTTCAGCATTCTTCTGTAGCACAACATTTCGAAAGCTCCTATTCTCTTCCTGTCCAAACTATTTATCGTCCATGTTTCACTTCCATACATGGCTACACTCCATACAAATACTTTCAGAAATGACTTCCTGACACTTAAATCTATACTCGATGTTAACAAATTTCTCTTCTTGAGAAATGCTTTCCTTGCCATTGCCAGTCTACATTTTATATCCTCTCTACTTCGACCATCATCGGTTATTTTACTTCCTAAATAGCAATACTCCTTTACTACTTTAAGTGTCTCCTTTCCTAATCTAATTCCCTCAGCATCACCCGACTTAATCCGACTACATTCCATTATCCTTGTTTTCTATTTAGGTTAAGTAGTGTATAAGCGTATGGACTGATGACCTTCTCAGTTAAGTCCCATAAAATTTCACACACATTTGAACATTTTTGGCTTCTCTGGACACAAAAATATCGAAAGCTAGGCAAATATTGATTCTATATTTTCAAGAATACCATCCATATAAACCTAGGTCCTAATAGAATATTAGGACGGACTATTTCGCTTAGTAGCCGTGAAGGCATGTCAAATTGCCGTGGTGGTGCTCATATGTGGATCTAGTGCGTGGTTAGGCCACAATACCTTGATCCTCTCGCAACATGCCGTACTAATTGAGATTCGTATCAGATATTCTCTGGTGGCGTTCGGCAAATAAATCAGCAATTGAAGAATAAAAAGAGTATCGGAAGAGCTTCCTTTTATTAGAAGACTCAGGAAAAAGACACTACATTGGAAGAAGTGTTCTGCTCAGCAGCATTTGGGAACGCAGTGGTGATCATTTGGGAGCGCAGTGTTATGCAGTGCTGGCGCATTAAGGTCACTTCTGTTTGCAGGACCGGTCGTGAATATACAGTGTGGCTAGATGAGATCACGCACCATAGGTGCTTTCAGTTCAGAGATGTAAAGTGGGTTTCATATGACAACAACATCAAAGAAACCAATATTGATGATACGGTACGAGCGGTCCCCCCGTCATATTGGAGATCCGAGCAATAACGTTAGAAGGTAACAAAGGAACAGTGCTGCAGTGAGACGTGTCAAACGTGAGCGACGAATATTGTACGAGCGATACAAAGCAAGTAGTTCGACAGTAGTACCGACAGCGTTATGTTACCAAAAGCTGTAACATTTCCATACACAAGACCATACACAAAACACAACATTTCAGTCGTATCACTCTGTGTGTTTCTAATAACTTGGTTATATGTTGCATGAGTGAATTTGCACCGTACATCGTAATGACAGGGAATGTGTTAGTTCATATAAGATTAACACAAATTCTATTTAAATAAGGCTATATGATGACTTTTTGCAGATACACGTGTAAACATAAAATACTTTCAACAGTTTTCTTTTCCGGTTTAGGGACGTTTTATTCTCATAAACGATAACGCTACCACTAATCGTACAGATGACGTGTCTTTTATTGAGGCCGAACGTGAAGCAGACTTCCGGGGGATGTGATCCGTAAAGTGATGCTTAAAGGCTGAAAGTGAGGACTTTAACTGCCAGTATTTATAATTTTTAAAAAGTCGTTGTTCAACTGTAATGAGTGATTAGAAAATGGAAAAATTAATACCATATAAGTAGTGGATGATGTTTCCAATAGAAAAATCCCACAGATCGTCTCGCATCTACTAATCATGGTACTGTCCTCTCTTATAACAGGCAAAGTTTCAGACAAACTCCGTGAAACAGCAGACAGCCTTAAAATATGATTCGGGAAGATGCAGTACATCTAAGGGACCGAATCGAGATTGAACAGTCAAATATTACTCACCATATTTGGAAATTTACCTTTAAAATAGTAAACTTCAGTAGAGTAGTTAAACTACTCTACCGAAAGAGTCTAATCTGACAGCCAACAAGGATGGCGTGCTACCTACAAAGAAAACTTAAATATATCCGAAACAGATACAACAAAAAATATGAGATACCAAGATGATGTTATAAGACTGTAGTAAAACATCACATTTCTATGACTACGCGTCAAAATTAGGAGAGATACATACTCAGGAAAGTAATAACACTAAAATTAGAAAATAGTACTGGGATAAAAGTGGGCTTCCAAGAAATGTCTCAAGTAGCAGGGGGAGTTGCATATATTTTTTACAGCATTTCAGTAACATGATTATGAACACGTTACTTAATAAAATACTAAATATATGAAACGTTACAAAAAACGGAGTAGCAGAAAATAATAAAAGCCTGAGATAAATTGACGTTCATGATACACAGAAGCGCCAAAGAAAATTTCGGTGCGGGAACCACGGAAGCAGACCATGGAGGAAAACAAATCTACACCAGCGTCATGGATATAGAAATCGCCCTTTGTTTTAGATCGTATGAAAATGATAATTTTACTGTGTATTTTAATATTGACAAGCACAAATTTTAACCTTGACATCTACAGATTTTAATTAAGTATTTTTAGAGATAAAAGTAAATTACAAAAATCTACTTAATGCAATATGTGCATATGTAATGTAACAAATGTACCGGACGCCACATGTCGGTAATAGTTTTATAATTAATATAAATGACGTGCATTCTGCCAGTCAATTTTATGTGACGCAGCATGTGAAGGTTGCGTGTGTGGACGGCTTACTCCTGTAACCGAAATTGCAGGTACGTTCTGGTACATTTGATGTTGACTGGATAGGATGAAAAAGGTTTGCATTTACGAAATAGTAAATTAGTATCATTATCGTTACAGATCTGAAGATGGTTCTAGAGGAAACGAAACCTGTCATGTGAATAAACATTTTTTTGCAATCAAGACGGATTATAAATAACATTGGAATCACTCAAGATAGATTGTTACAACAGTGCATATGGAGTACGTGAAATGATTACAGTTACATATCAGTAGCACAAGCGGTTCTGAGATATCAGGTATCGACCCATACTGGAACATTCACATTAGAATGTGGCGTAGCAGGCGCCGACTCTGGCATTCAGTCGATTGTACAGACGGCCGATACTGTCGTGGGATACTTTATGCCACACCTACTCGACCTGTTCCCGTAGTTCCGTAAGAGTTGTTCGTTGACTAGTCGCATTGGTCATTTCTCGTCCGGTCATATCCCACACGTATTATAGAGGAGACGAGTGCGGAAGTCGTGCTGGCCAGGGAATTTGCTCCACACCTCGCAGAGCGTGTTGAGTTTCACGGACAGTGTGTGGGCGAGCATTATCCTACTGGAATGACACGTCATTTTCCTGTTCCATGAACGGCAGCAGAACGGGTCTACCAACATTATGCGGATAACGAGTGCTGTATAGCGTACCCTCCAGAAACACCAGAGTTGTAGCATACTGCATCCGAGGACCACAAGGCCTGGGATGGAGCCAATGTGTCTTCGACGAACGCAATCTGCGAGACGGAGCTCACCAGATCTACGCCGTACGCGTGAACGACCACCACTTGCGTGGAAGCAGAATCTGCTTTCATCGCTGAAGACCACGGGACTCCATTCCACTTTCCAAGTGAAACTTTGACGGCACATGTCGAGATGTGCTCGTCAGTGCTGTGGTGTGAGCGGAAGAGATACTAGAGGTGTGCGTGTCCCTAGACCTAACAACCGGTCCGCAACAGTTCGTGTTGATACGTCTGCTGCCCTTACAATACGACGATCCTGGCAGGTTTCTGAGCTATGTGGACGTCCAGAACCCCATCTACCTCTACATATATGCTCCAATAGACACCAAGCGGTGTGTGGTGGAGGGCAGAATTCGCGCCGAAGTCATATTTCCCCCTCCCCCCTCTGTTCCACTTGCGGATCGCGCGAGCGAAAAACGACTGAACGCCTCATTACGAGCTCTGATATCCCTTATCTTTGAGTGGTGATTATTGTGCGATTTGAAAGTTGGTGGTAATAATATATGCCCTACATTCTCTGCGAAGATCGTATTGTGGAATTTAGTGAGCAGCCCCTTCCGTTTGCTCCGTCGCCTATCTGCAAGTGTGTCCCACTTAAAACTATCTCTGAGATATGTAACGCCGTCGCGATGGTTAAATGTACCAGTCACGAATCTTTCCTCTCTTCTTTGGACCTTCACAATCTCTTGAATGTGACCCAACTGGTAAGAGTCCCATACAGACAAACAATAAGAATGGACGAGCTAAAGTATTATAAGCAGTTTCCTTTTTTGGAGAACTGCATCGTTTGAGGATTCTACCAATAAACACCTATCTAGACTTCGCCTTACCCGTTACTTGCGTAATCTGCTCGTTCCATTTGAGATCATTTCGAATAGTCACACCCAGATACTTGACGGACGTTAGCGCTTCCAAACGCTGGGCATTTATTTTGTACTCTTACATTAATGGGGATTTTCCCTTTGTTATACGCAGGTGGTTACACTTACTAATACTAGGAGGTACTGCCAGCCATCACACCACGCATTTATTTTCTGCAAATCCTCATTGATTTGTTCAAAACTTTGATGTGATACTACACTCCTGGAAATGGAAAAAAGAACACATTGACACCGGTGTGTCAGACCCACCATACTTGCTCCGGACACTGCGAGAGGGCTGTACAAGCAATGATCACACGCACGGCACAGCGGACACACCAGGAACCGCGGTGTTGGCCGTCGAATGGCGCTAGCTGCGCAGCATTTGTGCACCGCCGCCGTCAGTGTCAGCCAGTTTGCCGTGGCATACGGAGCTCCATCGCAGTCTTTAACACTGGTAGCATGCCGCGACAGCGTGGACGTGAACCGTATGTGCAGTTGACGGACTTTGAGCGAGGGCGTATAGTGGGCATGTGGGAGGCCGGGTGGACGTACCGCCGAATTGCTCAACACGTGGGGCGTGAGGTCTCCACAGTACATCGATGTCGCCAGTGGTCGGCGGAAGGTGCACGTGCCCGTCGACCTGGGACCGGACCGCAGCGACGCACGGATGCACGCCAAGACCGTAGGATCCTACGCAGTGCCGTAGGGGACCGCACCGCCACTTCCCAGCAAATTAGGGACACTGTTGCTCCTGGGGTATCGGCGAGGACCATTCGCAACCGTCTCCATGAAGCTGGGCTACGGTCCCGCACACCGTTAGGCCGTCTTCCGCTCACGCCCCAACATCGTGCAGCCCGCCTCCAGTGGTGTCGCGACAGGCGTGAATGGAGGGACGAATGGAGACGTGTCGTCTTCAGCGATAGGAGTCGCTTCTGCCTTGGCGCCAATGATGGTCGTATGCGTGTTTGGCGCCGTGCAGGTGAGCGCCACAATCAGGACTGCATACGACCGAGGCACACAGGGCCAACACCCGGCATCATGGTGTGGGGAGCGATCTCCTACACTGGCCGTACACCACTGGTGATCGTCGAGGGGACACTGAATAGTGCACGGTACATCCAAACCGTCATCGAACCCATCGTTCTACCATTCCTAGACCGGCAAGGGAACTTGCTGTTCCAACAGGACAATGCACGTCCGCATGTATCCCGTGCCACCCAACGTGCTCTAGAAGGTGTAAGTCAACTACCCTGGCCAGCAAGATCTCCGGATCTGTCCCCCATTGAGCATGTTTGGGACTGGATGAAGCGTCGTCTCACGCGGTCTGCACGTCCAGCACGAACGCTGGTCCAACTGAGGCGCCAGGTGGAAATGGCATGGCAAGCCGTTCCACAGGACTACATCCAGCATCTCTACGATCGTCTCCATGGGAGAATAGCAGCCTGCATTGCTGCGAAAGGTGGATATACACTGTACTAGTGCCGACATTGTGCATGCTCTGTTGCCTGTGTCTATGTGCCTGTGGTTCTGTCAGTGTGATCATGTGATGTATCTGACCCCAGGAATGTGTCAATAAAGTTTCCCCTTCCTGGGACAATGAATTCACGGTGTTCTTATTTCAATTTCCAGGAGTGTACTTTCCTGTAGACTACAGCATCATCGCGCCAAACAACTGTCGTTATCAGTGTCATCAACCAGATCGTTTATGTCAATCATAAAAACCAGTGGACCCATTACGCTGCCCTGGAGCACACTTGATATTACGCTTGTTTTCTGTTTAAGTCTCCTCATTCAGGACGACATACCGCTCTCTGTTCGACAGGTGTGGGAATGTTCACGTGACCTCTGATACCAGCATCATTGCATAAGTGACGCAGCACGTCCGATTTGTACTGCATTTCTCCGAAAGGGCCATACCGCCGCTAGGAAGGTCATAATCTGGCCCGTTGCAAACTAGCTCAGTTGGCTGTAGGAATCAAGAGAGTCTTCGTGGCGTGGATGCCTGTTTGCTTCACACGTCTGCACCACAGTGAGACTTCTGGCTGCTGTGAGCATTCCCTATTAAAAAGTAGACCCAGATAGCACTCTGGTAGCTACGCCACTACGCTATCTGTCGGCGAACGAGGTTGTAACAATTACCAGTACGTCCAGTAACTACCAGGTGGCGTATGGCTTCATCGGATCAAAATCTACGTCGTCTCGGCAGATATACTAATTTTTTTCCGGCAGTGTACAGTCCTTCTAGACATGTGAAATGCTTTGTTTCTGTGATTGTTGTTTTGTGTACATTTATATCACTCTTATACGACAATGTGATAAAGAGAATATACTCAATAACGGATTAATGATCTGTAAGAACATATCAGCCCTAAAACAATAATTTGTTACTTTTGACACTTATTATAAATCCCATGTACTTCAAATGTAAACCGTGATGTACGGAGACTATGATACTCACATCAGTAGGCCTTCTCGCGAGAGAGTCTCTTTTTACTTCTGTGATCAGCGTAATGTAACTACGTATATGCTCTGTGCATTACGTGTCTACTCTCTTTTCCCGTGTATCAGTCTCTGGTCTCTGGTCTCTCCGTATCAGTCTCTGGTTAGAATCGTTGCTACCCATGTAATTTCTGCTATTATGTTCCCAGCTGTTCACAACAGTTCAGTGTGCATCAACACGAGTGCTGACCAGCAACGCCGGTCTCTTAACAATATCACAGACATTGACATTAAATCTAATTCTTCACGGTTATATACCAGGTGCACTGAAGTTCTAAGGCCTCCGATTTTTTTTCTCCGGACTGCAAAGAGATAGAAACATGCGCATTGTTTTAAAATGAGGCCGCGTTCATTGTCAATACGTCCCAGAGATGGCAGCACCGTACGGCAGATGGAATTTTACCGCCAGCGGCGAGAATGAGAACTGTTTTAAATACTTAAAATGGCGACGTTTTCCTTACTTGAACAGCGTGCAATCATTCGTTTTCTGAATTTGCGTGGTGTGAAACCAATTGAAATTCATCGACAGTTGAAGGAGACATGTGGTGATGGAGTTATGGATGTGTCGACAGTGCGTTCGTGGGTGCGACAGTTTAATGAAGGCAGAACATCGTGTGACAACAAACCGAAACAACCTCGGGCTCACACAAGCCGGTCTGACGACATGATCGAGAAAGTCTAGAGAATTGTTTTGGGGGATCGCCGAATGACTGTTGAACAGATCGCCTCCAGAGTTGGCATTTCTGTGGGTTCTGTGCACACAATCCTGCATGACGACCTGAAAATGCGAGAAGTGTCATCCAGGTGGGTGCCACGAATGCTGACGGACGACCACACGGCTGCCCGTGTGGCATGTTGCCAAGCAATGTTGACGCGCAACGACAGCATGAATGGGACTTTCTTTTCGTCGGTTGTGACAATGGATGAGACGTGGATGCCATTTTTCAATCCAGAAACAAAGCGCCAGTCAGCTCAATGGAAGCACACAGATTCACCGCCACCAAAAAAATTTCGGGTAACCGGCCAGTGCTGAAAAAATGATGGTGTCCATGTTCTGGGACAGCGAGGGCATAATCCTTACCCATTGCGTTCCAAAGGGCACTACGGTAACAGGGGCATCCTACGGAAATGTTTTGAAGAACAAATTCCTTCCTGCACTGCAACAAAAACGTCCGGGAAGCGCTGCGCGTGTGCTGTTTCACCGAGACAACGCACCCGCACATCGAGCTAACGTTACGCAACAGTTTCTTCGTGATAACAATTTTGAAGTGATTCCTCATGCTCCCTACTCACCTGACCTGGCTCCTAGTGACTTTTGGCTTTTTCCGACAGTCAAAGACAATCTCCGTGGCCGCACATTCACCAGCCGTGCTGCTATTGCCTCATCGATTTTCCAGCGGTCAAAACAGACTCCTAAAGAAGCCTTCGCCGCTGCCATGGAATCATGGCGTCAGCGTTGTGAAAAATGTGTACGTCTGCAGGGCGATTACGTCGAGAAGTAACGCCAGTTTCATCGATTTCGGGTGAGTAGTTAATTAGAAAAAAAATCGGAGGCCTTAGAACTTGAATGCACCTCGTACAGTTAACAATAGCACGGATACTGACATTGACAGTTAACACGCTAACAAGCTGCCTGTTGGTAATTTTCTGCGGTGACAATGCATTTTGCCTTCGTCTTCCGTTGCTTTTCTGTTCCTGACGAAGCGCTATGTCAAGTGGTCAAATGCTCGTTACATACAGTATCAAAAAGAATACGTAGGTTACAGTGAAATACCTTTCATGCACACCTCAATGTAAGGAATTTTTAATTGCAAGACCTGAAATTCGTCATCCTACTTTTCGAAATTTTCACAGTGCGATGAGCCCGGTTGTCTACACACGAGTGCATTCGATGTATATTTGTAGTGTTTCAGGTATCACATGACAATGGCGTAAAGCCGAAGTAAGTCTTAAACTTAAAATAATATTTTTTGATTTTTTAAAAATTTTCTGACGGAACCCAAGGTGGAACAATGTTTTCAACCCATAACAGCTCGCGTGCGGCCGTCGAAGGTAAGGTAAAGGTTTTTAATTAGAAAATATCGAGATTCGTTACACCCATGCAGCACTCGCAGATGCAACATAGAAGGGACGAAATGATAGCAACACCAGAAGTAGCCTTCTCTGCACGCCATAAGGTGCCTTACTGACTGTAGTTGTAGTTGTACAATTCACAACTTGCAACATGCAAATTCCCTCACTAACTTCGTTTGATACACGTACAATCATTCAGTAATATCTGAGAACGTTACACTTTCTTCCTTGCACTCTTACTACAAAGTTTATGTCGGACAAACAGAAAAACTTCCATATTTTATTTTGAAATAACAGCCTCACAATGTTTTGTTGACAGTGAAACTGCAGGTCCGAGAGTTTTCGCAGAGATACTTACAGGAAGAGAGAGACAGTTTCAATTTGCGTGTATATCAGTCAGCCTACGAATTCGCGCGGTTTTGTCATGTGGCCTGTTGCAGTACATGGCAGCATTTACTTGGTTATTTATTTAGCTGCGTTTTATTCTTTGTAACTCGTTAGTACACTACTGGTCATTAAAATTGCTTCACCAAGAAGAAATGCAGATGATAATATTATACTAGAACTGACACGTGATTACATTTTCAAACAATTTGGGTGCATAGATCCTGAGAAATCAGTACCCAGAACAACCACGTCTGGCCGAAATAACGGCCTTGACACGCCTGGGCATTGAGTCAAACAGAGTTAGGATGGCGTGTACAGGTACAGCTGCCCATGCAGCTTCAACACGATACCACAGTTCATCAAGAGTAGTGACTGGCGTATTGTCACGAGCCAGTTGCTCGGCCACCATTGACCAGACGTTTTCAATTAGTGAGAGATATGCAGAATGTGCTGGCCAGGGCAGCAGTCGAAAATTTTCTGTATGCAGAAAGGCCCGTACAGGACCTGCAACATGCGGTCGTGCATTATCCTACCGAAATGTAGGGTTTCGAAGGGATCGAATTAAGGGTAGATCCACGGGTCGTAACACATCTGAAATGTAACGTCCACTGTTCAAAGTGCCGTCAATGCGAACAAGAGGTGACCGAGACGTGTAACCAATGGCACCCCACACCATCACGCCGGGTGATACGCCAGTATGGCGATGACGAATACACGCTTCCAATGTGCGTTCAACGCGATGTCGCCAAACACGGATGCAACCATCATGATAATGTAAACAGAACCTGGATTCATCTGAAAAAGCGTCGTTTTGCCATTCATGCACACAGGTTCGTCGTTGAGTACACCATCTCAGGCGCTCCTGTCTGTGATGCAGCGTCAAGGGTAACCGCAGCCACGGTCTCCGAGCTGATAGTCCATGCTGCTGCAATCGTCGTCGAACTGTTAATGCAGATGGTTGTTGTCTTGCAAACGTCCCCATCTGTTGACTCAGGGATCGAGACGTGGGTGCACTATCCGTTACACCCATGCGGATAAGATGCCTGTCATCTCGACGGCTAGTGATACGATGCCTTTGGGATCCAGCGCGGCTTTCCGTATTTCCCTCCTGAACCCTCCGATTCCATATTCTGCTAACAGTCATTGGATCTCGACCAACGCGTGCAGCAAAGTCGCGATACTTTAAACCGCAATCGCTATAGGCTACAATTCGACCTTTATCAAAGTCGGAAACGTGATGGTACGCATATCTCCTCCTTACGCGAGGCATCACAACAACATTTCACCAGGCAACGCCGGTCAACTGCTGTTTGTGTATGAGAAATCGGTTGGAAACTTTCCTCATATCAGCACGTTGTAGGTGCTCTGAAAAGTTAATCATTTGCATATCACAGCATCATCTTCCTGTCGGTTAAATGTCGCGTCTGTAGCATGTCATCTTCGTGGTAGCGATTTTAATGGTTCAAATGGCTCTGAGCACTATGGGACTCAACTGCTGTGGTCATCAGTCCCCTAGAACTTAGAACTACTTAAACCTAACTAACCTAAGGACATCACACACAGCCATGCCCGAGGCAGGATTCGAACCTGCGACCGTAGCAGTCGCACGGTTCCGGACTGCGCGCCTAGAACCACGAGACCACCGCGGCCGGCCACAAGCGATTTTAATGGCCAGTAGTGTAATTCCAGTCAATAAAATACGTAGTACAACAGCGGAGCGGTGGTGCTCGCATGTGAAAGTAGTTCGCATATGACCCAAACACACGCTGATGCATATTACGAGTTGAAGACGAACAATAAGTCATCGATACTAGGTACATTAACCGATCAAAGTTATCCTGGCATTAAAACGAAGTGTGTCCACCTCCGCCTTTATGACAGTTGAACTACGTGCGGGATACTTTCCGTTAAGTGTCAGAATGTGTGTGTGGAGGGATGGCGGTCCGTTCCTCCCCAAGAGCCAAAACTAGTGGAGGTAGCGATGTTAGGCGCTGGGGTCTGGAGCGAAGTCTACGTTTCAACTCGTCCCAAAGGTGTTCCATTGGGTTCAGGTCGGGACCCTGGTCAGGCCATTTCATTTTAGGAACGTTATTGTTCAAATGGCTCTGAGCACTATCGGACTTAACATCGGAGGTCATCAGGCCCCTCGACTTAGAACTACGTAAACCTAACCAGCCTAAGGACATCACACATATCCGTGGCCCAGGCAGGATTCGAACCTGCGACCGTAGCAGCCGCGTGGCTCCGGACTGAAGCGCCTAGAACTGCTCGGCCACCGCGGTCGGCTCCAACGTCATTGTCCACAAAACACTGCGTGAGAAGTTCTGTTTTATGACAGGGTGCACTGTCACGCTGATAGGAACTATCATCGTCTCCGAAATGTTCTTCTGCTACGCAGTACACCTAAACAACGACGCACGCATTTAGCATTTTCTCAAGCGTGATATGGTTACAACACCCTAACCACGAAAACAACCATTCCACCGTGTTGTCGCAGGGTATGGCGCAGTTCAACATTCCGATTCCAAAACAGGAAGGAAGATTGGATTCAACGTCCCGTCGACATTGAGGTTATTAGAGACGGAGAAGCAGCTCAGATTGTGTCAAGGATGGGAAAGGAAATCGGCCGTGCCCTTTCAAAGAAACCATCTTGCCATTTTCCTGGAGCGATTTAAGAAAATCACGGAAAACCTAAATCTGGATAGCTGGAGGCGGGTGTGAACCGTCGTCCTTCCGAATGCGCACTCGTTTCGTCATCCGCTGTGTAGTGATATTGCTCTTTACATAACGTGTCGATTAGCACTGACTTCAGAGATATGTGGATTATATGAAACTGTACAGTGTTGGGTTATCTCGTAATATTTTTTTTTAGTGTGCAACGTTATCCAAAACACCACGGGGGCTACTTTTTGTGTACTTACTCGGCAAGGAGGTGTCAGTCAAATTATTTGTTTGATACGTTACAGAAACAACTAAGGCAAAATAAAAGCTGTATGTTATTAAAGACTGCTGGCTGGTTTTCTCCTTAATCGTTAACACAGATAGATCACATACTTTTACTCGTATCATACGCGCCAGCGAAATTATTGCGCGCACAGTTGCAATATACGAATTCGCCGCTGCGCTCTTGTTATTAAAATACACCAGCGATCCTCGCTTGGCTTTAGTATTCTCACAGTCTAACATAACATTTGGGACACTCAGTGTTCTCTTCGTTACCCCCAGCGATAGCAGCGCCCCAAGCGGTCAGCAAGCGCCACTTCTGAATCGGATGAGTGCGGTTGCTAAGGTTTATACTGATTTGTAACAGTGTGTGTGTGTGTCAGGTTGTGTGTCTAGTTCCATAAAACACGACAGTAACTAAAAAATTATTTCACATTTGTGATTATTCAGTTTCCTAAAGATAGTGTGAGATACGAAACGGTGCATTACAGGACAGTTTATTTACGATTCTGTTGTGACGTGTAGGCCTTTACTGAACAATGTAATTTTCCTTTAATAACAAAAAATCGCTAGCGAACACCAGAAGACCTGATCTTTTACAGAAACGCGTCGTATATCTGTCCAACAAAGCAGAGTCTTCTTCATTACACTTTGAGCCAAATCAGTTAATGTGGAACTTAGGAAATCTATATGGGATCTAGTACCTACATTATTCAACGTATAAGCCACCACAATTGTAGCTGAAGGGAAAACCACACAGATGTGATAATATGTTGTCAAAAGCTGTAAAACTGTTTCCAAAAACATGAGAAACCATATCCATAAATGTTATTAAATCTGAGCCACTAACCGTAAGAATCTTCAACACATTCGCTTCTGAAGCAGAAGTAATTACATTTACAAAAATACCCCTTTATTAGAAAGTCGAGAGAAGTGTGTGGGATTGCTAATCATTAAACACCATGAAATATTTGTAAGTGTCAGGGAAAGCGCCTATAATAACATCAACAGACAACAACAGAAATATTTTCTTCTCACGCATGAAATGTATTTATATTCTCTTGCTTTCAGCAGAATATGCTGTTAATATAGACATATTCGAAAGTATTTCTTCATGAATGAGTTTATCTTTGTCACTTATGTGATATGCTGCTTTTACATGTATTTCACGATAATTTGTATCTCTTGGTAACTTACTAATGGATAGAACGCAATAATGTAATCTCTATCTCGTTAAATAAGTAGAAAGTAATTAAATACGAACATTATCCTTACGAAATGTGAGTAGCTGCTTTCTCACCGCATGGAGCGCTAGTGTCGCTGTCAAAAACTAACAACTTTCACACCAGAGAGTGTCGTGACTGTATTTATTAGACTGCAGTATTCTATATGGAAAATGTTTTTAAAAACTGAATCCATCTCAGCCTGAGAACAACACATCTGACGGATTTTTTTCGTAGATATTGTTATATTTGAGTTAAGGTGGCTGGCTGATATAGTGTGAAATATACTGGGAGATTCTTTACCAGAGATTAATTTGTTTGCGAATTATTATCATGCGCTTCATTTATAAACGTCTCAGTAATCTAAAGACATTCTTGGATATTCAGACTTTTTGTTTTGACTCTTTTGTTTCCTTTTCAATAAAACTAGTTTACAGTTGGCAAATTTAATTAAATTTGTTAATATATAATACAACATATGCTCGTAATGAAAATGACGTTACATTACTTTTCCAAATCAGACATACTGAGCCGAATAGATTTTACGAACACACATTGCTTAAGAAATCAGCGATAAAATTTTTCGTGAGTGCTATCTTCTCTTCTTATTAGGAATTCATCTTTTCTACTTTAAATAAAAAACATATTTACTGCTTGTTCCACCTACAACCGTGGTGTACAAATGTGAGCGTAAAAATAATTCTTTTCCCACTTCTACCCATTCCTTTTGCTCGTAGCTGCCTTACGTAATAACATAACACAAATGATATCTAACTGAAGGCACTACTTTTTCCCTACCAAACAAAATACTGTATTATTTCTCCACTTCGGGCGAGATATGTCTACTTTAATCTCTTGTCAATAATATACTGCTCAAACTAATCAACTAACACGGCGTCCACTCGAAATCTGGATACAGGAAGCGTTGTAGTTTACCGTAGGTTACAGCAAAAAGTCATCAGAAATATGACCCTCGCTGGATTCAAGTCTTTGATAGACATCAGATAATAGGAAACTCCCTCAGCATTTAATTAGGCTAAACTGAACAAGTCTTGAGGAATGTACTAGAATATATTTCATTATTACATCGTACGAATAATGTGACATTTATGGCCAAGCTAGTTCCATGAATTAATTATTCCGGAATTGTGGCGACCAGATACTTAACTGCCCTCTAGATACCGTCTCCTGTATAACTGACCAGTTTGTGGCTGCCCTGAGTGCAACGAGATGACGTTACTGCATACACTAGTGAAACAGACAACAATGCCTATATTAAATACTCATACCAAAAATCAAGGGGAAAGACATACGTAATCTCCTTCATTGATTTCAAAAAAGCATATGATTCGATTGATAGAGAATCTCTGTTATCATTCCTGGAAGAAATGCGTTTGGATAAGAAAACAACTAATATTATAAAAGCGACCCTTACAAATATATTTTCGAAAGTTAAATTTATGGGCGAACTATCGGAACCCTTTGAAATAAAAACGGGAGTGCGACAGGGGGATGGGCTCTCACCGTTGCTGTTCAATTGTGCGCTTGACATTGTAGTCAGGGAATGGAACACAAATATTAAGAGTGGTATAAGACTGGGTTGCAAAAAGAAGAACCTTAAAGTAAATTGCATTGCTTTTGCAGATGATATGGCCCTGTTTGCTGAAACAATGGAAGAAGCACGGGAGCAAATCCTTGAACTAAAGAAACAAGCAGCTAAAATTGGTCTTCACATCTCCTCTGAAAAAACAAAGATATTGACAAATATCAAGCACTCATGTAAATACCTCAAAGTTCAAGAACAGAAGTTTGAATTAGTAAAAGAATTCAAATATCTCGGAGAATGGATTAGTTGGAATGCTGGGTAAAGCAAGGCAATGGAATCCAGAAAAAAATAAACTTGAATTGGCCTTCCAACGAACAAAAAATACATACAACAAAAAATCCCTTTCATGGGGGTCCAAAATTACACATTACAAGACAGTGATTAAGCCAGAAGCACTGTATGCAGCAGAAACACTTAACATGAATTTCAAAGGCCAAATGGAGAAACTTGAGGTAAAGGAAAGAAAAATTTTAAGAAAAATCATTGGGTCAAAATTTCAAAACAATAGGATTATATACATCAAAAATGAAACTCTCTACAAGAAAATTGAAAAACTTTCAGATTCTATGCGAAAAAGGAGAATAAACTTTTATGGTCATCTTCTCAGAATGAATTCCAACAGGTTAACTAAACAAATCTTTGACTTCCTCCGTAACCGAAAAACGAAGACCAACTGGTTTAAAGAAACTGAGAAAGACCTAGTGGAATTAAATATTTCAGAAAATTCACTTATTGTTCGAACTGTTATATTAATTACTAAAGATGAAAACATAAGGTTCCAAGGCAAATCCACACAAAAGTCCAAATCCTTCATCTCGGAAGAAGAGAGGAAAAGAAGATCAGAAAGAGTGAAGAAATACTGGGCCCTAAGAAAAGAACAACGCACAAAGAAATGATTGATCCAGCGTACCCCAAAGAGGGTAAAACGAAACAAGAATAAATACTCATAATCACTGTAAACGATATTCACTCCTTGTGACTATACACTTCAATCTGTACTACTCTTGATGCGAATTTCTTACACTAGTTGTTTTCCTTCCGAGAAGATACTGTTAATGGCTCTTACACTGGCCATTGTACCTCATTCTTTTTAATTTTCTGCACGCAGTCATTGTGTTAGTTACTCTGCTGTTAGGAAGTCTCTGTTTTAGCTCTAATTACTGAAATGTTTTCATCGTGGTCTTTTTATCAGAGTTATTTGGGAGGAAGTAATATTTGTTCGGATCTTCCCGGAAAGTACTCTCTCTAAATTTCAATAGTGAGCCCGCGCCGTCCGGCACAGCTGATCAGGGCTACGGGTGAAGGACAGAGAGCGCGAGTTAGTCCGCCATTGAAGGCGTACCACTACCATTACGAGTAGAATGTCACACGCGCTCTGTTAGTTCTGCCGCCTTCCTTACAGCAACTGTTTCTTAAAAAAATTTGCTTTTGATCTTATCTCAGCTTCATGGTGAAGTGCCAATCATTTCGCTAATGGTCATACTCATTATTATATTCGCTCTTACGTAAGACGCTGTGTGAAATTCCAGAAGTTTGTAAAGAAAAAATGCTTAGCTATGATTTTGCGTTTGACGCATATTACACCATATGTTGCTGCTTATGAAATTTAGCTAACACATTAAATTATTGTTTAGTCATGTGATGAAGCCGCTATCTAGGAAAGGATGTTGCCCGTATTATTACGAGGGGCGTTCAGAAAGTAAGCTCCGATCGGTCGCGAAATGGAAACGACTATGAAAATCCGATAAAGCTTTGCACAGATGTGTTGGGTAGTGTCTCTAGCATAACCCCAGTTAGCATCACGTCGCTCTTCTCATTTCTGAGCTCGCAGTGAGTGCGTAAAGATGTCTAGAAAATAGTGTCTGCCGCCAAGTACGAGGGCCTGGTGAGAAATTTCGCCTGAAGCTATGCAGCTAACATTACATAACTGTCGTGCTGTTTCTTCTTCAAGACAATTCTCAGCCGCATTCTGCAGGGGCAATGAAGATGCTCCTGCATCGTTTTCAAATGGAAATGTGAGATTACCCACAATACAGTCCGCAATTGTCTCCCCCTGAGTTTCATCTCTGGTCACATGAACCGCTGTCTTTGAAGACAACATTTTGACACAGACAACGAGGTGTAGGCCAGCGTGGAGCACTGGCGGCTGCCTTCTATGATGAGGCTATTGAAAAGTTGGTACAACGCTATGACAAAAGTCTAAGTCAGAACGGCGACTACGTAGAGAAGTAGCTGAAAGGTGTAGCTAATTGTTACAAGTAAAACATTTCTGATGTTCACTGTGGTTTCAATTTGGCAATCAATCGGAGCTTACTTTCTGAACAGGCCTCGTAACATATGGAACTTTCTTATCTACATTGATATAGTGTAAGCTATAGCATTTATTTCCTTTCCGTCGGTCCAGTACTGTAATTTTAGAAAGTCATCGATAGCTAGTGGAAAGAGAATTTACTAGAATCAAAATAAACGTGAAAATTATTTTCTCTATTGTTACCGCAAAGCGATACAATGAAGTTTGCCGAAAGTATTGATCTCTCTGGTCGCCCATGCTTATTTAATCAGTCACTCTGTTTCGAGATTATGTCGCTATAGCTATGGGAAGGTGAATTTGGACAATTTATACCTACTTTTGGCAAAAGAGGCAAAGGTAAACTTGTTAACAAGGGAAATTCAGCTGCTACTCATAACTGATGAGGTTCCTTCAGGTGAGAAATAGTTAACAGTTTAGACATAAATCGCCAATTCTGTGGCGATTTTGGCGGAATCGTGTAATAGTGAACCACTGGAATGGAAACTTGGCATAGGATTTTCTCCCTGTTCTGCACAAGAGAAACATGAAAATAATTCGCAGCAACTAGTGTACCATATTTTGGTTCTTATCCCCATTTAGACTGAAGTGTGAATTTCTTCATCATAATTATCTTTTAATCCGTTAAATATAGATCATATACAGATGTATAATCTATTTTAACCATAATGAGTAGTGTCAAGCGGTTCTTAAAGTAATGGCTATCATGTTTTCGTAAACTTGTTATCCACAGATAAACAGGCATCAAATGTGTTTACACGAATGGAACAATGCTGCATTTTTGTTAGAGAGTAGAACAGACTCAACAAAACTTTGTCGTAACTCTGAAACTGCGAGCACACTGACGATTTGTAGAACCTTGCATACACGTCGTAGACTGAAGAGACAAAGAAACTGGTATTCCTGCCTAATACCTCCTAGGTGCCCCCCGCAAGCACGCAGAAGACCGCAGTATGACGTGGCATGGACTCGACTAATGTCCGAAGTAGTGACGGAGGGAACTGACACCACGAATCCTGCAGGGCTGTTCAAAAATCCATAAGAGTACGATGTGGTGAAGATACCTTCTGAACAGCCCGTTGCAAGGCATCCAAGATCAATAATGTTCGTGTCTGGGGAGTTTGGTGGCCAGAGGAAGTGTTTCAACTCATTACAGTGTCCCTGGAGCCACTGTGTAGCAATTCTGGAAGTGTGGGTTGTTGCATTGTTCCGCTAGAATTGCTCAAGTCCGTCGGAATACACACCAGGATGCTTACGAACGTGTCACTTGTCAGATCGTATCAGGTGTCCCATATCACGGCAACTGCACATACCCTACACCATTAGAGGGCCTCCACCAGCTTGAACAGTCCCTTGCTGACATGCAGGGTCCACGGATTCATGAGGTTGTCTCGATGCCCGTACACGTTCATCCGCTTATACAATTTGAAACGAGACTCGCCCGACCGGGCAACATGTTTTCTGTCATCAATAGTCGGTGTTGGCGAGCCCAGGTGAGGTATAAATCTTTGTGTCGGTGAGGTATAAATCTTTGTGTCGAGCAGTCATTAAGGGTACACGAGTGGGCCTTTGGCTCCAAAAGCCCATATCGATGATCTGTTTATGCATCCGGTTCTTTCAGGTTGGAGTTGATACTCTTCGCTTGGACGTTGTTGCATAATCCCTGTTTTTGGGACTCCTGTTTGACAAAAAGCAGGCATGGTTCTCCCATATTCACCAAATAAAGACTAGCTGCATGACACCTTAGCCTCCTGACGTCTGGACTACACTACTGTACTTCATATTTACAGGTCCTGGTCTTATCCCACCTGGACTATGATTGACACTTTCGCTCTGAAATAATTGAACTCATTCCATCATCGCAGGGTGAGGCAGACAATTGATGCCTTCCAGACTAGTCATGCAGACAGGCTTCTCACCAAACCAGTAATCTTATCTCTTCAGTTTCAACGGTAGAAACTCTTCTCCATCTACATTTGCACTCTGCAAATCACCTGGCGGTGTGTGGCGAGGGGTGCCTTGTGCACCAGTACCACTTCCTCCTTCTCCTGTTACAATTGCATACCGTTTGCTGGAACAACGATCGCTGGTAAGTTTTTGCGTAGGACTGAATTTCTCTAATTTTCTCTTCATTGTCTTTTCGCGAGATAGAAGTAAGATGGAGAAGTATATCTGTTGACTCTTCCAGGAATATACACTCTCGAATCTATAACAGTAGACCATAACGTGATACCAAATACACCGTTTTCAGCGTATGCCATTGGAGCTGGCTGTTCATCTACGTGACATTTTAGGAGTTACCAAATGAACCTGTAACGAAATGTGCTGCTCTTCTTTAGATTTTCTTTATTTCCTATATCAGTCCTATTTGGCACAGCTCCCATCCCAACGAGCAGTATTCAAGTACCGATCGAACGAGTGTTTTGTAAGTTACTCCCTATGTTCATGAACGACTTTTCCTGAGGATTCTTTCTATGAATCTCAGATTTTCATCGGCCTTACTTGCGATTAAATTTATGTGGCTGTTTCACATCAAATCTCTCCGTATGCATACTCCTACATATTTTATGGAAGTAGCTGCTTCCAGTGATCGCTTTGCAATTTTGTAATCATACAGTAAAGGGCCTTTCTATGTACTCGCAAATACATTACATTTGTTTATGTTGAAAACCTTCTTCCTGCATTTATACGCAGTTTTATAGCGTTGGGACTTCTCTGTATGCAACAAAATCATCCCCGAAATGCCTGGTGTAACTTTCTTCGTTATGGACAAAGTCTTTTATGTATATTTTGAAAAGTAATGGTCCTATAATACTCCCTGGGGCCCACCCAAAGTTGCTTGTAGTTCTGAAGACTTTTCTCCATTCAGAATGACATGCTGTGTTCTGTCTGCTAGAAACTCTTTAGTCTAGTCACACAGTCGATCTCATATTCCATACCCTCCTATTCTTTTCATTAGGCATAACTGTATCGAATGCTTTTCGGAAGTCAAAGAACTAGGCATCTACCTGACTGCCTGTATCTACTGCTTTCTGGACGAACAAAGCGTGGTGGGTTTCGGACGATCGTTGTTTTCGGAACCCATGATATATGGAAGCTCAGTAAATTTCCTTTTGTAAACTGCTTACACAAAATCATCACCAACATCTGGAAGCAGGAACAGGTCCCATATGATTGGAAAGAAGTAGTTGTGTGCCCTATATACAAGAAGGGGGACCCAACAAATTGTTCAAACTACAGTGGAATTGCATTACTAAACACAACATATAAAATTCTGACAAATATACTGTTAGCAAGGATAAGCCCTTACGTTGAAGACTCCCTAGATGATGCCCAATGTGGATTTAGACCTAACAGATCGACTATTGACAATATATATGTCCTAAGGATGTTGGGTGAAAAGAAATATGAATTCAATCAAAATGTACATATGCTTTTCATTGATTTTAAAAAAGCTTTTGACAGTATCAACAGGGAATATTTATGGAAGTGCATGAGGCAGATTGGCATCCCTAACAAATTGATAAATTTAATAAAATCTTGCACTTTAAACTCAAAATACAAAATAAAAGTAGCCAGCAAACTTTCTGAAGAATTTGAGGTTAAAACTGGAGTCAAACAAGGGGATTCACTCTCACCAGTTCTTTTTAACATAGTAATCAATAGAATAATTCAAAAAGTAAAGCTACTACAAATTGGAGCACAACTGGAAAGCAAAATTAATATTGTAGCATACGCTGATGACATTGCATTATTATCTGACAGTGAGAATGATTTGAAGCTTCTTACAGCACAATTAATTAAAGCCACAAATGGCACAGGCCTCCAGCTGAATACAGACAAAACAATGTACTTTATCTTATCCCGCTATCCATCAAATAATAATGTACTGCAAATTAATAACACAGCTTTCACAAAGACAAATGAATTTAATTACCTTGGTACAATAGTAACCTCTGACAACTCCATAAAAATTGAAATAGAATCACGAATTCAGAAGGCTAACAAATGCTACTATAGTCTCTTGACAGTTTTCAAAAGCAAGTTAATTTCTAGGAACACCAAACTACAAGTATACAAATCATTGATTATACCAGTACTCACCTATGGATCTGAAACCTGGACTCTCACAAAAAAAGAGGAAAACAGATTAAGAGTATTTGAACGAAAAATTTTGAGAAAAATATTTGGACCCATAAGAGATAGGATCAGTGATGAATGGAGATTGCTAAATAACAATGAAATTTACAAATTATATAAAGACTCCGATATAGTGGCCAAAATTAAAGCCAAAAGACTGAAATGGATAGGGCATGTCATCAGAGCACCACCAAACTGGACCATCAAGAAAGTGACTGAAGAGATTCCCACCGGAAGACGACCTCTTGGACGCCCACGCATGAGATACTTGGACAATATTCAATACGATCTCAGAAAACTAGGACATGACAGACAGTGGCAAATTACTTGTAAAGACAGAGCAAAGTGGTTCAACATTGTCCATTCTGCAGCAAAAAGCCTTCATGGATTGTAATGCTTAATAATAATAATAATAATAATGTTGGTTCCTACAGAGGAGTGTTTGGGTCTCCACAAACGTCATACCCGACCATAAAATATACTCCAAATTTCTATAATGTACCGTCGTCAGAGATACAGGCCTATAGTTTTGTTCGTCTGTTCGACGACCCTTCTTCAAAAAGGGAATGACTCGTGGTTTCTTCCTACCAATAGAAACGCTTCGTTCCTCAAGAGTCACACGGCTCACTGTTGCTAGGAGAGAGGAAAACCCTTTCGCATACACTGTCTAGAATGCATTTGGCATCCCATCAGGTCCAGCAGCTTATCCTGTGTTGACCGATTTCAATTGATTTTTCTGTCTCTTTGTCACTTATTTCGATATCTATCACTTTTTCGTATATGCGACGACTTAAAGGAGGAACGTCAATGCCAGCTTCCTCTGTGAAACAATTTTGGGGGAAGATATCTAGTATTTCAGTCTTTTCTGTGTCATTCTCTGTTTCAATGCCATTATGATCAGAGAGTGTCTCGGCAGATCGATTCGATCGGTTAGCTGATTTAACATAAGACTAGAAATTATTAGGATTTATGTCAAGTTGATAGCTGTAGTTTTACTTTCGTTGAAACCTTCACGCATAGCTCTCATTAAGCTAAATCTGTCTTTGTTTAGTTTTTGTTTACCTGTGAAGCTTTGGCCACTCTGCTTAAATTTGCAGTGAAACTATCTTTGCTTTCGTAACGGCCTCCTAACGTGGTAGTCGGACCGCAGTGGGTCTTTTCCATTCCTTACAATTTTGTTAGCGACGTACTTGTGTACGGCGTACTGACGACGCCCTTGAACTTTGTCCATTGATTTTCGACGTTGTCAGTGCTAGAGATGAAATTTTCATGATGACCTCTCAGGTAATCTGGAATCTGTCTCTTGTCGATCTTGCTAAACATAAAGATCTTCCTACTTTGCTTACTTAAGTTCTCATTGGCTGGAAATTTCCTGGTAATCCTTCTCGTCAAATTCCTTTTACACACAAGGTGAATAGATCTCCTGACACTCGTCCAAGGGTCGGTAAACAATTAGGTTGTGTGAAACATGCTGGCAGATTAAATCTGCCAGGAAGTTTCATATCAGCGCACACTCCGCTGCAGAGTGAAAATCTCATTCTGGAATTAGAATATGTCTCGCGCACCTGTGCCGGGACCTCCATATAACCCACTTCCTGTGCTTTTCCAGACCTAAAGTTTGTCCCCCAAGGTCATTCGACGCCTGTATGTCTCAGTTCTTCAGTACTAGAAGTATCACGGTACTTACGTCATTTACACTGATGGCTCTTAAACTACAAATAGGATGGCACATACTTATACATATTCTCAAGATGAGGAACAACATTTGCTGCTTGGTGAGTGTAATGTTTTTACAGTGCAGCTAACAACTGTTAACAGAATCATACGATTTATTAAACAGCCCTCTATCGACCGCATTTTGATTTCGACTGACTCAATGATCAGTCTCCAAGCTATAGATCGATGGTACTTTTCTAGACCTGTGATGTCCGCTGTTCATACCTTCCTCTTTGGTCTTGGTCCTACTTCCCGCTCAGTTGCTTTCTAGTCATGTGGGTATCCCGTGGAAAGAAATGGCCGACTACTGGGTTAGAGAAGCGATTACT
This sequence comes from Schistocerca nitens, assembly GCF_023898315.1. Classification (NCBI taxonomy): domain Eukaryota; kingdom Metazoa; phylum Arthropoda; class Insecta; order Orthoptera; family Acrididae; genus Schistocerca; species Schistocerca nitens. The sequence continues at coordinate 629,003,433 of NC_064621.1, forward strand.
CGCCTAACATTCGCTTTGAAGACCTAGGTTTAGATTTTTGGACGCAAATAAGACTTCTCCTCATTCAGAGGTGAGCAACATCTGGTAGGCTACAGCATTCTATGGTTAATATCACACTATCAAGGAGACTATAGCCGTGTGGAGTTCCTCCTTCCGTTCCTACCAGATGCTATCCATTGTCCTAAGTCTCCTCCACATCGTCGTACCAGACTAGCCCATAGTTATATCTTTTGCAATGAGTCATCCCTACGTAGGTTGCAGGACCTTACAACGAGTAGCTCACATTCTGGTGGAATACCCCCACCTCCTGGCTCTCACAAGATCTTTGCCTGTAATACTGACGGACTAAGAACGGACGGTTGAAGTAGTTCTTCGCTTTTTCCGAGACAGTGGTTTTCATTCTGAAATGTTATGTTTTAAACAACTTTCAGTTTGGTGAGGGGGCAGGATGTTTGGTGTTTGTGTCGTCTCACGCCGCATGCTAAGCCTAAGGAATCCTCTACTCCACCTCTCCTGCCAGCTGCCTTGGTCATCCATCATTTATTTTATTTGCTTTTAGATTCAGTTAGCCCTTTTTTTCCCTCAACACCCTATTTTATTTTGTTTTGAGGTTAGCAAACGGATGAACGTAAGACATTAAGGATCGCTTATTCTTGATGCTAACTGATGAAGAAAGAACAGTTGGAAAGGTTTTTATACTTCCTCTGAGATAGTGGGTGCTGTTACCATCTTTAACTCTGTGACTATAATGGCTCAGGGCTGGGACGGCTGTTTGAGGGACGGCCTTTGACCTGACTTGTCCCCATGTAGTACAACTTGTCTTATTTCAAATGTGTAATGCATGACCAACTCATGGTATTCTTTCAGAGAGACTGAAACATGCCGTTGTTAAACCCATCTTTAACAAAGATGATAACGAGAACTGTCAATGACAACCGACCTGTTTCACTGCTGACATCATTTTTCAAATTTTCGCAGGAGGTAATGATGTTTAGAATAGTATATCACTCGGACAGCCATAATATCCTTGATAAAGATAGACTGGATTTCTGAAGAGTTGCTTTACTGAGAATGCCATTTACTTGTGACTCGCACAAATTTTACAGCCATTAAATAACAGAATAGCACTGGTTGGTAATTCCTCTGATCTGTCTATGGCATTTTACAGAGTGAATCACGGTATTTTCCTAGATAAACTGATGTTTTATGGGATTGATGGTATAGCCAACCAATTCCCATTCACATGTCTTACTTGGTGATTCAACTAATGCTTCCAGGGACGTTATTCTAACTGGGCAGAAATCATGTATGGCGCTCCCCAAGCCTTAATCTTAGGTCATGTGTTGTTCCTCATATACACTGCTGGCCACCGTAAATGCAACACCCTGAAGGAAGCATCCGAATCAAGTGAAATTTACACCATGGGTTTGCAGCGATGAGATATGCAACTGATTAGAATTTCAGCGCAGACGCACATCACGCGCGCCTGTGGCGCCACCTCATAGCGCCATTTAAGGCTTGGCGATTTCGACGAGTGTACGTTCGGCACGTGTGTTTACCTTGTGGTTGTTTCACAAGACGATCAGTTATGCCTCGTAGACAACAGCGAACATCGTTTGATCAAGTATCCGAGATCGACAGAGGAAGGATAGTGGCTTACCGAGATTGTTGATTATCATGCAGAGAAATCGCTAGTCGTGTTGGACGAAACCAAACAACTGTAATGCGGATATGTGACCGTTGGATGCAGGAGCGTACGACGGACCGACGTGGTCGATCGCATTCACCTCGGTGCACCACTGCACGTGCTGATAGGCAAATTGTGCGCATGTCAATGACGGATCGCTCAGTGACATCCCCAACCATAGCACAGCACATTGCGTCTGTAACGCATCATCCAGTGTCTGTGCGTACCATTCGACGCCGTTTACAGCAGAGTGGTCTGTCCGCAAGACGTCCATTGCTTCGTCTACCATTGACGTAGAACCACAGACGTCTCCGTCGCCAATGGTGTGACGACAGACGGATGTGGACGGCAGAATGGAATGACGTTGTCTTTACTGACGAGGCACGCTTCTGTCTGCAGCACCACGATGGTCGGATTCGAGTGTGGAGACACCGTGGAGAGAGGATGCTGGACAGCTGCATTATGCACCGCCACACTGGTCTTGCACCGGGTATTATGGTATGGGGCGGTATTGGCTATTACTCTCGCACGCCTCTAGTACGCATTGCCGGTACTTTAAATAGCCGGCGCTACATATCCGAGGTGCTGGAGCCAGTTGTCCTTCCTTACCTTCAGGGCTCTGCCACAGCCATATTTCAACAGGATAATGCGCGACCACACGTGGCACGCATTGTCCAAAGGTTCTTCGTCAATAACCAGATTGAATTGCTTCCCTGGCCGGCTCGCTCTCCGGATCTTTCGCCGATAGAAAACATGTGGTCCATGGTTGCTCAACGAGTGACCCAGATTACATCCCCAGCTGCCACACCAGAAGATCTTTGGCGACGTGTGGAAGCTGCTTGGGCTGCTGTACCCCAGGAACACATCCAACGCCTCTTTGACTCAATGCCGAGACGTGTGGCAGCGGTGATCTCCAACAATGGCGGCTACTCTGGCTACTGATTCTGGCAGGAACCACATGTCACAGACGTCTGTAAACGTAATCATTTGATACTTCGTCAACATGTTATCTAAAAAATAAATTTTTTTGTGCTACCTCTTGTCTTTCTTGGTGTTGCATTTACTGTGGCCAGCAGTGTACATAAATGATCTTCCACATAATATACGACAAGAAGAATAGTTCTTTTTGTAGATGACACTAGTATTATAATCAATGCAGCCATACTTGCATCAGCTCAAGAATTGGTAAACTATGTTCTTAAAAGTACCATTGACTGGTTTTCTGCGAATGGACCCACCTTCACTTTTAAAAATACACAAGATATTCAGTGATGCAGATCTAGGTGTACTACGACTATGATAAGTGTCACACATGGTGAGGAAATAATAAATAGGGCGGGTATTTTGCGTCAAATTCTGAAAGTGGCAGGAGTAAAATACAGGGAGCGAAAGGCTATTTACAATTTGTACAGAAACCAGATGGCAGTTATAAGGGTCGAGGGACATGAAAGGGAAGCAGTGGTTGGGAAGGGAGTGAGACAGGGTTGTAGCCTCTCCCCGATGTTATTCAGTCTGTATACTGAGAAAGCAGTAAAGGAAACAAAAGAAAAATTCGGAGTAGGTATTAAAATCCATGGAGAAGAAATAAAAACGTTGAGGTTCGTCGATGACATTGTAATTGTGTCAGAGACAGCAAACGACTTGTAAGAGTTGCTGAACGGAATGGACAGTGTCTTGAAAGGAGGATATAAGATGAACATCAACAAAAGCAAAACGGGGATAATGGAATGTAGTCGAATTAAGTCGGGTGATGCTGAGGGAATTAGATTAGGAAATGAGACACTTAAAGTAGTAAACGAGTTTTGCTATTTGGGGAGCAAAATAACTGATGATGGTCGAAGTAGAGAGGATATAAAATGTAGACTGGCAATGGCAAGGAAAGCGTTTCTGAAGAAGACAAAATTTGTTAACATCGGGTATAGATTTAAGTGTCCGGAAGTCGTTTCTGAAAGTATTTGTATGGAGTGTAGCCATGTATGGAAGTGAAACATGGACGATAAATAGTTTGGACAAGAAGAGAATAGAACCTTTAGAAATGTGGTGCTACAGAAGAATGCTGAAGATTAGATGGGTAGATCACATAACTAATGAGGAGTTATTGAATAGAATTGGGGAGAAGAGGAGTTTGTGGCACAACTTGACAAGAAGAAGGGACCGGTTGGTAGGACATGTTCAGAGGCATCAAGGGATCACAAATTTAGCATTGGAGGGCAGCGTGGAGGGTAAAAATCGTAGAGGGAGGCCAAGAGATGAATACACTAAGCAGATTCAGAAGGATGTAGGTTGCAGTAAGTACTGGGAGATGAAGAATCTTGCACAGGATAGAGTAGCATGGAGAGCTGCATCAAACCAGTCTGAGGACTGAAGACAACGTGATATCAAAGCTATGCTTTAAATCGAAAAGACTGAAAGAATGTCAGGTGAAAAAGGTCAAAGGGCTGCAATTTGAAAATGCATGTAGTGGGCACAGGTCGTCCTTGGTCTGATAATGTACTTAGCCTGACCAGTGCGTTGTAGCGCGTAATGGTACAGAAAGTTCATGTGTCACATTCTTAATCAACGTGTTTTAATGTTTCGTACTCTCTACTAGGCAGAAACAAGGTGGTGGGAAATAGTCGAGGTGCATCTGTCTCTGCCACGAGAACTTGGAGAATAGTTGACGGAGGCTGGTGTCCAGATGACGAGAACCCTCTACACCTATTGGGATTATTTTCCTAATGCTTTTATAAGGAAGGTGTATGTAAGTATATGTGGGCTGTTTTTTAGAAAATGAATGTGTGACAAGAAACCCAATACAAATGCAATACATACAAATTGTTTTACTCTGTTTCATACCTTGCCAAACAAAGCATAGTTACTAGTCTCTGTAAACTAACCTGGAAATATGGCAAAGACATACAACGGTCCCCCTTTTTGCTAGGACACATTTGTTTTGTTTAATTCCAAACATGTTTCACCACAGTTATTACTTTCAGTGTTCTTTAAATTGGCCTGTGTATATTGCTAAATTTCGTACAGTTTTTGTTTGGGAAACTGTTTGGTGTGGTTTGCTATTCATAGCTTGTTACGGTGCTGTAACAGTGTTTACTCCGTTTTCTCGTAATCGTTGATGGGATGTTAATATCTCGTTGTGGCTTACACGCACTTGTCGCTGCACATTTACGTTTCAGCTGCGCTGTGGACAGTGGGTTGTTTTACTACTTCATTCTTGACTGTCGGCCGCGGAGTTTGTTTCCTTGCGATTTCATTTTGTTTGTGGCAGTGTGTGCACTCTCGCGCGTGTGTCTTTCTCTTGTTTGTTAGTTTCCATGCAGTGACGAGTAAACATTCTGCTCACGAGACTACGGCTGTGAGAATCCTTGCAGTGACGAGTAAACATTCTGCTCTCGAGACTACGGCTATGAGAAAACATTTAGCAGACAAATAAAAATCACATACAGCTCAGGAATGGTTAGCTACAGCAACGATAAGCCGCAAAGGAACGGCTTTTGCCCCTAATTACGGGAATATTTAATTTACAGTTCATATTTTAAGCAACAATTAAACGTAGGCCTTGTCCGAACCTCCCTGTACTGCAGGTGACATGTCGCATTAATACAGACCTGTAGCTGACCTTCGAGTAACTCCTGCAGCTCACATACCTCTGATCTCTTTACCGATTCATCTCTTCGTCTCTCTCTACGATTTTTACCCCCCGCGCTTCGCGCCAGCACTAAATTGGTGATCCCTTGATGCCTCGGACTGTGTCCTACCAACCGATCACTTCTTTTAGACAGCTTGTACCACAAATTTCTCTTCTTCCCAATTCTATTCAGCACCTCGTCTACCCATGTAATCTTCAGAATTATTCTGCAGAACCACATTTCAGAAGTTTCTATTCTCTTCTCTTAACTCTTTATCGTCCACGGTTCACTTCCATACGTGGCTACACTCCATACAAATACTTTAAGAAAGGATTTTCTGACGCTTAAATCTATACTCGGTGATAGCAAATTTCTCTTCTGCACTTCAAATCCTCCCTACTTCGACCATCAACAGTTGTTTTGCTTCCCAAACAACAAAACTCATCTGCTACTTCAAGTGTCTCATTTGCTAATCTAATTCCCTCAGCATCACCTGATTTAATTCGAATACATTCCATTATCCTCGTCTTGCTTTTGTTGATGTTCATCTTATATCCTCCTACTGTCCATTCCGCTTAACTGTTCTTCCAAGTCCTTTGCTGTCTCTGACAGAATTACAATGTCACCAGGAAACCTCAAAATTTTTATTTCTTCTCTGTGGACTCTAATTCTTACAAAAAAATTTCTTTTGTTTCCTTTACTGCTTGCTCAATATACAGATCGAATAACATCGAGGATAGTCTACAACCTTGTCTCATTTTCTCAACCACTGCTTCCCTTTAGTGCCACTTTACTCCTATAACTGGTGTCTGGTTTCTGTATAAATGGTAAATAGCATTTTGCTCCCTGTATTTTACACCTGCAACCTTAAGAATATGGAAAAGAGTATTCTAGTCAACATAGTCAAAGGCTTTCTCTATGTCTACAAATGCAGTAAACATAGTTTGGCCTTTCCTTAATGTATCTTCTACATGAAGTTGTAGGGCCGGTATTGCCTCGTTTGTTGCTACCATCCTCCGCAATCCAAACCGATCTTCCCCGAGGTCCGTTTCTAACACAATATAAACTAAACAATAAGAAATCTCATGTCAACATATTCCTAATCTACATAAAGTTTCTGTCCTACATTTCAGAAACAATAAAGAAGAAAGGCCCTGAAGATGCCACAACTGTGGTAAATCGTTTTTGGTTATGAATCAAAACAAAAAAAGAATTATGTTCTTGGAAGTAAGTGGAACCTCCTTAATTAATTATTTTTTCCAAGCACTAGAACAGAACTTATAATTCCATTATGATTCTATACAGTACTATGTATGGTAACAGCAACAAATACTAATGGGCTTCTAGCTTCATCAATGTCTTCCTAAGGGAATAAAATTCAGAAACACCGTATAATGGGTGTAAATAGGCGATTTAGGACGTTCCATGCAGAATAAGTTACAGAAAGCGCGGGCATGTAATTATTAATGAGAAGGCAATGATAACATCATTACGGTTTTACTATTACCATAATCCATACGTTGAAAGGGTACGAGCAAAGAGATTGATTGTGACTATATCTTTTAGAGGCTATGTGCTCAATATACAGCATGTGATCAAATGTATCCGGACACCTAGCTGCAAATGACTTACAAGTTCGTGGCGCCCTCCATCGGTAATGCTGGAATTCAGTATGGTGTTGGGCCACCCTTAGCGTTGATGACAACTTCCACTCTCGCAGGCATACATTCAATCTTGTGCTGGAAGGTTTCTTGGGGAATGGCAGCCCATTCTCCACGGAGTGCTGACTGAGGAGAGGTATCGATGTCGGTCGGTGAGGCCTGACAGGAATTCGGCGTTCCAAAACATCCCAAACATGTTCTGCCCCGAATTGCTCTTCAAGTGTGGGAAGCAAGAAAGTGCTTAAAACATCAATGTAGGCCTGTGCTGTGATAGTACCACGCAAAACAACAAGGGGTACAAGCACCCTCCATGAAACACACGACCACACCACAACACCACCGCCTCCGAATTTTACTGTTGGCACTACACACGTTGGCAGACGACGTTCACCGGGCATTCGCCATACCCACACCCTGCCATCGGATCACCACGTTGTGTACCGTGATTCGTCACTGCACACAACGTTTATCCACTGTTGAATCGTCCAATGTTTACGCAACTTACACCAACCGAGGCGTCATTTGGCATTCACCGGCGTGATGTGTGGCTTATGAGCAGCCGCTCGACCATGAAATCCAAGTCTTCTCACCTCCCGCCTAACTGAGAAAAATGTTTAACTGTGTGTGAAATCTTATGGAAGCGCAAAGGTCATCAGTCCCTAAGCTTACACACTACTTAACCTAAATTATTCTAAGGACAAACACACACACCCACGCCCGAGGGAGGACTCGAACCTCCGCCGGGACTAGCCGCACAGTCCATGACTGCAGCGCCTCTGACCGCTCGGCTAATCCCGCGCGGCCCGCCTAACTGTCATAGTACTTACAGTGGATCCTGATGCAGTTTGGAATTCCTGTGTGATGGTCTGGATAGATGTCTGCCTAATACACATTACGGCCCACTTCAACTGTCGGCGGTCTCTGTCAGTCAACAGATGTGGTCGGACGGAACGCTTTTGTGCTGTACGTGTCCCTTTACGTTTCCGCTACACTATCACATCGGAAACAGTGGACTTAGGGATGTTTAGGAGTGTGGAAATCTGACGCACAGACGTATGACACAAGTGACATCCAGTCACCTGACCACGTTTGAAGTCCGTGAGTTCCGCGGATTGCCCCATTCTGCTCTCTCAGAATGTCTAATGACTACTGAGGTCCCTGATATGGAGTACCTGGCAGTAGGTGGTAGCTCAATGCACTTAATACGAAAAACGTACGTTTTTGGGGGTGTCTGGATACTTTTGATCACATAGTGTGTCTTGGCGACGGAAGAAATGTAGTGAAAAAAACGTCGTCACTGCTAGCATGGCAGATATATTCGGCACAGGGCCAAGCAATCCGCTTAGTGCTCCAATGCCATGAATTGAGTGCAGGTAGAAGGAAACAGCACTGTCTATAATACACTCCTGGAAATGGAAAAAAGAAGACATTGACACCGGTGTGTCAGACCCACCATACTTGCTCCGGACACTGCGAGAGGGCTGTACAAGCAATGATCACACGCACGGCACAGCGGACACACCAGGAACCGCGGTGTTGGCCGTCGAATGGCGCTAGCTGCGCAGCACTGGTAGCATGCCGCGACAGCGTGGACGTGAACCGTATGTGCAGTTGACGGACTTTGAGCGAGGGCGTATAGTGGGCATGCGGGAGGCCGGGTGGACGTACCGCCGAATTGCTCAACACGTGGGGCGTGAGGTCTCCACAGTACATCGATGTTGTCGCCAGTGGTCGGCGGAAGGTGCACGTGCCCGTCGACCTGGGACCGGACCGCAGCGACGCACAGATGCACGCCAAGACCGTAGGATCCTACGCAGTGCCGTAGGGGACCGCACCGCTACTTCCCAGCAAATTAGGGACACTGTTGCTCCTTGGGTATCGGCGAGGACCATTCGCAACCGTCTCCATGCAGCTGGGCTACGGTCCCGCACACCGTTAGGCCGTCTTCCGCTCACGCCCCAACATCGTGCAGCCCGCCTCCAGTGGTGTCGCGACAGGCGTGAATGGAGGGACGAATGGAGACGTGTCGTCTTCAGCGATGAGAGTCGCTTCTGCCTTGGTGCCAATGATGGTCGTATGCGTGTTTGGCGCCGTGCAGGTGAGCGCCACAATCAGGACTGCATACGACCGAGGCACATAGGGCCAACACCCGGCATCATGGTGTGGGGAGCGATCTCCTACACTGGCCGTACACCACTGGTGATCGTCGAGGGGACACTGAATAGTGCACGGTACATCCAAACCGTCATCGAACCCATCGTTCTACCATTCCTAGACCGGCAAGGGAACTTGCTGTTCCAACAGGACAATGCACGTCCGCATGTATCCCGTGCCACCCAACGTGCTCTAGAAGGTGTAAGTCAACTACCCTGGCCAGCAAGATCTCCGGATCTGTCCCCCATTGAGCATGTTTGGGACTGGATGAAGCGTCTTCTCACGCGGTCTGCACGTCCGGCACGAACGCTGGTCCAACTGAGGCGCCAGGTGGAAATGGCATGGCAAGCCGTTCCACAGGACTACATCCAGCATCTCTACGATCGTCTCCATGGGAGAATAGCAGCCTGCATTGCTGCGAAAGGTGGATATACACTGTACTAGTGCCGACATTGTGCATGCTCTGTTGCCTGTGTCTATGTGCCTGTGGTTCTGTCAGTGTGATCATGTGATGTATCTGACCCCAGGAATGTGTCAACAAAGTTTCCCCTTCCTGGGACAATGAATTCACGGTGTTCTTATTTCAATTTCCAGGAGTGTACATTACACTACAGTATATAAAAAATAAGTATCTGGACAACTACCATTGGACACTAATACGGGGCGTGTGCACCGTTCACCTTTCTGACGGCTTGAACTCTACTCAAGAAACTTTCAGTGATTTGTCTTAATGTCTGTATTCAAGAACGGAAAACATATAAGGTGGTGCCTAGGCCACTGAGGTATGGGCCGATATCGGCGTTCTAACTCATCCCCTTGGTGTTCCTTTGTGTTAAAGTAGGTAGGTGAGTGCACTTCAGGAGTGTTATAGTTCACAAAACATTGTCTCACAGATACCGCTTCATGAGAAGGTACACTGTCAAGCTGATATCAACAGTCACCGCCTCTAAACTGTTTCTCTAATGTACGCAGTATAGAATTTTCTTAAGTGTAGGACGCACCCTAAGCATGAAAAGCTCCTCTTGTGTGCTTCACTGTTGGCACTAAATATCACTACACGCAACGTTCTCCAAACATTCGCCACCCCAAACCCTTCCACCGGATTGCTACAGGCTCAGTCGTTTTCAGTCATCCACTGTTCAGTGTGTCTCTGTTTACAGCACGTAAAGCGTCGCTTAGCACTGGCTGTGTGTGGCTTACGAGGAGCTGCTCGACCATCATACCCCACAATCATTGTGGTAGCTGGACTTCTGGTGGTACTTTGGAACTCGTTAGAGATTTCTTCCGCTGACTGTATGCCATTTTTCACAACCGACCTCCGCAATGGTCGACGAGCTCTGGCCACCCGTAAGCGATGTCTGGCTAGTCTTGGTTTAGCGGTGGTTGTTCCTCCAGGTTTCCACGTCACAGTCGCACCACCAACCGTCGACTAGGACAGCTTTACAAGGTTTGAACGTCTTTAACAGATTTCTTACGCGAGAGACATCCAGTGAGTGTTGCACGTTAGAAGTCACTAAGCTGTCCTCACCAACACATTCTGTTTTTGCTGCTTCTCCACCTACAACACAACTTCTCTTAAACTGGTGGGTGCGCCTCTCTCAGCGACTTGCGGTAAATTCCGCACTACACAAGGGTGTCTGGATTCTATTGATGAGAGATTGTACTCAGCGCTCGAGATGGCGTGAAGTACGAGTCTTCCTCAGAAGGCTATTACGAATTCTTCACCGAATTATTAAAACAATTTAAAACACGCATTTGAACTTATCGTACTCCATGACTGGCAATGCGTTTAAAAGCTTTAAGAAAATATTATTATAGAACTCTTTCCAGTAATTGGGACTTCTTTTATGTGTAGACTTACTTATATAAGGTTGTGTGTGTATTGTGTGTGCATTGAACTGTGGACCTGGAAACGACGCGCAGGCTTTTGCCCGCCATAGCCCGCAGTGTTCCAAACCAGGCCACAGCAGTCCACCCACCCCACCGCCGCCCCACATCGAACCCAGGGTTATTGTGCGGTTTGACCACCTGTGGACACCCCCTCCCCCTCCCCTTCCGCCCTCCCCGGGAACGTTTCATACCAGACGAGTGTAACCCCAATGTTTGCATGATAGAGTAATTATTGTATACGAGTACGTGGAGAGAATTTTTGGGCAGCAATCACCGACATAGTAATAACTGAGGCGGAATAAGGGGAACCAGCCGGCATTCGCCGAGGCAGATGGAAAACCGCCTTGAAAACCATCCACAGGCTGGCTGGCACACCAGACCTCGCCACTAATCCGATGGGCGGATTCGTGCCGGGGACAGGCACGCCTTCCCGCTCGGGAAGCAGCGCGTTAGACCGCGCGGCTAGCTGGGCAGGCTGCATAATGTTAGTTTTATTTATTTAAAAAATATATAGAGTGTTGCCCGTAAGCGATTAAGTTCTTCCAGAGCCTCATAAAATACTACTTTACTTTTATGTAAATCAGTGTAAACTGTATGTTTTTCAAACGCAAAAGTGAACTGCCAAACTATGCATGAAAGCCTTCAGTTATTTCCGGTAAAAGATAAGTTAATTGCATGGCATCTGGAAGCTCATGGGTCTCATACGTCACACTGTGTGTACGTCACCTGGAATCGAAACATGGCCCTGCAAAGATAGACCCCGACAGCTGTGGATATACAGTGGATCATCGAGTGTGGCAATGCCAGTTAGTACATCAGGACACTAAGTATCCGTACGATCTCTGCTGGAAAGTGTTGTTCAGGAACTTAATTGTCAATTAAAGCGGTCACAAAATGTCGGATTTTTATGTTCAGGAACAGAATTTTACTGGAGAATACTGATGGACTGATGGTAACTACCGTCTACAGAGAGACAGTTGTTGCAGTAGATACTTTTTTTTTATCTTATGATCAGTCTCCCACTGGCTAAATACAACCCGCCAACACTTGCTCATCCCTTCTGCATTCTTCATGATAGCGGAACAAACACTGGTAGCAGTTACTTCTGTAAAATATCTGGGAGTATGCGTGCGGCACGATTTGAAGTGGAATGATCATATAAAATTAATTGTTGGTAAGGCGGGTACCAGGTTGAGATTCATTGGGAGAGTGCTTAGAAAATGTAGTCCAGCAACAAAGGAGGTGGCTTACAAAACACTCGTTCGACCTATACTTGAGTATTGCTCATCAGTGTGGGATCCGTACCAGATCGGGTTGACGGAGGAGATAGAGAAGATCCAAAGAAGAGCGGCGCGTTTCGTCACAGGGTTATTTGGTAACCGTGATAGCGTTACGGAGATGTTTAATAAACTCAAGTGGCAGACTCTGCAAGAGAGGCGCTCTGCATCGCGGTGTAGCTTGCTCGCCAGGTTTCGAGAGGGTGCGTTTCTGGATGAGGTATCGAGTATATTGCTTCCCCCTACTTATACCTCCCGAGGAGATCACGAATGTAAAATTAGAGAGATTAGAGCGCGCACGGAGGCTTTCAGACAGTCGTTCTTCCCGCGAACCATACGCGACTGGAACAGGAAAGGGGAGGTAATGACAGTGGCACGTAAGGTGCCCTCCGCCACACATCGTTGGGTGGCTTGCGGAGTATGAATGTAGACGTGGATGTAGATGTAGCACCTGCATCCAATGTCCTCAGTTATTTCTTGGTTGTATTCCAGTCTTGTCTTCTCCTACCATTTTTCGCCTCTACAGCCCCCTCTAGTATCATGGAAGTCATTCCCTGATGTCTTAACACATGTCCTATCATCCTCTTTCTTCTTATTGATAGTATTTTCCAATATTGCTTTCGTCATCGAGTCTGTGGAGAACCTCCCCGTTCTTTAATTTATCTGCTCACCTGATGAGACGTTATGCTAAACCCACAGGACAGGACAGGACAGGTAGTTTATGTTGTGGAAAGGGGCCAAAATAAGCGGCTGTTAGTTACACTCGAATATACAACCATTTATTTGACCAAACATTACAGAAGCCAACAATTTAAAAAAAAAACACAGAAATTTAGTTTTGGAACTTGATTAGTGGCTGAATGCGCCGTATAATCTCATGCCTTAAGGGCAAGACCACTTTAATTTAAAAAACGGCTGAAAGCCAATAACTTAAAGCTCAACCAAAATCAGAAATTTAAAAGGAAAAGCCTTATCTTAAAACAGTTCCTTAATTTGGCTGAAGGCCCAAAGAATTAGACACTTTAAGAGCAAAACAAGTTAAATCCATCTTTATGGATGAGATCACACCACAAAATTAGATTAACAGGAAGTTCCTTAACCAAGGCTAAAGACATAGGCCAGGTAAAATCGCCGACCGATATACTACCCCGGACCCAACCATACAGAGGCAACACCTGGCCATTGGCCATCTGACATCTCTGTAATGGCGAAGGGACTGACGTAAGTTTCATGAGATGCCCAAATTCCAAAAACCACTCGAAGCTCAATAATGAAAAGGAACTACTAGAATCCGTAAGAGCACAAATAGGCTCGCGACCTACCCAAGAACAAGCGTAAGGCAAGGGGAGTGATGAGGGAGCGACCACCTGAGTACGCGAGTGTCTGAAAGCTCGATCCCGAGTTCGCGGCCCAACCCGGCATCATCTGTTGGCTCTGGGTGCACGAGGTTGAACACAAGCTGTTTGCGAACCCCGGTGTGTCAACCTTTGCCTAATTACGAGCTCCCTTAATTGCTGCAAGGAGAACCCTTCCACCATGGCTCGCGAGAGGAGGTTCTGCAAGTCGCCTCTGGCTTATGGGTACAACAACGATAATATTACTTGGTGCGGAACACGAAAGGCGAACCAATAACCACAATAATTTTTCCACCTGATCAAGTCGCTCCACAACAAATTCAGTAATATCTCGGAAGAAATAGGCCATAGGATTAGGCAACTTGGCAAACACAGCATCTGACTCTATAGAGGATGTAACAATACCATCCTCGTGCTGGCTCTCAGTCTCTCCCTGACAGCGCAAGTCCCTATCTTCAGCCTTCCTCCCATCCAACTCCAAACGCATAAGCTTAAACTGTAATGCGCTCACCAAAGTTCCCAACTCAATGGTTAATTTTTTGTGATGATCTTCCAAATCTAACGTGCTTAAATCCGCTGTCCGATTAGTTAAATGCATTAACTGTGCCAACACCCTATCCAGCTGACTGTCACTCGTTTGGGTTCCCTCCAAAAGACAAATAGTGTCCTCAAAGCCTGTAATAATCTCAAACAAAAATTCAATTGCCGCTCCTGGCTCACCCCCCACCGTCGGCGTGACGTCAACCAGCTGAAGAACGGCAGCGCGCAAATGGGTTACCAATTCTGGAACACTGCCCTCAACCGGTTGGCGCCTTATTGCCATCTCGTAAACAAGGTGGTTCTTTCTCAGCCGGCCGATCCCCGGACACTGTCTGACTGCCATTACGATAAGCACCTGAAGCAAGTAACAGCCTAATCAATATGGTGCCACAGAACACAAACGAAACAAGAGTGAAACTGACAGCAATTAGAATGGCAAGCACAAGCACAACCACGCTCTGCTACCAGTGAGACGCCCTGCTAAACCTGCAGGACAGGACAGGTAGTTTAAGTTGTTGAAAGGGGCCAAAAGAAGCGGCTGTCACTTGCATCCGAACATACAACCTTTTATTTGATCCAACATCACAAGAGCCAAGAAAACTTTGCCTTAAAAAAAAAATAAAAAAAAAACAGCTTTAGTTTTGCAAGTTAATTAGCAGCTGAATGCGCCGTACAATCTCATGCCATAAGGGCAAGACCACTTTAATTTAAAAACGGCTGAAAGCCAATAACTTAAAGCTCAACCAAAATCGGAAATGTAAAATTTTTAAACATTTCCTTAATTAAGCTGAAGGTCCAAAGAATTTGACACTTTAAGAGCAAACAACTTAAATTCAAAATCGGCTGAAGGCCCAACACTTAAGACTCAATAACATTAATTTTAGAAATCCCAAAGGCTTTACGTGAAACAGTTCTTAAATTAAGCTGAAGGCCCAAAGCATCTGTCGCATTAAGGGCAAAACATCCTTAATCTAAAAATCGGCTGGAAGCCATACAAGTACAAACAACAAGACCAAACAAGAGAAGGCAGTACACTCAAGGGCGCTCAGAAGTTCCGAGGGTCAGCCTGGAATTCAAACACTAATGCTCGCTTAGTTGAGACAGGCAGTCAGCCCAACCATTGTCGATCCGACGACAACCCAACTGACAGACAGTCAGTGGACTCAACGACAAGATGACCTCTGCTTCACCCGACCAGCACACAATAGGGAGTTCAATGGAGCAACGTAGAAGGTATTGGCGCCCACAACCAATTTTGCATTGGGCTGTCAATCTACACACCATGGTGGACAGCGACAACACAATGAGGAAAATACACTGGCTGAATTTGCGTCAACGGCCAGGGCAGGTAACCGGAACATTGAGGGCCACAAGGCAGAAAATTCCGCTGGTTCTCTTCAATTAAAATAACCAGGTACAGTTAAATTCCACCGGAGAGTGGCAAAAATTTGTCAACTTGAAAACACACGTTGTTGCTCACGGGAATATCCCAACAGCAGACAATGAACTCCAAACGACAAAATGTGAACAGTCGTGACTTGCTGGTAAAGTAATTCAAAACTCAACTTTCATGTCCAGGGTCCCATGACTACAACCTTGTAGCAATGGGAACAGCACCACACACTCCGACACTGCATAGAGGCCGCCAGCGGGTCTGGCCAAAATATGTGCCAAGGAGATTTCCTCGCTGCTCCACGCCAACTGACAAATGCCCGCACACAGCCTAGCCGGAAACTATAAGCGCCAGGCCAAAGATAGTCCAAGGTGCGAATATCGACACACACCACTGCTGCCACCCGGTGGAAAGAGAGGATAACAGCATATTCGCGATAACCATGGGAGACTAAACACAGAACAGCAAGCAAGGTTTAATCCAACGCATAGCATGAGCCAGCCACGGCTCAATCACCCTCCCTTAACCTTAACACACGGAGGGGGTCCCTGAGCTACCTGAACTTAACTAAGGTGAACCTGATACTGCTTACTTGAACTGTTATCCCTGACCAACAAGTTTACCGGGCCTAAGAAACACACGATAGTGCAAGGCCCCAGAAAAACTTTACTCAGATTCCCGCCTTGCACCTCCTTCTCCAGGAAATTGCGGACATAAACTTGATCCCCTGGGCTGCCCTAAAAGGTTTCTCGATTACAGTGCTCAGCTTGTTTATTATGGGCTCTGAGTATATTACGCCTGGCCGGGTTCCAGTTTTCCTTGATAACACAAGAACTACTGTCGACTGGAATAAGGTCTTGAACTACCCACAAGCTCGAAAGAGAGGAATTAACCGGATAGAAAAGGATCAAGGAGGCGGGCGTAGCTGGCAACTCTACGTGACTGGCGGCATTAAAGGCGAAACTAAGTCAGGAAAGACTGGAGTCCCATTTAGAGGGGTTTTCTGATGATAAATAGTACGGGGTGCCTGACACCGTTCTTAAAACAGAAGGCCTCGAAAGGAGCCGAAAGAAAATCAGGAGCATTATCGCTAACAACCTACTTGGGTGGGCCAAAATCACTAAAGACATTAGTTAAATGATTAATAGTTGTGTTACGGCTCGGAAGGATCCAAGTAAATCCGGAGAACGCATCCATAATAACTAGTACATATAGATGACCCTTCTTAGTACCAGGTAAAGATCCTAAATAATCAATATAGGGCTTGTGCTTAGGACAGGACTATCGTTCAGAACTCAACAAATCGTGCTAAAGCGCATTCTTGGGTTTCGCTGTATCACACAAGCGGCATTGGGATATGATCTCTGTCACATGTCGGTCCATGGAGGTCCAAGTTAACTGCTCCTTGATTTCTTGGAGAGTCTTATAAGTACCAAAATGGCCAGCCACCAACGAATCACGAAAATAACGAGAAACCGGGAGCACCAAAGCTACAGGCAAACAGATCCTGCTCTGCTCAGCCTGGTCCTCCCTCTTACAGAGAGTACCACTCCTAACAACATACTCGTCCTACAGCTCTCCTGCCAACACACGTAGCTTAATGGGGGCCCAAACAGGCTCCTGATCCTGATGCTGAGCCACATCTTCAAACAAGAGGGGAATTCCACCCAACACCATACAATTAAGCAATTAAGACTGTCTCCCTCTACCTTCTGGTTTTTCTCACTAGGTGCAGTTTCGGCGAACATCCGGCTGAGGACATCCGGAAGGATATTTTCAGAGCCCCTCACATATTTAACATCAAACTGAAATGTCGAAATGCGTACTGCCCACCTGGCAATACGGCCAGTTTTACGCGGCCTAGCCAACACTCAGCTCAAAGCCCGATTGTCGGGTTCTAATTGGAAAACCCGATGTTCAAGGTAGAAGCGGTACTTCTATAATGCAAATAAAACGGCGAAAGCCTCGCACTCGTAGGCTGGGTACTTGAGTTCGGCATCAGTTAACCGACGAGACGCATAGGCTAATGGCTGTCTCTGCCCCTCAAACTCCTGGAGGAGAACAGCTGAAATACTAGCATTAGAAGCGCCAGTTTGAACAACAGAACCTTTTATTAAAATCGGATACCCCAAGAACCGGAAAACTGGCTATCGCTGCCTCAATTTGTTCAAAGGCAGCCTCCTGGGCGGGTCCCCATTCAAAACGCGCGCCCTCCCGGCGTAACTGAACAAAATTGGGAACGAAACGCCTAAAATAATTTGCCGTGCCTATGAATTTAGCAATTACCCGCTTATCAGTAGGTGGAGGCAAAGCCCGTAAGGATTTAGTTCGCTCTTGGTCAGTGCGAACACTCTGACCCGACACTATATGACCTAAGGAAAATACCTGCTGCTTGTCTAGAGTCATCTTACTGGGCTTAACGGTCCGCCCGGCTCCCTGTAATCTCAAAAGAACTTGCTGAATATGCTCCAAATGATCCTCAAACGAACAACTATAGATAACCAAGTCGTCCAAATAATTACACACACCGAGTAACTTCAAGCCTCCAAGGATATTATCCAACAAACGAGTAAACACAGCTGCTCCAGTTGCTAGTCGAAAAGGAACTCTGTCGAACTTCAAATAAATGGCTCCAAGCACTATGGGACTCAACAGCTGAGGTCATCTGTCCCCTAGACTTAGAACTACTTAAACCTAACTAACCTAAGAACATCACACACATCCATGCCCGAGGCAGGATTCGAACCTGTGACCGTAGCAGCAGCGCGGTTCCGGACTGAAGCGCCTAGAACCGCTCGACCAGAACGGCTAGCTCAAACAACTTCCTATCAGTACAAAATGCGGTAACATATTTACATTCTTCAGCAAAGGAATCTGATAATAGGCGTGATTCAAATTAGGGACCGTAAACCAATTAGCGCCGGCAAACCAAGTAAAAGAATTATGCAGATCAGGTAGGGGTACCGATTCAAGACAACCTTAGCGTTTAAACGGAGGTACTCAACCACTGAAATCACGCCCCTGATCTTTAGGCACAAGAAATATTTGGGGAGCATAAGCAGGTGTAGAAGGCCCAATCACTCCTTGCTGGTGCATCTGAGATATCTTAGCTTTCAGTATTTAAGCTTACGGGGTGAGAGGCGGTATGGGGACTGCCTAACCGGAATATTGTCGGACAGACGGATATGATAATTAAGAACGTTAGTGACACCCAGGTTATCACTAAGGAGCTGGGGAAAACTGTGCAACAAATCGCGTAACTGAGAAGCCTGCTGGGCCAAGAGATGGGCCATATCAAACTCGTTAGCTACGGAGTCAACGGCCAACGGCCCAACAGTTCGATGAACACTAGGTTTAGCGCATTCGCAAAGGCCAAACTTCTTTCCAGGAGCTAATTTAAAGAAATATTTGATTTCTATAGAAATAGAGAACTGGAGAAATAGGCAACTGCGGAGCACAGCCTCACGAACAAACATAAAATATTGTTCGATGAAACAAAAATTCTGTCGCGTGCCTCCACGTACTGGGATTCTGTTATTAAGGAGGCTGTTGAAATAAGAATGAGCCAAAAGAACTTTAACCGCGACAGCGGATACCATCTGAGCTGTGTATGGAAACGAGCGCTTGATACAGAGAAGCAGCAGAGATGTTCCTTCCGAGGTTTACGTTCCAACGGAAGCGGTGGCGCCACACCCTGCGACAGCCTTACGTAATCGCCGACCAATCATAAGCCGACCAATCAGAAGCCGTCCACGGGCTGTAAAAAAGGCTACCGCAGCAGCAGTGAAGACAGTCAGTTTCTCCTGACGATAACGATGGAGGTAATTGCCGAAAGCTCAGGATTTCATCCAGAACTGACTCGGCAAGAATGCCGAGAATGTTTTACATAGACCTCCTTTTAGACCACACATTTCTTACAAGAACCGAGGTGCCACAGACGGTGCTCCAGGAATCGACCTCTGAGAAGGTCCGGCAACAAACACTTCCGCCAGCTATGAGATAGGCAGCCTAGAGTTGCATTCGCTTCACAAGATTGTAACTCAGACTAGTGGAAGTCTAACGATTGACTAATGATAATCTTGCTGAAGCTACCTGACGTCAGATAAACCAAATGCAACGATGGAACAATACGCCAAAGCCGGAATCGGCGGTCTGCACTACATCCCCAGAATACTGTGTTTAGAGTGCCCGGAACGAGAAAGGAATCGCTACCACCGGAGTAGAAGAGTCGCCAACCACCGTAAATCAAGGAAGCTGTCAAAATTACACGCCTTACCGGACAGCAGCGGCAAGGCGAGGAGACGTACACTGCCGTTACATAGACTAACCCTCAGGGCAAGTAGTTGGGGCGCTAGCGGCCACCAGGCAAGAAAAATTACCGCTGGTTGTACTGAACCGTGAATTTACTTTCAAAACCTTTCCTTAAGAGTTTACTTTATTTACTAGCGATCCATCAAGGACATTAACACATTTAATCACACTATGTGATCGTGGAAGTAGTTGCCAGTGGGTAACTGATGAAAATAATTATTTTTTTTCAATAAATGGAAATTTTATTCCTAAAAGCCCCCGTTTTTTTTAAACAGATTTCAAATTATAATCAGAAAGCACCCTGTAAATATCAAGTTACAATTTATTCAGAGGCAGAAATAACTACCGCTCACAACAATCTCTGAAAGACTACACTGGTGCAAATCTGGAACACACCAGATTACTTTAAACTAAAATTTTAACAACTCACACAAACACATGAACTAGGCACCCCGTAAGAGGGATGGAAATGGTACAAAACACTCACATTGAAAATTATTTGCCACCGAAAGTGCAACTTGTTGTTAAAAGAACTCTTACGGTGGAAGGGTGGCGACTTTATGTACTAAAATGACCATTGTAATAAAAACCCATGAAATGCAGTCTTACATAAAATGTACAAACATGCTCTACGTTACACGTATACCACCTCTCAAGATGATAGGCAAGATAAAAACATATTTCAGGTATTCGGCCTTTACACCTTAAGCAATAAATTCGACAAACATGACAGAGGCAGCTGTTAACGTACGGCAGACCGACAGACAGACAGACACTGCCTAACAAATGCGGACGAGAGACAGACGAGGAAGCTGATGAGTGACTGACCAACACATCAAGTAGAATTTAACAAGTAAATGGTACAACATATCACGAACCACTTCTAATAAACTGCGATGTCTGGAGAGGACCTGGCGCAGCACCCGCAAAAAGCTGTCCCGAACCGTCCGCTGCCAACCGCTTCAACGGACGCAGGAAGGCGCGCCGATCTCCCGTCTCACGGCGTCGCAGCTCGCACCGGCCAGACTGATGTCGTGGGTTGACTCCTGTTGCTCTCGTGTCGACCGCGAAGCCACTACCCCTCGCTATACGGCGCGGCCCACTGGACTGTCGTAGCGACCTCACGTGCGCCGACGCTCAAGACGGACAAGTCATGTTGTGTCCCAGTGCGCGACCGACCAACCGACCGATCCAACCGCCAATGCCCATTACCTGAACAAACTCGAGCAGACTGGCGGCCTAACACATACTAGCACTCCCGACGACAAACGGACACTGACTGCCGCACAAAGGCGAACGAGAGACAGACCAGCAACCGGTGACGAGTGACTGCCCCAGACTCACTCCGACTGACCACCTGCCCAGACTGGCAGAGACTGACAGACTGACCCCCAGCGAGTTTCTTTTTTTCTCCTTTATTGATTTTCAATTCCCCCCGAAGGGTGCAGGCTGACAGCAGCTTAGTACGCTGCTCTACAGCCTACAGACTTTTTTTAAAAAACGGAAGAAGAAAGAAACAAGAAAAACAGACGATAAAACGGTGACTTAAAGTGTAAAATGGCGAAAAAATGCGGATAGTTAAAACAGAAAGCAAAAGGGGTTGGCAATGTTAATAAAATACACCGGAATCAGACAAGTAACATAGTAGACACACAATTAAAAAACATGGCGACAGTCTGGTTTCTGTTCGCAAGAGATAAAAAATCACACCCAGTGACAGTATGAGGACCGTTCGCAATACTTCCCAAAAGACACAACACGGAACACTCACTGTAAAAACACTCACTGTAAAACACTGCACGAAAATGGCGGCACAAAGATGACACTCCCGAGCCAAAGGCAGATGGGGGGGAGGACCTGGAGGAGGGGGAAGAACAAGGAGGGAGGAGAGGAAAAAACTAAAAGGGGGGAACCAAGGAGGGAGAGGACGCATAAGGGGGGAGAGGGGCTGGGCAGATGCGAGAGGGACTGAGAAGAGGCAGAGGAGGGAAATGCAAAAGCACTCGGGGGAGAGAAGGGGGCAGAGAGAGGGGAGGTGGGGAAAAATAGGATGGAAGGGGGGAGAGGGAGCCTGGGTAAAGGACAGAGGAAAGGAGGGGGAGTGAGGATCAGATAGGAGGGATAAATGGAGGGAGAGAGGGCATCATCTGGGAGGGGGAGTTGATGGAAGCCACCTTGGGAAAGGAGATGAAGAGTGTAGAGATGCAGGGTAGGGGGGACACAACAGTGAAGATGTGGCAGGGGGCAGAGATGGGAGAGGAGAGGAGGAACCAGGGGCTGAGGGGGATCAAGGTGGCGGGAGGTGTAGAAGATGTGGATATGTTCGAGGAATAGGAGCAGATGGGGCAAAGGAACGAGGTCATAGAGGATCTGCGTGGGGGACGGGAGGCGTATACGGAAGGGGAGGCGGAATGAATGACGCTCAAGGATCTGGAGGGACTTATAGAACTTGGGGGGGGGGGGGGGCAGATTTCCAGGCAGGACTGGCATAACAGAGGATGGGACGGATTAAGGATTTGTAGGTGTGGAGGATGGTAGAGGCGTGCAACCCCCATGTCCAGCCAGAGAGGAGTTTGAGGAGTCGGAGGCAGTTGTGGGCTTTGGATTGGATGGAGTGGAGATGAAGGATCCAGGTTAGGTGACGGTCAATGGTGAGGCCAAGGTAGGTGAGGGTGGGGCCCTGGCGAGGTTATAGTGCCCCTTAAATGCACGTGAACAGGCAACCTCTCCCCTTTTCCACCAGAGGGAGACACCAAAGCTGCGATTGCCACAGTGGTGCCACTGGCAGAAACGGAGAGCGACTGCTTCACGCTACCCACTGCTGCGCGCTCTTCAAATCACCAAATTTTACCACGGCTCATGAACTTAACAAATTGTAACAAGTTGAACGTAGTAAATACTAATAAGTAGTCGAGGAAAGCTACTCAGATCCGCCTTCCCCAAGCACTCAAATCGCTGCTCTTCCCCGCACTACGAGCAGCAACACGAACCCAGGTCACTGGAGAACAGCGAGCTATCACAATGGTGGAGGTTTCTCTACTTGGATTGAAATGCACTCATCTTAAAGCTTGCTTGATCCGGTTTACGGCGAGGTCGTGCACCCTTGTGACAACAGCCCTTCCATCCAGCAGCGCATGCATGCCGCCAGCGGTGTCGGCGTAATCCGCACTGTGTGGACCTCGCTCTTCCTGAGTCCGCAACCGAACTGGTCCACTCACACGACGCGGAAAAACGACGACGTCGCCCCAAAAGTAGGGCAACAGTTACTATATATCGATAAGCGCCGCTGCTGCCACTAGCGGACAGGCAACGCTTACGAAATCGAGTGGCGCCAGTCGACACGAGAAGAAGACAAACAACCGTAACCATGCCAACGAAACGATACCATCTGGCCACCAACAGAGGGCGAAAACCTACAAACAGCGCCAACGCGAGCCGCAGCATGGCTCAGATAGCAATGTCATCAGAGAATTTATTGATGATATCCTATCAAACGAACTTTTAATTCCAACCATGAAACTTTTGTTTTATTTTTATTATTGTATCATCGATGCACTGACTGAAAAGCAGGGTCGAAAGAATGCATCCCTGTCTTCACTCTTTTTAATCGAGTACCTCGCTCTTTGTCTAGCATTCTTCTTCCTCGTTTTTGGATATTGTACATATTGCATATTACCAGTCTTTCCCTTTACTTTAAATAATTTTCTCTGATAATTCCAAACATCTTGCACCATTTTACAGTGACGATCGTGATGGGCTATAGAATTTTACTGAATTCATTACGGATTTTCGTCCCATAAACGTATAAGGTGCGAAATTTTTTATATTCTCATCGTGGAGTATAAACAAGCAAGCTTGTTCGTAATTAGTATTATTGTAAAGTCTATGAGGTATAAATAAATTGTTGGAATATCATTTTGTTCAGGGTGAACTACAACTATACTAAAAAACTTTTAGAGGTGGTAGTATGGGCCAAAACAAGAGAAAAAGTCAAGTAAACTTGTGCTCTAAAATGCATATCTAGAGAGCTAAGACCATTTGTTCAGTAGAAGAGATATGTTTCACAGTAGCGAAGGTAAACAAGTACTCACAGGTCATCAGGTATGCATTTTAGAGCCAACATGCACCGAATATATTTTCTTGTTGTGGTCCGTACTACCCCACTGTAAGTTTGTCACTGGAGTTCTCGTTACCCAGAATATTAGGTATTCTGTCTATCTATCTGTATCCTAATCCCACTCCAGCTACTGCTGGGTCTGGGTGCTGACAAGTCCTCTCCACCTGGCTCGGTCCTCCCACCATTTTTCTTACTCCACCCACTGCCAGGTCACACCTCTCCTTTCTACAGACATTCTCACTCCCATTTTCCACCATGTTCTTGGGCGCCCTCTAGGTCTTTTCCCACCCATCTTTAGTTCTTCCGTAATTTTGGGGAGACTCTGCCCATGCATCCTCTTAACATGCCCATACCATCTTAATCTCTTTTTTTTCAATTTCTTCACTCATACTTTCTTGTTTAAGGTCCTTTATAATCTCTACATTCCTTACTCTGTCCATTCTTGTCTTTCCCTTAACTGCTCTGAGAAATTTAATTTCCCCTGCTTGCAGTCTGCTCCAGTCCCTTTCTGTCATTGTCCATGTTTCTCCACAATAAGTGACAATAGGGAAGTAATAATTCTTATACATAAGGAGTTCTGCTGCATTAATACAAATATTAGTGTTGTGTTGTATTATTTGACTGTGGTACTCCTTGGGTCGCTTGTGGCGATGGAAGTTCATCAGCGGAGGCTTTATGTCACGGCAAATGAGGGAAGGAGCTTCCAGCAATGGATGGACTGCTTAAGGTGAGTCTAGGAGTAGGCAGCGATGAAGGAGTAGTCAGTGAAGAAGTTATACAAGAATTAATGTGTAAACTTTTTTTTAAAAAAATCTGCATTTTGATTTAATCTGAATGTAAAGTCGACTCCACAAAGATCTGTATATTCAAACTCGTAATTGTAACGAGTTGTCATCTATAACAGTTGGAAATTACTTCAGGTGTAGAAATTGAAGACTAAATCACAAGTAGTAAGTCAGTATTAAACCTATACAAATATTTCCACAGCACTGCCACTCATAACCCTCTCAAACGCTTTTTTCAAATTAACAAATCCCTTGAAAGTGACTTGATTTTTCTCATGTCATGCTCCACTCATTAAGCGCAACTTTCGAACTTCCTTTCTGATGTTTTTACCTTTCATGAAGCCAAACTAATATGTAACAGATGCTTAATTTTCTTTTCGATTCTTTTGGATGTTGTTCTTGTCAGCTGTTGGATACGTGAACTTAGTGGCAGATTAAAACTGTTGGCAGGACCGAAACTCGCAGTCGGGACCTTTGCCTTTCGCAGGCAAGTGCTTTACCATCTGATCTATCCAAGCACGACTCACGACCCGTCCTCCCAGCTTTACATCCGCCAATATCTCGTCTCCTACCTTCCAAACCTCACAGAAGTTCTCCTGTGAAACCTGGAGAACTATGACTTCTGGAAGAAAGCATATTGGGGGACATGGCTTAGCCACAGCCTGGGGGTGATTCCAGAATGAAATTTTCACTCTGCAGCTCTGATTTAATCTGCCAGGAAGTTTCATATCAGCGCACACTCCGCTGCAGAGTGAACATGTCATTATGGAAACATCCCGCAGGCTGTGGCTAAGTCACGTCATTGTTTTTCTAGGAGGTCAGTTTGCTTGCCTTTGTTAGTGACATGTGTTATTTGTAAAATAATGTTTAACGCTGCAGACAAAATGTCTATGTTGATCCATTAGAGTGGCTACTGCAGATTTATTTAAATTTTTGAGCCTAAAGGCATTCTTGTGATCACGGTATGCTCTGCTGAAGCCTCTACCGGTCTAGTAAAGATAAAAGATAGGTGAACTGTAAAAAACAGTCTTGTAAATTCCTGATTTTACGAGGCCTACGCTGCTGGTTTTAGTGCTGTGGATTATATTATTTTGCATCGTGTTACTAGTGCAGAAAATTATTTTAATTCCTGCCTTTTGGAAAATATTTGCAACTTGGCCTGAGATTGTGCCTAGGAAAGGAACACAGGTACGGATTTCCTTTTCTGCTTATGGTTGTAAATTTTCTGGAGGCAATTTTCTATCTTTAATGTTATTGTATAGGCGCTCAGTTATTTGTGGCTGTAGCCAATATTTTTAGCTACAATGTAAGTGAACAAACGTGGAGTGAGGGGGGCTAAGTTTAATGATCGTGATGCCTGCCTCCCCCACGTGCACACGACCATTTCAGGTTCGCTTCTTCTTCCTCCGCGCTGCACCGCAACTAAGGAGAAACACAGTTTGCTACGGAGGGAATTGGTTAGAGTTGCAGAACCGAATGCTGTACCAAGACTCTGACAAAACTTTAGAATATTGATAGTAAATGAGCACTTCACAGGTTTGCACACTAATTTATATAAGATTGTAATGTTGTTGCATTAATTTGTTCTGAAAGCGGTGCTGATGTTCAAGACCATAAAAGTGGGTTAAAAGCTGTGAGCTATCTGAGGAAGTTACACTGTGCACCTGTTTCACCAGGTATCCAGTCTATTTTACCAAATTCCCAACCAGACTAACATTAATTATAATCTTATTATAAAGACAATTTAAATAAAAAGAAATAAATCAGTTTATATTTGGACATTTATTTTAACATTGATGATTGTTCCGTTAAAATTTCAGCATTTCAAACCTTAACCATAACTAAACTGGTGCCGTATTTAGGATTGTAAAATGTGAGTTTTAATCTTACAGAACACATCAAATAGGGAACCAAGATTGGGAGACTACATACAACACTGCATTCATAAAATAACACATGAAGAACGTTGAAACATATCCAAGAGGAAATTAAGCCCAACCAACCGATTCAATTTTCACCCAAAGAAGTTACGTTCGTAGCGCAATCCTGTCCATCATGAAATTACGACACACTGGTATACTAAATTCATACTAACTCTCTCTGAAATCTTCCCGAAAAGAATAGCTGAGGGCTACTTTGATGCTTACACCACATGCTTCACGTGGTCAACTTGGTTTACACACCTCCACAATAATTTTGATAATTAAAATAAATCACATTGAAACGCAATTTACAAAAGAAAAACCTCGAACTGGTTACTATCGTCTTATTACTAACCTGATGGGTCACACAGTTGTATAAGCACGTGGTACACCCCACGTGGATTGAACATAAAGAAAAGTTGCTATATTGAAAAATATTGTCAAGATGAGACGTTATAATCTCACACATATTCACATTTAAGATTGATGATCTTAGAGTTACTGATCAACACGTGGTTCCACTTTTCTCACAAAGTAGTGACAAAGCAACTACCGGAAGATATTCTGAACTTCACACTCGAATTACACTGTGTTGCAATTTAAGATAACATTAGATATTTCAGAGCTAAACCTGAAATAAAGGTGATTAAATTTTTAGTTAGGCTGAACTTAAGAAATCCATTGTCCTACGGACTTAGCAGACACGCGCTTAGCTGGAGATCTTACCACTTCAGACTCTCGCTGCGGACAGACTGACCTGGGCCCCTACCAAGGGGTGCTTCACAGATACAAACGGAAGTGACCAGAGAGGCAGCTTCCTATACCAACATGACAAGGGACGGACAGGACCATACTAAGAATAGAAACCTCTCTGCTTTTAGAAAGCGTAGCTACCTGTTCCGACGTTGGTCCTACTGTTCTCTAGCAGACAGGCTTGTCTGCTACCATCAAGTATGCAACTAGAAATACATTTTCTCATTCATCCTCTCACACAGAAGGGAAGGGGAGTGACAGTATCTTATCGTATACAGTATATAAAAGATAGCAGATGTAAGTTCCATATGAGACTGTGTGACATGAATTACATATAAACTGTGTTTTAAAGTGTAGTAGTCTGACAGATCATTCTTGTTTATGTGTAAAAGTAACACGTTTCACTGCTCAGTCTCCTCCCAGATAGTCAGAAACACCACAGTAAATTTAGAAGAGGAATTTATGCCGTAAATGACAACAGATTTAAGAAATTAACATGAAAGGGATCCAACAGAGACCTTTCGTAACCCCAACGCTCTGGGAAAAGACTGTGCAGGGAATTTTCTGGCCATGCTAGGACATTCCCAAGCAGGCTTCTCACACCCAACTTAAACCAAAAATGTAAAGAAAAGGCAATAGGTCACCAGCTACTTGCTAAAATACTATAATTTCAACACATCTTTAGAATCTACCAATTTCAAAGAGAAAAAAAAAAACAATCTGTGACACCTATTTAATAGATAGTGTAGACCTAATTCGGTCAGCAAGTAAAAACAATTGTCCCTGTGTCATTAATATGAAAACAATTTCTGGTTGTTACCCTTATGGAGTTCACCAGTATTTGCTCATTGCAAGAGCCAACTGATCACAGGAAAATTTATGACTGTTTATTAACAAGTAAAATTTATGAAAATAGCAGAGGTGCCACAGCAATTAAAAAAATGAAAGTAACATCAGTATTATAAAGCAGAACATTACAATGCACAATCTGAAAAAGCAAAAAAAAAAAGATAAGAGAAAAAAACATGTTTTACAAAGTGGTTGTCGCAAAATGATTCTATATCTTATAAAACTAATAATTTGTAGAATTAAAATAACTTTGTGGCACTTATTTAATCACTCTACTATATTTCAGTTAGTTAGCAAACAATGATCACTGTGTCATTATACTGAAACTACAATTAATTATGTGATTGTTACCCTTAAGGGGTTCTTCACTATAAATATGCCCCATGCAAAGGCTAATCTATCACAGTCCAATGAGAATGAATAGCTATCTGACTGATAAACGAAGCAATGCCACAGGAATGAATTTACGAAACAAAATATCACAAATCTAATACATCACACAAAAACAAACATTGAGTAATAAAACAGCTCTGAAAGTAGAGTAGTCAACATCTAAAAAAATACCAATAAATAAAACACCTGCAAAATACAGGATTCAGTCTAATTAAAAAAAACACCAATAAATCGAACCCCCTGCAAAATACACGATCAAAGTTTCTCTGAAAGAACACACGTATATGCATTGGACTAAGATCTGTATAATCACTGTTCACTGGCACACTCAGTAGTTCCACTGTTCCGAGGCACAATATAAGAGGCGGGGGGGGGGGGGGGGTTCGTCGCCGCAGCTGTCAGAAGGGATTTTTGTCCATCTGTTGCGTGCAATCCCGCATTCTCTGCCCACTCATGAAGTTTCTCTTGGTGGCCCGTGTCACGTACATCTCAATTAGGTTCCATGTTTGTGTTGT
The DNA here is from genome assembly GCF_023898315.1 of Schistocerca nitens. Lineage (NCBI taxonomy): Eukaryota > Metazoa > Arthropoda > Insecta > Orthoptera > Acrididae > Schistocerca > Schistocerca nitens. The sequence goes on from NC_064621.1 coordinate 629,032,658, forward strand.
CAAATTCGTGCGATATCCTCATTTGACACGCCACGTTGATATTCCTGGGCAAGGATGATACTTAATGGCGCTTCTTTGTGCCACCCTTAGCAACCAGAGAACACCGAACCATGATTTACTGTTGCTTGACAATGGTCTTCCGCCAAGAAATATTGATAGTCGTCGTTGACATCTGCAAGTTTCTCTGGACAGTACCCGTCAAAAGGCTCCACACCCCTTTATCCCCTGTCTTCTGTCGTTTCACTGCAGCCATCTCGTCACGGTCGCGTGCATGTGGTGCGTTGCCAGCAGATGGATTTCCGCGCGGTGGACCACTCGGCCATCTCAGGTCATCGCCTCCACGAAGGGTCGCACTGGTGCGGCCGGCCATTAGCTCTGGGTGCAAGGGAAAGTGTTTGCCGTGGACCCTTCTTTTGTTGTCGACTGCGCTCCCGAAGTGGCCCGGTTGACAGTGTGTCCTGCTGGGAAACCCACCTGTTTACAGCTAGTCTTCCTCCTCGCTGCTCCTGCTGTCTCGTAAGAGTTTAGCCGGTTCGCTTTCACGTTCTCAACTGCATTCACAGAAATTGTTTATCATAGTTATGTGATTACAAACTGTCATACATAATACCACTTAGTATTGTCTTTCATAATTTTTAAGAACAAAAGTGAGACTTAATTTTTTTTAAATAAAAAAGTTAGATGAATCAACAATATAAAAACATAAGTTAAATGACTTGACAATATAAAAAATAAAAGTGAAATGACTTGACAGTATAAAAAATTAAAATTAAATGAACTGACAATATAATATCTAAATCCACATCACTAATGTGGTTCACTTGCGTTTTAATAAATCAAATGCTACTTATTAATTCACTAAAATGAATAGGATTATGGCTTGTGGAAGTATAGGTCAGGACAGCATAGGGTTCACATGTTATTTACACACACACACATGCACACCTGTTGTCTATACTACAAACTAACTACCCATAGTCATGTATTACTCAAAATTCTACTTCAATCCACTACTAGTTAATCGAACAAGCTACTTCAATGCTACTTCAACACAGTGTTTATACCACTACAACATTGTTCTAATTCGTCCTCTTCCTGACGCTCGCAGCATATGTCTTGTCACATGATAAATATGGAGAAACTTTCCTTAAACATACATAGCAAAAAGAACAATGGTTATTTACACGCCAAAACATTTATACAAGTTGACACACCTGATAAGAGACTCGCAGCTATACATTTATTATACTCATATGTTCATACATAAAACAGTAAGACAATTTCTTATTTCACCTGTGATGGTTATTCTTGATTCATTTCTCATGAATGGCAAAATTGTGGTCTCCTCTATTCTTATACCAAGCTTTCCTTCGGTCCAATAATCAAAATTATTTAATCTGTCTCTACCTTCAAGAGGGACATTTCTTCAGCTCAACTCATATAGGCTGCAGTGCACCCGCACCCCAAAAACAGTAAGCTGTAACGCTCACAGCATAAACGTCACTTTTCTAGGACAAGTATTAAAGCAGAATAATTTTTCTGGCTCTGGCTCAACATCAGTCAAGATTACAAAAAGAATCCATATTTCCGTTCCATTCTCCATTTGCTGGAAAACTGCTCGTCATTTGACTGCCATAATACTATTTCAGGGTCATGTAAATTACACAAACCACAACTCTTCTGTCACCTTGAAGGGAATCAATCTACTTACGAAATCCACAGACAGCACTTTACGTACTCAGCCATAAAGAACAAAAAAGATATATCATCAATATTAACATATTAGCGCATATTGGGAAGCCATTGGCTAAACAATCATATTATCGCATCCTGTTTTCAAGATTTCAAACTTACTCATTCCTTTCTCAGAATTCTCCTATCTTAGAATATTCATACAGCACGCATACTACAGTAAGAGATCCTCATTTATACTGACAGATATAGAATAGTAATAGATAGATAGATAGATAGTAGCTCTGAAAGCAGAAAATCGGAGACAAGGCTACTAGCAGCTGGGGACCTGGGTTTGCCAGACCCATGATACCCACAGATCGGATATTCCCCTGAGTCTTGCATTAACTCAACACAGATCTTGCTTCTCTCAGGAGCGACTCTTTTCAATTTAAACAAAAAAACCATAAACAGCATATCACTCGTTCACAAAGAAACCTTTTATCTTCACATTTGAACCAACCTAAATCCTAATTGCACAAGGAAAGAAAAAAAATTAAAAACATCACTTCAATCAGTCACATAGAAACATCTTTATCATTATATTTTTACCAACGTATTATTCAAAATGCATATGTCACAAATGTAAACCAATCAATTCATTCTCCTCTCTATACACACTATGTACTCATTTGCCATGTCACTCATTTGTTCCGACTGGGTGCCTTCTGCGCTGATCATTTGTCATTGCCGGTTTTGTTCATTTCCATTTGCTGGGTTATGTCTTGGTTTAGCCGGCCGAATTTCAACATCATGTGGTGCTCCGCCTACAATCCTATTCCCACCGTGTTCATCGTAGTATCGATTCTGGTTGCCGTACCTGTTGCGTTCACGATCTTGTACACGTACTCGATCATTTCCGTTGTTCCACCTGTGCTCGCGAGTGTTACCCCAGTTTCTATACGGCCGGTCACGATTATCGTTCCGTTCGCGTCGCGACGACCAGTCACGCCGTTGATTAGTACGACGGCCACAACTGCGATCGCGCTGCTGTGCCCCGTAATAACTTTGTGCCTGATTAGGCGGGCATTCTGCTGTATTATAATCCAACTCTTGGAGAAGTGTCTTAAACGTTTCCACGTCCTCTTTGCATCGTCCTGCATGAATGACGTGGCGCAAGTGCATCGGCAATTTGGTGATGCATATCCTAATTAGTTCCGCAGGCCCGTATGGGTCGTATAGATATTGATTTGCCTGCAGCATGTGGTCAAATAGGCGTGCTGGGCTGCCGAAACCAGACTGGTTCAAATTTTGCAGCATAATTATGCCATGCTTGAAACTATCTTGTGCCGCTTCCGACCAATAGGCGGACAGAAAGGCTTGTCGAAACTCCCGAGTGGAGTTGCAGTGACACGCTGCCGACCTCATGTGAATCGCCGGTTCGCCTTCCAAATAGCCACACATATATTCTATCTTATGTGAACTTGCCCAGTCGGGGGGAAGACAGAACTCAAATTGCTCGAGCCATGCTCGTGGATGTATTCCGTTTTGCGAATTTCGAAATATCTCAAACTTTCTCACCGCATTTCCTCCCGGCGAGGCCCTTGAATGTTTCTATTCTTCTCATGTCTTCCACTCAAAATACATTCTTCCCTGTCGTCAAAATCTCCCTCGTGGCCGGAGTCCCTCTCTGCACTGTTCGTACAGCTATTTTTAGTGCTATTGGCGAGTTCAGAATCACACCCCATGCGGCTTTCCAGATGCGCCACGTATTCTTGTAATTCGCCTGATACAGCTTGGTGCCGCCTGTTCACTTCGAACTGTCCCTTCTGAAATCTAAGAAGCGAACGCACTTCTTCAGTCTCTACGACCGCTACCGGTGTAGTATTGTTATCTCTCTCCGTCACCTTCATTGTGCCTACGATGTCCGCTAATGCCGCAATCTTATCATGTATTTGTCTGTTGTCCTCCGCCCTAGTCTGCTTCAATTGTTCTACTTGTTGTTCGAGTGCATGAATCGCTTGACAGTTGTCCGCTACTGTGTTGCTAACGGACGCGGGACAATGCGTTTCCGCCTCCTGGACCCTGGAGAGTACCTGCTGGTATTCCCTTTGGCATTCTTCTCTCAGCGCTTGGAAATTCCTAAGTAGCTGTTCCTTGCTCTCTTTCGATTCCGCATCACGACTCCGCTTGCCCTGTTCTAAGGCTTGCAGACGATCATCGATTTGTTCAAATGTACGGCCTAATACTTTCATAATATCACATTTTATTTCATTTGCCAGATTGTTTATTCTTTGTGAGATATCATCGAACGCTCTCTGCATCGACTTGTCGACTTTATTTGTCTGCTGGAGTAGTTTTTCGTCTATTTGTTCGCCTAGCTCGCGGATCGATTTTTCTGATTTCTGCGTCATTTGTTCGCCTAGCTCTCGGATAGATTTTACCGATGATTCTTTTTGTTCTCAGAACGATTTTTCTGATTTCTCTGCGTTTCCTTTATTTTGATGCAATAAGGCTTTTATGAGTTCTGCCAAATCAATTTGGTTAGTTGGAGGCAAATTAATTTCTGGCTCTGCTGTGAGCCCATTCGTCCTGTTTTGCATTTCCTCTGAAGTATTCCCCATTGCATTTTCGGAACTGTCCGACGTGTTAATATTCGAAATCAAATTATCCCATTGGTCCATGTTGCTTAAGTTGTTGGACCGCCTACTTTTAGCTTGGTTATGTGTCTGCATTAGTTCAATTTATACCCGGTATGCACACACTAATCAGAATAAATGTATCCCCCAAAAATTACGACAGTCACACGAAAGGTACCCAACCTAGTACGCACTTTTTCACACGCAAAACTAATTTATATCTTTGACCGAAGTCAGTGCAATTTACAAGCGAGAAAAAAAACACATACATATAAAACACACAAATATAGAAAACAAAACAAGACAAACAACACAACACCGCTCAACAACGCCGTGAATCTTTTGAAAGTCTGCTCAGAAACAACGAAGAAGTTGTTTGAGCGCTGAAGGGAAAATAAATTTAGATTATACAACGCTCGCAATCTAACGTTTCAGAGATTCCAGAGTCTAGCGGAATCACAGAACAGGGTCGCCATGTGTAATGTTGTTGCATTAATTTGTTCTGAAAGTGGTGCTGATATTCAAGACTATAAAAGTAGGTTAAAAGCTGTGAGCTATCTGAGGAAGTTAACCTTGCATTACTGCGCAGCTCTTTCACCAGGTATCAAGTCTATCTTACCAAATTCCCAACCAGACTAACATTAATTATAATCTTTTAGTACTCATCTTACGATAACCGGTGATATATATATATATATATATATATATATATATATATATATATATATATATATATAAAGACACTTTAAATAAAAAGAAATAAATCAGTTTATATTTGGACATTTATTTTAACATTGATGATTGTTCCGTTAAAATTTCAGCATATCAAACTTGATTCATAACTGGTGCCTTATTTGGGATTGTGAAAATGTGAGTTTGTAATCTTACGGAACATATCAAATAGGGAGCCAAGATTGGGAGACTATGTACAACACTGAATTCATAAAATAACACACGAAGAACGTTGAAACATATCCAAGAGGAAATTAAGCAGAACCAACCGATTCAATTTTCACCCAAAGAAGTTACATTCGTGGCGCAATCCTGTCCATCATGAAATTACGACACACTGGTATACTAAACTCATACTAACTCTCTGTGAAATCTTCCCGAAAAGAATAGCTGAGGGCTACTTTGATGCTTACACCACACGCTTCACGTGGTCAACTTGGTTTACACAAAGAGTGTAACTCCACAATAATTTTGATAATTAAAATAAACTACATCGAAACGCAATTTACATAAGATAAAACCTTGAACTGGTTACTATCGTCTTATTATTAACCTGATGGGTCAAAAAATTGTGTAAGCACGTGGTACTGGTCTCACAAAGTACGCACTACATGGGTTGAACATAAAGAAAAGTTGCTATATTGAAAAATATTTTCAAGACGAGACGTTAAAATCTCACACACATTCGCATTTAAGATTGATGATCCTAGTTAGAGTTACTGATCAACACGTGGTTCCACTTTACTCACAAAGTAGTGGCAAAGCAACTACCGGAAGATATTCTGAACTTCACACTCGAATTACACTGCGTTGCAATTTAAGATAACATTAGATATTTCAGAGCTAAACCTGAAATAAAGGTGATTAAATTTTCAGTTAGGCTGAACTTAAGAAATCCATTGCCCTACGGACTTAGCAGACATGCACTTATCCGGAGATTTTACCACTTCAGACGCTCGCCGTGGACCGACTGACCTGGGCGGTGCTTCACAGATACAAACGGAAGTGACCAGAGAGGCAGCTTCCTATACCAACATGACAAGGGACGGACAGGACCATACTAAGAATAGAAACCTCTCTGCTTTTAGAAAGCGTAGCTACCTGTTCCGACGTTGGTCCTACTGTTCTCTGGCAGACAGGCTTGTCTGCCACCATCAAGCATGCAACTAGAAATACATTTTCTCATTCATCCTCTCACACAGAAGGGAAGGGGGATGACAGTATCTTATCATACACAGTATATAAAAGAAAGCAGATGTAGGTTCCGTATGAGACTGTGTGACATGAATTACATATAAACTGTGTTTTAAAGTCTAGTAGTGTGACAGATCGTTCTTGTTTATGTGTAAAAGTAACACGTTTCACTGCTCAGTCTCCTCCCAGATAGTCAGAAACACCACAGTAAATTTAGAAGAGGAATTTATGCCGTAAATGACAACAGATTTAAGAAATTAACATGAAAGTGATCCAAAAGAGACCTTTCTAGATCTTTGACCTCACGTTCACACATAATCACTGCAATCCACCATGCTTCCGTTCGAGGTCACGATAGTTACCCCAAGAGAGTTATGTTCACGTGCTGCGGCAGATGTTCGTGGACGCAAGTTCATATCTCTCACGATTCGTATTAATGCATTTCGTGAACCACCGTTTGTGTTACGTGATGTGTACATGTGAATGTACATCATTGAACACCCTTTTACTGAGATAATTTGCGGTTTTTCGTGACAGACTTACACTCCTGGAAATGGAAAAAAGAACACATTGACACCGGTCTGTCAGACCCACCATACTTGCTCCGGACACTGCGAGAGGGCTGTACAAGCAATGATCACACGCACGGCACAGCGGACACACCAGGACCCGCGGTGTTGGCCGTCGAATGGCGCTAGCTGCGCAGCATTTGTGCACCGCCGCCGTCAGTGTCAGCCAGTTTGCCGTGGCATACGGAGCTCCATCGCAGTCTTTAACACTGGTAGCATGCCGCGACAGCGTGGACGTGAACCGTATGTGCAGTTGACGGACTTTGCGCGAGGGCGTATAGTGGGCATGCGGGAGGCCGGGTGGACGTACCGCCGAATTGCTCAACACGTGGGGCGTGAGGTCTCCACAGTACATCGATGTTGTCGCCAGTGGTCGGCGGAAGGTGCACGTGCCCGTCGACCTGGGACCGGACCGCAGCGACGCACGGATGCACGCCAAGACCGTAGGATCGTACGCAGTGCCGTAGGGGACCGCACCGCCACTTCCCAGCAAATTAGGGACACTGTTGCTCCTGGGGTATCGGCGAGGACCATTCGCAACCGTCTCCATGAAGCTGGGCTACGGTCCCGCACACCGTTAGGCCGTCTTCCGCTCACGCCCCAACATCGTGCAGCCCGCCTCCAGTGGTGTCGCGACAGGCGTGAATGGAGGGACGAATGGAGACGTGTCGTCTTCAGCGATGAGAGTCGCTTCTGCCTTGGTGCCAATGATGGTCGTATGCGTGTTTGGCGCCGTGCAGGTGAGCGCCACAATCAGGACTGCATACGACCGAGGCACACAGGGCCAACACCCGGCATCATGGTGTGGGGAGCGATCTCCTACACTGGCCGTACACCACTGGTGATCGTCGAGGGGACACTGAATATTGCACGGTACATCCAAACCGTCATCGAACCCATCGTTCTACCATTCCTAGACCGGCAAGGGAACTTGCTGTTCCAACAGGACAATGCACGTCCGCATGTATCCCGTGTCACCCAACGTGCTCTAGAAGGTGTAAGTCAACTACCCTGGCCAGCAAGATCTCCGGATCTGTCCCCCATTGAGCATGTTTGGGACTGGATGAAGCGTCGTCTCACGCGGTCTGCACGTCCAGCACGAACACTGGTCCAACTGAGGCGCCAGGTGGAAACGGCTAGGCAAGCCGTTCCACAGGACTACATCCAGCATCTCTACGATCGTCTCCATGGGAGAATAGCAGCCTGCATTGCTGCGAAAGGTGGATATTCACTGTACTAGTGCCGACATTGTGCATGCTCTGTTGCCTGTGTCTATGTGCCTGTGGTTGTGTCAGTGTGATCATGTGATGTATCTGACCCCAGGAATCTGTCAATAAAGTTTCCCCTTCCTGGGACAATGAATTCACGGTGTTCTTATTTCAATTTCCAGGAGTGTATTTCCGTAGCTCCATCACGTAAGCCAGCAAACCTAGAACTCTAGACATAGAGCCCTCACACTCCCTAACGGCTCGAACAGTTACCGATTTACGCGCCTAGTAATAACGACCCTGCTGTTACCATCCCGCTCAGTGATACCACATAGTTTGCAAAGGTTTTGATAATACTGATTTATTTCTCTTTGACAAATGAACTAAGGGCAATTTTATGCATAAACTTTAACATGGATTTGAAACAATCCATTTCGTCCTATATAAGGTGGCATGGATAACTATTTATAACCACATCTGTGGTGGTGGGATTTCTACGAATTTCGAAACCGTGGTTTTGATTCAACTTTTTTATTCTAAGACGAAAAGAACTGATATTATGATGCATGTTAGTCATGACATTTGAAAATTATTCTATATCATTCACTGCACCACTTGTAACCTCCCCCTCACTTATCGACGTTAATGTCAGTGAAAAATTAAATGGCGTGTACCTAATGGAAATTTCGGAAAAGCAATCGTCACCGAAGTTAATCTGTCGGTTGATAGGGAGGAAAGGGTTACATCTAAATGAAAGGAAAAATGGAAATGAAATTGGTGGAAATTAATTTTGAGAAAAGGGTAATATTAATAAAGAAAATAAACGTGCGGTCGTTACGTTATCAATTAATTGGTGTTAATTGGATATTTGAGATTTGGGGAAGATTACGGTCGCCAGTCCTATGGACAACTACGATAATAACTGAAAAAGAAAGGTTATTGCACATATAATTAGCACTAAAAGCGTGGCAACTGAAGGTTGACACGTGTTGTGTGAAAACTGAATGTTTGTCAGAAGTAATAAATTTCGCTACACTCTGACTTAATTTAGCAAAAGAATTAATAAAACCGGAAAATTGAAAGTTAATTTAGTGACTGAAATTAATAGTGAACTTTGTTTCTGAAGCACTACGAAATTCAATAAAATAAGGTTAGTCTTGGGCTACCTCAACAATCATTTCAAAAGCTACTTGAATCTACGCAATTTAGAAATAAGAGATTTAACTTTGAACTTGAAATAAATGATTCTGAATAATTAACAATAGTAAAATTTAGTACGTACCCGGCTGAGCTGCAGTCACAGGTAAGCTAAAATATGGTAACGAAACTCGCACTCTTTATTTGTGCATGTGTGATCTAAATATTGTAGCAAGCTATGAATACCTTAACTGAACTTTGAAATGAAAGCAGTGAAATGGAATGATATTACTTTAATGCTGGCGTTTGAATTTCAGCGACACTCGGGTACATTCCGGAAAAGGAAGGGACCCTGCTTTGGGACAATGAACAACAAAGGTTCATGCTACGCTGCTGTAATTTAGTGAGAAAAATTTAACAGTTTGAAAAGCTGAGGTCTCCCATACTGTTCTAAAACTTTGCGTGCTACCAGTCTTCCTTGTTGGTTGATTGAAGGTTTGAAGTCGTCCATCGAGGAGGTGGCGACAGTCACTCATTGTCGGCCGTCGCTGTTGCAGAAGCTGGATGTTGGCGCGCCTTCTTCTCGACACGGTCTCCAGCCGAAACGGGCTCTTGATGTGTGCCAGCTAATGCTTCCCGTCCGCGACACCGTGTCAGAAACTACCATAGCAAGTCGAGCGCAATTACATGCTGCTAAACCCCGAAAGCGCGGCAAGTCGCGGGAGCGCCACACAACACACCTGCTCATCCGCACTACTCCAGCCAGACGCTGCTCCGCCCGCACTCCAAGCGGCCGAGTTCTCACTACCAAAGATTCTAAACACTTTGGTTCTCCATACGACCTATCGATGTATTCGTTCGATAGCATAGTTTTCCCTAGGCAAGACCCAGCGTAAAAATACAAATAGTATTTACAAAACAAACCAATTATACATCGACATAAATGCATGTATATACAAATAGTAAAACAATTACAATATACAAAGACACAGAAACGTCATATCTTCAGGTAACAAAATAAGGGAAAAAATTTATACTACAATATATGGAAATAGGAGGATATGCATTTCCGGCGTTACACACTGAACAGAATGATTGTGTCACCAACATGCCATTTTTAATAAATCAGTTTGTATTTTAAATGGGTATTGTTCCTCCCATTATTAGACCATCTGGCTGTACGTAGATTTTCTTGTAGAATGAGAAATATTTATGTGCTGGAATAAATTCTAAGTTCTTTATGGGTTCATGTATCTAATTTTTTATTAAACTGGACATAATTGTTTCAGTAATGTCATGGACAGGCATATTTGTGTATTCGTTCCAGTGATACAGTTCTTTCTGGCACTGTCTGGTATGTGCACATCGCTAAAGTCATTACTAACTTCCTGCGGATTTCTGTTGGAACAGTCCTCGTCAAATGTGTAAATGTTGCTAAAGATATCTTGAAGTATATTAAAGATGTAATATGCAGGACTGTTCCTTGAATTACCAGTGGGAAGTATCGGGCAACGACGTTCATGAAATTTAGGCTGAGATCTTAGTTCATGTGGGAAGTGTTCGTGATTGAGCTATGCTAGACGTCAGCATCTGATAATAGGTAGTCGTAATTCTTAATTAATTTCCTAAACTGAGCTTGGTCTTTAGGTGTAGGACCAATTTTTTTCAGTTCTTTTATGTTATTTTGAAGGAATAATTGTAGTGTTCTGCTGAGGTAATCATCGTCGAACGTGACCTCTACATTGTTGTTCACTTGTGCTTAGCCTGCCTCTCTCACATGCAGTTTTGTGCTGACAACTAATTCTTTGATGATTTGTCACTGAGATTAGGAGCAGTCTTATGTCTCAGACCTTTATTTCTTTCTTCTGGAAGGATCTCAATAAGTCTGTGGGAATATCGTCTACTCCAGAAGCCTTGTTTTTCCTTCGGTCTTTCAGTGCTTTGTCATATTCCTCTTGCAGTGTCATATATCCCAAATAACCTTCATCTACTTCCTCTTCTCTTTCTACAATTTTGTCCTCAAGTTCATTTCCCTCATATAGAAGCTGTATATATATATATATATATATATATATATATATATATATATATATTCCTTCAAATTTTCAGTCTTCCCTTGTTTGCTTAGTACCTTCCCATCTGACTTGATATTCATACAACTGATTGCTTTTTACCGAAAGGTCCTTATAGTTTCCCACAAGCGGCATCTATTTTTCCTCAAGTCGTGCATGGTTGTACAGCTTTGCTTTTATTCTCCAGCTATTATGTATTTTCTGTTAACCTCATGTGTTAGACATCTGTATTCCCTTTCACGAGCTTCATTCGCTACAGTGTCATATTTTCTTTTGTCGTCATTTGTATTCAGAGTCACTGGCGTTATCCAAGGATTTCTGCTGGGTCTTCTCTTTTTATCTACATGAACCTCTGCTGCCTTCTCTACTTCATCTCCTAAAGCTTCCCATTCGTCTTCTACTGTATTCCAGCACTGGGTAATACCGCTCCAGAAACTATAAACAGTTCTGGTTCTTAGTTTATCCCGGTGCATCTCCTAAATTTCAAACCTTTTTGTAATTTCTTCTGTTTTTATCCGTAGACTATACTTAATAAATCATGGATTTCGCATCTGCCCCTGGAAATACCTTGGAGTTCAAAATCTGGCTTCTAAGTCTCTCTCTTATCATTACATAATCAACCTTCCAGTGTCTCCAAGTCTCTTCCACGTATACAGCTTTCTTACATGATTTGTAAATGAAGCAATTATTAAAAAAAAGCTCTGTGCAAAATTATATGTGGACGGCTCTTTTTTCCTTCTTTTCCCCTAGTCCATATTCTCCTACTAGTTTTCCTTGTCTTCCTTTCCTGCTATCGAAATTCAGTCTCTCACTGCAATTAAATTTTCCTCTCACATTACTCTCAATTTCTATACTCTAAACGATGTAAAGTGTGAGGTCATCCACGTAGGTAACAAAAGTAAACCGTTAAATTCTCATAATGCGGCAAATCTTACGTAATTAAAGGTTGTCAATTCAAATAAAACAACTAGGGATTACAGTTACGAACAACGAACAACTTAAATTATAACGATCATATTTACTAAAGAGACTGCGTTCACCACGCTTGTCCGTACTCTTCCCGAGTATTGTCGCGTGGTATAGGATTCCTAGCAGATAGGACTGGCGGAGAACATCAAAAATGTTCAAAGAAGAGTTGTTCGTTTTGTATTATCATGAAATAGGGGAGAGAGTGTCACGAAGATGGTACACGTGTTGGGATGGCAATCATTAGAACAAATACCATTTTCGTTGCAGTGAAATCTTATCGCGAAATGTCAGGCAGCAAGTTTTTCCACCGAATGTGAAAATATTTTGTTGATACTCATCTACATAGGAAGAGAGGATTATCGTAACAAAATAACAAAAATCTGAGCTCACACGGAAGGATCGAAGAGTTGGTTTTTCTCGGGCGCTGCTCCAGAGCGGAGAGGTACAGAAATATCTAAAGTAATTCTATTTACTTTTCAGCTTCAGTTGAACATTTTTAATTTCATGATACTATATGTTTCGATTACTCTGGATCATCTTCAGAATTAAGTATTTGCGTCGGAGTACTCTGATATGAGGTGCTGAACAGACATGACGGGTTTCTGGAGCAATTACTTAGATCTGAAGCTGATGCGGAGTCATCGAAACATGCCATGAAATTAAAAACGTGAAAATGAAACTGAAAAATAGAGGAGTGTTTGAAATATAAATGCTATTGGTGTTTCTCTCAGGACGAATATGTCGGCTACAGTCGTAGAGAAATAGTCTTAAAGTGGTTGGATGAATTTTCTGCCAGGCGTGTAAGTATGAACTGCAGAATAGTAATGTATACGTAGCCCTCATCATACCTTTTCTTAGTCTCTTTATGTGGAGAGCTAGTTGGCGTATGAATTTGTACTACCGTGGTGTGTGTTGGAAAGAGGAACGAAGACTGGGGTTTAGCGTTCCGTCGACATCGAGGTCATCAGAGAGGACGGGTGTTGTCGTTGTTTCTGTCCTGATTACGACAATTCGTTCACTGTAGTATGTTACGCGCATTACTATTTTTTATTCATTTTTTATGCCTACTCTTACTCGTTATGGCGTTGACAGTCCAGTACCAGACATCCTGTTCTTCACGCCTTTGCACTTCACTGCATTCCGCTGTCCAAGCTGAGCCTCTCCAGTTCACTTTTTAAATCCTCTAACCATACTAACAGAATGGTAACACCCCACGATGCGACCCGTAGACTGTGAGTTGTGTATTTTCGAATGACGGTATTCTCCCAAGTAGTCCACTTCCCGAAGTCCAAAAGTGGGACTATTGTATCTCCAGAATATTTTATTCAAGAGGATGCCATCAACACTTCAACATAAAATAGAGTAGCATGCCCTCAGATAACAGCTGTAGTTTCCCCTTGACCAGGCGGTCATCGAGACCCTTGCTACTGCAACTGCTGAAAGGCTGCTGCCCATATTCAGAATCCACGGGTTTATTGTGGCTGCACATTCGGTATGGCTATCTCATATCGTAGCGTCATGCAGACCACTCCATCCTGGTGAGATACCGTACATTGTTCACTATAGAGCTTGAAACTGCAGACTAGCAGCAACGTGTCGCTGGTAGATAACAGTGATGTTGTTTATAATTCTGTGAAAAAAAGTGTCTACATCACATTTTTAAGATTAATGAGACGAAATTCCTCTTTAGATCCAAAATCAATATAAAGTAAATCGAAACATTAATTCCTATCTCATTTACGATGTTTATAGTAACATACGGAATAAATATGTAGGTAAATGTTGTAGGTTACCTAAATGACGGAAGACGCTATTAGCTCTCAACGGTATTTTCTAATATTTGTCATTAAAAGTGAGAAATCGTTAAAAGCTGTGTGCGTATGTAGTAAAATACGCCAGACGTTCGAGATTAGCACCTGAATCAATTGATAGCGCTAAATCACGTACTTATTCTACATCTACATCTACATTTATACTCCGCAAGCCACCCAACGGTGTGTGGCGGACGGCACTTTACGTGCCACTGTCATTATCTCCCTTTCCTGTTCCTGTCGCGTATGGTTCGCGGGAAGAACGACTGCCGGAAAGTCTCCGTGCACGCTCGAATCTTTCTAATATTACATTAATGATCTTCTCGGGAGGCATAAGTAGGGGGAAGCAATATATTCGATACCTCATCCAGAAACACACCCTCTCGAAAACCTGGACAGCAAGCTATGCCGCGATGCAGACCACCTCTCTTGCAGAGTCTGCCACTTGAGTTTGCTAAACATCTCAGTAATGCTATCACGCTTACCAAATAACCCTGTGACGAAACGCGCCGCTCTTCTTTGGGTCTTCTCTATCTCCTCTGTCAACTCGATCTGGCACGGATCCCACACTGATGAGCAATACTCAAGTATAGGTCGAACGAGTGTTTTGTAAGCCACCTCCTTTGTTGATGGACTACATTTTCTAAGCACTCTCCCAATGAAATCTCAACCTGGCACCCGCCTTACCAACAATTAATTTTATATGATTATTCCACTTCAAATCGTTCCATAGGCATACTCACAGATATTTTACAGAAGTAACTGCTTCTATGTTTTCGCAATACATTAAATTTATCTATGTTAAGGGTCAGTGGCGACTCCCTGCACCAAGTGCCTATCCGCTGCAGACCTTCCTGAATTTCGCTGCAATTTTCTAATACTGCAACGTATCTGTATACTACAGTATCATCCGCGAAAAGCCGCATGGAACTTCTGACACTATCTACTAGGTCATTTATACATATTGTGAAAAGCAATGGTCCCATAACACTCCCCTATGGCACGCCAGAGGTTACTGTAACGTCTGTAGACGTCTCTCCATTGAGAACAACATGCTGTGTTCTGTTTGCTAAAAACAGCCACTCAGCTGGTCTGATATTCCGTAGGCTCTTACTTTGTTTATCAGGTGACAGTGCGGAACTCTATCGAACGCCTTCCGGAAGTCGAGGAAAATGGCATCTTCCTGGGAGCCTGTATCTAATATTTTCTGAGTGTCATGAACAAATAGAGTGAGTTGGGTCTCACATTTGCTGTTTCCGGAATCCATGTTGATTCCTACAGAGCAGATTATGGGTTTCCAGAAATGACATGATACGCGAGCAAAAAACATGTTCTAAAATTCTACAACAGATCGATGTCAGAGATATAGGCCTATAGTTTTGCGCATCTGCTCGACGACCCCTCTTGAAAACTGGAACTACCTGTGCTCTTTTCGAATCATTTGGAACCTTCCGTTCCTCTAGAGACTTGCGGTACACGGCTGTTAGAAGGGGGGACTTATTCAGGTATGCATCGGTGTTACAGGTGTTGAGTCCTTGTTGCCAAAATGTGGGGTCCTGGTCAATCCTCTCATATAGGATGCCTAAATGATGCTGCCTTCTTGGAATGCTATACAACTATTCAAACAAATAACATTAACAATTTTATTTCAATAAAGCAGACTGACAATTCTTAACTTTGGAGTTACAGGTTGTTTCAAGCGATAGGCGACAGGCAGTATAATTCAGAGTCCTTGGCTATATGCAATGTTCCTGCAAGTTTGACACACAGTTTGTGGAACACTAATAACTGTTCTAATAACACTCTCTGCTAGGCAGTGCTAAAACTGTCCACTAATGTCCGCCCGAGGGTGGCAGGAGCGGCATTTATATTCACTTCGGCTAGATGGCGCTCCTATCGTGGTGTCGTCCTGGTCAGTGCCCCATTGGGCGACGTCTTCTCACCGCCGTCTCTGGTCTTGCGTTCTTCCGGCGTTCCGGCGCTTGTAATTACGCTAGAACATTCCTCTTCCCCAAAGCGACGGTCCATCGTCGTGTAGCGGGTGCGACCACGGCGGGGGGTGCAGGAGAGTGGCAGCAACGTCGGGCCGGAAGCTGTGGCTGCAGGGGATGACCAGCTTCCGGCTGTACCCCGCCATCCAGCATGCGCTCTGGCGGAAACGTCTACCGGAAAACTATCAGAAGGGTACGCGTCCACCTCCTGCTGCCATGAACTAGATGAAGAAGGCTACGACTGCTGTGGTGTGGGCGGGTCCAGCTCCATCGGAAGAACGAGAGGAGGCGGAGGAGGCGAAGGCTCCATGGGATCGTCCCGCGATGTCGTGATGACGCCCTCTGGCGGCTGCCGTGGCCGCGCTGCCCTCTGGACCCGTGTATCTGGCGGAAGAGAGACTGAAAAATCATCGTGTGTACGACAGAAGCGATGTTGATTTTGACGGTGGTGCTGCAAGCCATCTGGACCTGAAACAAGATACATGCAAGCGCCAAGTCGAATAAGCGGCACATGAGATTACGACAGCTGAGCAAATCCGCCATTGCAGATCACTGTCTTGGCACTGGTCATCCTATGGCTTACAATAACACGGAGATTCTGGCATGCACTTCCATCTGATGGAATGGTGTTATTAAGGGAGCTGTTGAAATTGAATTAGCAAGTAATCTTTTAAACACGTGGTTTTTGTTTAAATTCTGAAAGGAATCCTGAACTCTCACTTTCCAAAAACCTGAGACACAGTAAATGCTACCTCAACAGTTGATAATTATCAATTCCACTACCGATTACTTCTGACGCCGGTCACCTTTGGTTTGTGATTACGCTAGTGTTTACTGTGTGTGTGTGTCCGTGTGTGTGTTTTATCTTAACGGGGTTTCTGTGAAAACCGAGGTTTTGAACTGGCTTGCGCAACGCTCACTTGATACAGTTTTGCCTTGAAAATGGCTGCATGTGCTCCTGTCGAAATATCGGTGGTTGTCGACGACCTCGAACGGCTGCATTCCCGTAAGTTAGTACAGCACTTTATACGCCGGGACAAAGAAAGGTTCACTTGATTTAGAGATGTTGCTCCATTCCAATTTGTGACACACTACTTAACAATGCCTTATAACTACTGACTGGTGACATGCACACCTGTCGTTCGTAGTTGTTAGTTCAATCTACCACTGTAGTTACTGTGCTGATGTGGCTTGTACGCCAGGAACAAAATCAGTCTCGAAACTTTCTGGGTGGATGGTGTACTTGACCTTTGCAGCTGCGGCACCACAAAGCTCGAATAATTGCTGGAGATACATCGAAGCACCGATTCATCGAGACGTGAGGTCACCACCGTTCTGCCGCCAACCTGAGAGAACCGGTTGCCAAGATGGTCCGGTGGCTACCTGTTGGGCCGACGTCGAACTGATGACTTCCGCTTGTCGAGTGACTGGGGACCATCCACTTGCCTCGTAAAGACTGGACTGTGCCGCCTAGTAAGCAGCATAACAACGCCTGGTCAACATCAGGTCCTCGCGCCAGAGTTGCATCACAATGCTGAGAGGCTGTGCATCAATGTCTGTGGTCTGTAACATGCACGACTTACTCGGTAGAGACACCAAAGTGACGTGTTGCCCCATGTGACCATGGCAGTCGAAAACTTTGGTGACGCCATATTGCTTTCTCGCATTTCGATGCTTCTGTATTACAACATCCTTCTCATGGCAGTACGACGTTTCTAGGCAATGGTAAATTGCATATTTATCACAAACACGTAGCCATTCTACGATGTCTTCTAAGTAAATGTTAATTAAGGAGACTGGTGGTATAAACATTCAGCAGATCGTAACATGAAAGATAAAATAGTGAAGACATACTTGCACCTATTCGCCGTGGTCGTGTATGATTAGAGATGTACAGTTCCGGAGTGGAACAAATTTGGTTCGTGTTCCTCAACGAACAAGTAATTCTATTGTCCATATTTGCCTCTGTAAACAGATTCTGAGATTTTCTTATTAATAATATAGGAATATGTTCTACAGTATTTCTCTTTATTCTGAAAGGGCTGTTTACCGGGGCACACTTGTGTTTGGAACCCGAATACGATAATAGAATTAATGTAAATTACAATAGAACTACACTACTGGCCATTAAAATTTCTTCACCACGAAGATCACGTGCTACAGACGCGAAATTTAATCGACAGGAAGAAGATGCTGTGATATGCAAATGATTAGCTTTTCGGACCATTCATACAAGGTTGGCGCCGGTGGCGACACCTACAACGTGCTGACACGAGGAAAGTTTCGAACCGATTTCTCATACACAAACAGCAGTTGACCGGCGTTGTCTGGTGAAACGGTGTTGTGATGCCTCGTGTTAGGAGGAGAAATGCGTACCATCACGTTTCCGACTTTAATAAAGGTCGGATTGTAGCGTATCGCGATTGCGGTTTATCGTATCGCGACATTACTGCTCGCGTTGGTCGAGATCCAATGACTGTTAGCAGAATATGGAATCGGTGGGTCCAGGAGGGTAATACGGAACGCCATGCTGGATCCCAACGGCCTCGTATCACTAGCAGTCAAGATGACAGGCATCTTAAACGCATGGCGGTAACGGATGGTACAGCCACGTCTCGATCCCTGAGTCAACAGATAGGGACGTTTGCAAGACAACAACCATCTGCACGAACAGTTCGACGACGTTTGCAGCAGCACGGACTATCAGCTCGGAGACCGTGGCTGCGGTTACCCTTGACGCTGCATCACAGACAGGAGCGCCTGCGATGGTGTACTCAACGACCAACCTGTGTGCCCGAATGGCAAAACGTCATTTTTTCGGATGAATCGAGGTTCTGTTTACAGCATCATGATGGTCGCATCCGTGTTTGGCGACATCGCGTTGAACGTACATTGGAAGCGTGTATTCGTCATCGCCATACTGGCGTATTACCCGGCATGATGGTATGTGGTGCAATAGGTTACACGTCTCGGTCACCTCTTGTTCGCATTGACGGCACTTTGATGTGTTGCGACCCGTGGCTCTACCCCTCATTCGATCCCTGCGAAACCCTACATTTCAGAAGGATAATGCACGACCGCATGTTGCAGGCCCTGTACGGGCCTTTCTCGAAACAGAAAATGTTCGACTGCTGCCCTGGCCACCAGATCTCTCACCAATTGAAAACGTCTGGTCAATGGTGGCCTAGCAACTGGCTCGTCACAATACGCCAGTCACTACTCTTGATGAACTGTGGTACCGTGTTGACGCTGCATGGGCAGCTGTACGTGTACTGGCCATCCAAGGTCTAACTCAATACCCAGGCGTATCAAGGCCGTTATTACGGCCAGAGGTGGTTGTTGTTCTGGGTACTGATTTCTCAGGATCTATGCACCCAAATTGCGTGAAAATGTAATCACATGTGAGTTCCAGTAATATTTGTCCAATGAACACCCGTTCATCGGCCGCACTTGTTCTTGGTGTAGCAATTTTAATGACCAGTAGTGTAGCATACTACAAACGATGTCTGTCTGTGATAGGCTCTCGCTAACTGTGCACGACGGCAGAGCCAAAGATACTGCTTCTCGTCTGAGATAGTGTTGTTGGAGTGAGAGTGCGCTTGGCGCACAGTTGCAGGTAGCTGTCTGTGAACGAAAGAGGATGGTGTAGGCTGTTTTGGTGGTGTGCTCTGTGAAGCAACCAAGTGTTGGATTAACATGGAGAACATGGAAGCAGAAGTCTTCATGCAAGCAAGGTAAAGATGTTAAATAATTATGATTTTCATTAAGCCAGCGCGTTAGTATAGATGAGTTGGCTGATAATTTGTAATTATTTAGCAACCCCAGAATGTACGTAAACTTACTGATAAAAATGCTAGTTAGATATTTCTCGTTTTTAATGTTTCTTAGATTGGTTCACGGAGCTATATGTAATTTGATGATTTGCATTTATGCTGGATTATTGAGGTTAGATAATACTTGCTGTAAAAATCTCATTATTTGTGGGTCAATTATTACATATGATATACTTTGTTTTAGACCAATGTAAACTTGCTTGTCAAATGTTTTTGAAAAGACAAACTTAACTTGCAATATAATTTCACAAAAAAAATCAGTTTTAGTAATTCACCACAATCTGCACCGCCTCCCTGTCCAGGTTATATATTTTTCAAACAAACTGCATTTTCTTAAATGTGCTTCTTTATCAGCCAAAATAATTTAATATGTATTTAAAGTATTATGGCCAGAATTACACACTGCTGAGCCTGTAGCTAGCATTCATATTTTTTTCCTTATAGACTAGAATATATCGCGTTTCACCGTTGCTGCTTTAGAGGTAAGACAATTTAATTTATTGTTATGTGCACAAGGACCAAAGTTACCTGTTTTCAACAGGGGCAGGGAATTCAGTGCCTAAGGGGCCGAATGTGTTTCTGCAGTTACAGTATTTATCAGTATTGGGAGTTGCTTTCCCCAATGGATGCGTATATTTTTGCAAACAATAATACAGAGTAGGCACACCACTTGCAATTACAACACGCTACCCGATAACTCGAGTTTTGTATCCATTCTACAGTTCAGACATTCATTCAACCTAATCGTAAAGTTATCTTATTAAAAGAACGTTACAATTCACATATAAGAATGTACTCTGTCAGGAACAAAACTATTTGAATTTTTGACGAAACGTTGATTAAAAAACGTGTGATGAAATTCTTGTGAGTAGTTTGGTTGTGTATTTGCGAAGCCAATGGATGTAAATACGATACCTGAACTGTGGTGGTATATCGCTCTATAGCGTAACTCAAATCCAAGGTTAGGCTGAAAGGGGATACTTTGGTTGTGAATTTGTGAAGATGCGGTAGCAAAGCCTTCAGATAATTGTATTTATATTCTTAATGATGGAAAATATGAGTCTGTACTCAAAACCAACGCCTCGGAGTTTTTTATACAAAAAATCTGAAAGATTCATAAGTAAAAGAAACACAACTAACATTTTGCAACTTTATTCTCCATGACATGGGCAAAATATTCCGGAGGTAAAGTACTCCCCCATTCGGATCTCCGGGCGGGGACTAATCAGGAGGACATTGTTATCAGGAGAAAGAAAACTGGCGTTCTACGGATTGGAGCGTCGAATGTCAGATACCTAAATCGGGCAGATAGGTTACAAAATTTAAAAACGGAAATGGATAGGTTAAAGTTAGATATAGTGGGTCAGGTGAATACAAGGTTATAATTACAAAACCAATCAGGGGAAATGCAGGAATACGTATAATAATGAATAAAAAATAGGAATGGGGGTAAGCTACTACAAACAGCATAGTGAACGCATTATTGTGGTCAAGATAGACACAAAGCCCACGCCTACCACAGTAGTACAAGTTTATATGCCAACTAGCTCCGCAGATGACGACGAGATTGATGAAATGTATTATGAGATAAAATAAATTATTCAGATAGTGAAGGAAGACGAAAATTTAATAGTCAAGGGTGACTGGAATTCTATAGTAGGAAAAGGAAGAGAAGGAAACGTAGTAGCTCAATATGGAATGGGGATAAGAAATGAAAGAGAAGCAGCCTGGTGGAATTTTGCACAGAGCATAACTTAATCATAGCTAACACTTGGTTCAAGAATCATAAAAGAAGGTTGAATACATGGAAGACGCCTGGAGATGCGAAGGTTTCAGATGGATTATACACTGCTGGCCACCGTAAATGCAACACCAAGAAAGACAAGAGGTAGCACAACAAAATTTATTTTGTAGATAACTGTTGACCAAGTATCAAATGATTACGTTTACAGACATCTGTGACATGTGGTTCCTGCCAGAATCAGTAGCCAGAGTAGCCACCATTGTTGGAGATCACTGCTGCCACACGTCTCGGCATTGAGTCAAAGAGACGTTGGATGTGTTCCTGGGGTACAGCAGCCCAAGCAGCTTCCACACGTTGCCAAAGATCATCTGGTGTGGCAGCTGGGGATGTAATCTGGGTCACTCGTTGAGCAACCATGGACCACATGTTTTCTATCGGCGAAAGATCCGGAGAGCGAGCCGGCCAGGGAAGCACTTCAATCTGGTTGTTGGCGAAGAGTCTTTGGACAATGCGTGCCACGTGTGGTCGCGCATTATCCTGTTGAAATATGGCTGTGGCCGAGCCCTGAAGGTAAGGAAGGACAACTGGCTCCAGCACCTCGGATATGTAGCGCCGGCTATTTAAAGTACCGGCAATGCGTACTAGAGGCGTGCGAGAGTAATATCCAATACCGCCCCATACCATAATACCCGGTGCAAGACCAGTGTGGCGGTGCATAATGCAGCTGTCCAGCATCCTCTCTCCACGGTGTCTCCACACTCGAATCCGACCATCGTGGTGCTGCAGACAGAAGCGTGCCTCGTCAGTAAAGACAACGTCATTCCATTCTGCCGTCCACATCCGTCTGTCATCACACCATTGGCGACGGATACGTCTGTGGTTCTGCGTCAAAGGTAGACGAAGCAATGGACGTCTTGCGGACAGACCACTCTGCTGTAAACGGCGTCGCGCAGACACTGGATGATGCGTTACAGACGCAATGTGCTGTGCTATGGTTCGGGATGTCACTGAGCGATCCGTCACTGCCATGCGCACAATTTGCCTATCAGTGCGTGCAGTGGTGCACCGAGGTGAATGCGATCGACCACGTCGGTCCGTCGTACCCTCCTGCATCCAACGGTCACATATCCGCATTACAGTTGTTTGGTTTCGTCCAACACGACTAGCGATTTCTCTGTATGATAATCCACAATCTCGGTAAGCCACTATCCTTCCTCTGTCGAACTCGGATACTTGATCAAACGATGTTCGCTGTTGTCTACGAGGCATAACTGATCGTCTTGTGAAACAACCACAAGGTAAACACACGTGCCGAACGTACACTCGTCGAAATCGACAAGCCTTAAATGGCGCTATGAGGTGGCGCCACAGGCGCGCGTGATGTGCGTCTGCGCTGAAATTCTAATGAGATGAATATCTCATCGCTGCAAACCCATGGTGTAAATTTCACTTGATTCGGATGCTTCCTTCAGGGTGTTGCATTTACGGTGGCCAGCAGTGTATAATGGTAAGACAGAGATTTGGGAACTAGGTTTTAAATTGTAAGACATTTCCAGGGGCAGATGTGGACTCTGACCACAATCTATTAGTTATGAACTATAGATTAAAACAGAACAAACTGCAAAAAGGTGGAAATTTAATGAGATGGGATCTGGATAAACTGACAGAACCAGATATTGTGGAGAAGTTCAGGGAGAACATTAGGGAGCGATTGACAGGAATGGGGAAAGAAATACAGTAGAAGAAGAATGGGTAGCTTTGAGGGATGAAATAGTGAAGTCAGCAGAGGATCAAGTAGGTAAGAAGACGACGGCTAGAAGAAATCCTTGGGTAACAGAAGAAATATTGAATTTAATTGATGAAAGGAGAAAATATCAAAATGCAGTAAAAGAAGCAGGCAAAAAGGAATACAAACGTCTCAAAAATGAGATCGACAGGAAGTGCAAAATGGCTAAGCAGGCATGACTAGAGGACAAATGTAAGGATGTAGAGGCATATCTCACTAGGGGTAAGATAGATACTGCCTACAGAAAAATTAGACAGACCTTTGAAGAAAAAAGAACCACTTGTATGAATATCAAGAGCTCAGATGGAAACCCAGTTCTAAGCAAAGAAGAGAAAGTAGAAAGGTGGAAGGAGTATATAGAGGGTCTGTACAAGAGTGATGTATTTGAGGATAATATTATGTAAATGGAAGAGGATGTAGATAAAGATGAAATGGGAGATATCATAGTGCGTGAAGAGTTTGACAGAGCACTAAGAGACTTAAGGCGAAACAAGGCCCCAGGAGCACACTACATTCCATTAAAACTACTGATAGCTTTGGGAGAGCCAGTCCTGACAAAACTCTACCATCTGGTGAGCAAGATGTATGAGACAGGCGAAATACCCTGACTTGTTACAAAGTCGGATATGCATATCCTCCTATTTCCATCTATTGTACTATAATTTTTTTTCCTTGGTTTGTTACCTGAATATATGACGTTTCTGTGTCTTTGTATATTGTAATTGTTTTACTATTTGTATATATATGCATTTATGTCGATGTTTAATTGGTTTGTTGTGTAAAGATTATTTGTATTTATACGCTGGGTCTGGCCTAGGGAAAACTATAATATCGAACGAATACATCGATAGGTCGTGTGGAGAACCAAAGTGTTTAGGATCTTTGGTAGTGTTAACTCTGCCGCGTGGAGCGCGAGCAGAGAGAGTCTGGCTGGAGTAGCGAGTGGAGCAGGTGTGTTGTGTGACGCTCCCGCGAGTTGCCGCGCTTTCGGGGTTTAGCAGCATGTAATTGCGCTCAACTTGCGATGATAGTTTCTGACATGGTGTCGCGGACGGGAGGCATTAGCTGGCGCACATCAAGAGCGCGTTTCGCCTGGTGACCGTGTCGAGAAGAAGGCGCGCCAGCATCCAGCTTCTGCAACAGCGACGGCCGACAATGAGTGACTGTCGCCACCTCCTCGATCGACGGCTTCAAACCTTCAATCAACCAACAAGCAAGACTAAAAGCACGTAAAGTTTCAGAACTGTATGGCAGACCTCAGCTTTTCAAATTGTTCCATTTGCCTCGCAAAATTACAGCAACTTAGCATGAACCTTTGTTGCTCATTGTCCGAATTGCATTGCCAAGCAGGGTCCATTCCTTTTCCGAAATGAACCCGAATGTCGTTGAAATTCAAACGCCAGCATTAAAATAATATAATTAGATTTCACTGCTTTAATTTCAAAGTTCAGTTAAAGTATTCATAGCTGGCTACAATATTTAGATTACACGAGCACAAATTAAGAGTGCGAGTTTTGTTAGCATATTTTAGCTTACCTGTGACTGCAGCTCAGCTTGGTACGTACTAAATTGTACTATTGTTAACTGTTCAGAATCATTTAATTCAAGTTCAAAGTTAAATCTCTTGTTTCTAAATTGCGTAGAGTCAAGTTGCTTTTGAAATGATTGTTGAGGTAGTCCAAGACTAACCGTATTTTACTGGATTTCGATGTGCTTCAGAAAGTTAGCTCACTATTAACTTCAGTCACTAAATTAACTTTCGATTTTCCGGTTTTATTGATTCTTTTGCTAAATTAAGTCAGAGTGTAGCGAAATTTATTACTTCTGACAAACTTTCAGTTTTCACACTACACGTGTCAACCTTCAGTTGCCACGCTTCTAGTGCTAATTATATGTGTAATAACATTTCTTTTTCAGTTACTATAGTAATTGTCCTTAGGACTGGCGACCGTGATTTCCCCCAAATCTCAAATATCTAATTACCGCTAGTTAATTGTTAACGTAACGGCCGCACATTTACTTTCTTTATTAACTTTAACCCTTTTCAAAATTAATTTCCACCAGTTTCATTTGCATTTTTCCTTTCATTTAGACGTAACCCTTTCCTCCCTCTTTACCGACAGATTAACTTCGGTGACGATTGCTTTCCCAAATTTCCATTAGGTACACGCGGTTTAATTTTTCACTGTCATTAAGGTCGATAAGTGAGGGGGAGGTTACACGTGGCGACCTGGTGACAGGACAATCTTCAGATTTTAGGTTGTTCTGGACACGAATTTTGCATTGTGCAAATCTCGTAACAAAGTACTGGTTACGAAATGGTCGATACGTCAGCGAGAATATTAGTGTGAGGAATCCTAATTAGATTTGAGATTTGGCATTTATATTGAAAATTATTAAAATGAGTGAAGGCAACAATTGCCAAAATTTGGTAGACTTGGGTACGGAATAATCGGTCGAACAGTGGGAAACGCGCACCGCGGTACCCATTGTTCAGGGCAGGCGGCTAGCATGAAAGACGCGACCGCCGAAACGCAACAAAGAGCAGAAATTGAATTCCAAACATTAGAAAATGTTCGTAATCGGAAGTGAAAATCAAATCGGAATCCCTTGATGACGTATACGGGGGGACTATTAAAGAGGAAGCCGCTACGGAGGTAAAACCGGTAGTTTCCGGGAATTTAACTGATTTATTGAATGTTTTGATTAACGAAATCAAGAGTCAATCGGCAGAAATTAAAGCTCTGTCTGCCAAACAAGAAGCTCAGGCTGCCAAGCAAGAAGCTCTGTCTGCCAAGCAAGAAGATCAGGCTGCCAAGCAAGAAGCTCAGGCTGCCAAGCAAGAAGCTCAGTTTGAAAAAATTGAACGAAAGCTAGACGATCAGAACAAAGCTATTAATGTTGTTAAGAACAATGTTGTAGTTGTTAACACAAAAGTTGATGAAATCAGAGAAGATATTGTTGTGATTAATACCGAACTCGGTAATCTTAAACAGGAAATGATAGGCGTTCAGGCGGAAATTGCGAGCATAAATACGCGTTTTAATTCCGAAATTAGCAGAATCGAGAAAAGTGTAGGAGAAGCAGTTGCTCCAATCATCGACAATAAGGTGACGGAACAAATTCAATTAGTGAGAAAAGAGGATCAACAGAAGGTGGAAACTTTAAAGGCTTTAGTATCCGAAGTAGATGCCAAAGTGAGGAAGCAGGCTAATACCTGCGAAGAGAAAAAGAGGGAAGTGGAAACGCTTGCGACAACCACTTGCCAAGTGATTACGAGAGTGTCGGAGTTAGAAAAGAAACTTGAAGAAAAACAGAGCTATGTGCCAATCTGTGCACATAGTTCGGAATTGTTGACGAAAGAGGAGCGGTTCGACCCCTTGAAAAAAGGCGGTATACACGCGACGGATTTCATTAAAAATTGTGAAAGAGTTTTACCCAGATCATGGACTAATGAGAGAAAAATTAATGCGGTTATTGATGTGTTGGCTGGTGATGCCAAGCGTTGGGGCTTAAACCTCAATATTACGAACCTGACTTTTGACGAGTTCAAAAATTTGTTTCTGGCTGAATACTGGTCAGAGCAAAAACAGCAAAGTGTATGGCGCGAATTTGTCGTATCGAGGCCTTTCGATGCGAATTCGCGCGGCTCGATGAAGGAGTTTTGTGAGGGCTGGATCCGCAAGTTGGAATATTTGCGTGATCGCCGCACGGAAACCGAAATAGTTTGGGAACTCTACAAGAAGCTTCCAGATGATACAAAACGCTACGTAGGAAGCAATTACAAGACAATCAATGATTTCCTGGAAAGAGTTGAGGACGAGGACAATTGGCGCAATAATCGCGATACTGGTAGAGGCCGTGGTAACAACAACGGGTACCACAGCAACCACAACAATCATAACTATGGGAATAATGCATACCGTAATCCTGGCAGCAATAACAATAGTGGTTCGGGCCGTAATGACAATCGATACAATGCAAATAATAACAGGAATGACGGAAACCAGTATCATACTAGCGTGATACGGGCTTCGCAGAATAGTAATAACGCCAGAGGGTGTGATGAGCCGCCTCAGCAGCATCCGGGGAGTGGATCTGCTGGGACGAGACAGGGAAACCATTAGCCGCGCCGGTGAGGGGCCGACCGAGCGTGGAGAAATTTTGGAGGCCCAATAACAAGAGAAAACCCAGGTGTCGTCGTTATGAAAATTCCGTATGGAATAATCAACGGCGGGAGAGTGTGCCAGTATTAGGAGAAAGGAGTGCGCCCACAAGTAGTAGATCAGCTGTAGACACGGCAGTAGAAAATACATTCACTGTCAGTGAGAACAATTTAAGTAGTGTTCCGGAAATCGATTATAAAGTGGCAGCTGTAATACCCACAGCGGAACTGGAGATTGAGTTTAAGAATGATTCGCAAGTGTTGAGAGAAGATCAGATGTCGGATAAAACGTCCGTCATCGAGCGAGGGGATGCAGAGAGGGATGAGGTCTGGTTAAGGCAGTTCGGTCGCTTATACGACGAACTAAGAGATTATAGGGGTCTGTATGGAAGAAGTGTTTATGGGGAGCGCGTGCGGGATTTGCCGCGTCTCGTCCCACTGGAAGATAGTGTTTGTGAAGTGATAGAAAGTTCTGGCCCTAACCGGCAGACTTTACCAGAAATAGTTGATGTTAATGGGGGGCACGAGCAAGATTCGTCGTGTTTCGTCCCGCAGGAGTTGGATGTTGAAGTAGTAACGGAAAGTTCTGGCCCTAACCGGCAGACTTTACCGAAAGTTATAGTGGTAGAAGTAGCCGACCCATCCGACGCAAACCTCCAGTTTAAACATTGCGAAAGTATTGAGGAGAAAGATTACGAGAATTTTAGTGATAGCCGGACACGAATGGTAGAAAAGCACGTAGATTACAGCGTGTATGAGGTTAGAGCTGACGTTTTACGGTCAGACGGTAGCAGTGTGAGTTGCGCAGATCCAGAGGAAGTAATTGCAGATACTACTGGGCACATTCCTCCAGGTAGATTGGCAGATGAGATCAATCTGACCAAAGAGGAATCAACGAAGGTGACAATTAGTGAATTGATAGCAAAGCAACACTCACTAGTTGGCGAATTGCAGGAAAAGGTTTCGGTATTGGAGGCGAAGCTACAGACTAAGCCTCAGGACAAACGTGTTGAAATTAAAACTGTATGTGAACAGAGGCTGAAAAGGCCGCCAGATAAGCCGGATTTAGGATCAAAGCCGGATGGTTTTTTCTGGAATGACCTGGATATAGACGAGGATTTACTATGGGAAAATAAAGAAACAGTCGAGGACAAGTGTAGACAGATAGTAGTGTCTGTTAATATGCACGACCTACAACTAAACGTGTTGACTGACACCGGTGCAGAATTGAGTGCTGTATCTGGGAAAATATTTGAGTTACTGAAAGACAGACCTGGCATCGAAGTTATGCCAGTAACAGGAGTGAAAATTATCGGTGCTACTGGGAAGGCCAGTAAACCGGTCACAAAACAGATTTTTGTCAACTTCGAGATATGTGGGGCACGATTTGAACAAGAGTTTGTCGTCGTGCCAGACTTAACTACGAAAGTAATTATCGGGTGAGATTGGCTATTAAAGTACCATGCAGTGATTAACTGCGAAAGCAGAACTTTGACATGTACGTCACAAGATAAAACAATAGTAGTTAGTTTTGACGAGGCAGGAGACGGTGCGCATAGGCAATACCAGCCTATACACATTGTTAACTGGCCGGATGACATTGACGTAGGAATGAGTTTGAACTGCCGTAACGTGATGAATTTCGTCATTGACAAAAGTGTAGAAAGTGAATTGGAAGAGATAATCAAATTCCCTCCACGGATTGACATTAGTATTGGTGTGAAAAAAGATCGTTTGCGAGAAGTAATGAGGCTAAAAGTCGATGCTGGCATACGTCGTCCTGACGCTAAAGCGCGTTTTGCTAAGTTTGCTATCGGAGACTTAGTACTTGTAAAAGCTCATGACAAATCGAGCGAGATAGACCATGAAATCTCTAAATTTAAGTTTGTTTATAATGGACCATATAAAGTCATTGGTATACCTCACACAAATGCTTATTGCTTAGAGTATCCAAGCTCTGGAAAACTATTAGGTATACGGAACATTGTAGACTTGAAATTGTACCGACCTAGGATCGATTAATACCACACAATGTGTAATTTGTACAGTATGTAAAATAGAGTGTAAGATTTAACGATTTGCTAGATTGCCATGCTTTGGACTGACCAAGGTCATTAAAGAAATTGTAATTAATAAGTAATTAATTTTGATTAATCAATTTAATTTTAATCAATTTAATCATGAACTAATCAACTGAAAAATCCAAGCTGCTAGTTTAAGTTTTCAGCTGAGTCACAGTAGATTAAGGAAGGTAAATATGATTTTGTAAATAGCTGTAAGATTTCATAAATATGTGATTTACTAGTCATTGCCGATGTACTTAGACGCTGTTTTAAGTTTCAGGCTAGTACATGCGTGTGATGATGGACAGTGTTGAGTTATCCACTGTGATAGTGTTTATGGACTCCTTGAGATTACTCGGGAGTGAGTTTTTCCGAAAGAATTCAGTGAAACGGACGTTCTGGAAAAGCCGTTACAAGGGGGAGTGAGATCAAGCGTGCCGCACAGGCGGGCGCAACAATACTGGCAAGGCGAAGCCGCTGTCGGCTCTTGTGCAGCTGTCGGCTCTTGTGCCGCTGTCGGCATTCTTTGTACTTGCGGGTACGGAAGGTGGAGTTGTTTTTCTTCCCGGACAGCTGATGTGAAAGAATTCTGCTGTCAATATTTATGTTTTTGTCGATCTGCTGTATATTATTTTCTTGTTTAGCGTTAAGTGGACTCTCATGGCGAGAGTATTAATTATGAAAAAGTTATATAACGTGTGTATTCTATGTAATTAATTATTAATTTGCGTATTTTGATCTACCTGTTTTTATGACCATGTACTCTGATTAATTTTGTAAATAGTATTCCATTTCTTGATACTGCTAGGAATTTTGATTTTTAGAATAGCTAAACCATTTTCTATGTTTTCTATGAATTTTAATATGTTGTCAACCTGTTTTATTTTGTGCAAGATGACAGAGTGGAATAAGATGAGGAGTGTCTCCACTCAATTATTATTGTCTAAAAATTGGTTTATGCTTAATTAGACGAATGCTAAATTTTTTTGACGTTTTGAGCATATGCATTTCCGCTGTTTCTTTTTTGGGACATTTTCTGAGTCTGTTTACGTTACACGAACATCCTCAGACAATGTGGGGCACGTGTAACGCCGGGAATGCATATCCTCCTATTTCCATCTACTGTACTATAAATTTTTTTCCTTGGTTTGTTACCTGAATATATGACGTTTCTGTGTCTTTGTATATTGTAATTGTTTTACTATTTGTATATATATATGCATTTATGTCGATGTTTAATTGGCTTGTTGTGTAAAGATTATTTGTAATTATACGCTGGGTCTGGCCTAGGGAAAACTATAATATCGAACGAATACATCGATAGGTCGTGTGGAGAACCAAAGTGTTTAGGATCTTTGGTAGTGTTAACTCTGCCGCGTGGAGCGCGAGCAGAGAGTGTCTGGCTGAAGTAGCGAGTCGAGCAGGTGTGTTGTGTGACGCTCCCGCGAGTTGCCGCGCTTTCGGGGTTTAGCAGCATGTAATTGCGCTCGACTTGCGATGATAGTTTCTGACATGGTGTCGTGGACAGGAAGCATTAGCTGGCGCACATCAAGAGCCCGTTTCGCCTGGTGACCGTGTCTGCAACAGCGACGGCTGACAATGAGTGACTGTCGCCACCTCCTCGATCGACGGCTTCAAACCTTCAATCAACCAACAAGCAAGACTAAAAGCACGTAAAGTTTCAGAACTGTATGGCAGACCTCAGCTTTTCAAATTGTTCCATTTGCCTCGCAAAATTACAGCAACTTAGCATGAACCTTTGTTGCTCATTGTCCGAATTGCATTGCCAAGCAGGGTCCCTTCCTTTTCCGAAATGAACCCGAGTGTCGTAGAAATTCAAACGCCAGCATTAAAATAATATAATTAGATTTCACTGCTTTAATTTCAAAGTTCAGTTAAAGTATTCATAGCTGGCTACAATATTTAGATTACACGAGCACAAATTAAGAGTGCGAGTTTTGTTAGCATATTTTAGCTTACCTGTGACTGCAGCTCAGCTTGGTACGTACTAAATTGTACTATTGTTAACTGTTCAGAATCATTTAATTCAAGTTCAAAGTTAAATCTCTTGTTTCTAAATTGCGTAGAGTCAAGTTGCTTTTGAAATGATTGTTGAGGTAGTCCAAGACTAACCGTATATTACTGGATTTCGATGTGCTTCAGAAAGTTAGCTCACTATTAACTTCAGTCACTAAATTAACTTTCGATTTTCCGGTTTTATTGATTCTTTTGCTAAATTAAGTCAGAGTGTAGCGAAATTTATTACTTCTGACAAACTTTTAGTTTTCACACTACACGTGTCAACCTTCAGTTGCCACGCTTCTAGTGCTAATTATATGTGTAATAACATTTCTTTTTCAGTTACTATAGTAATTGTCCTTAGGACTGGCGACCGTGATTTCCCCCAAATCTCAAATATCTAATTACCGCTAGTTAATTGTTAACGTAACGGCCGCACATTTACTTTCTTTATTAACTTTAACCCTTTTCAAAATTAATTTCCACCAGTTTCATTTGCATTTTTCCTTTCATTTAGATGTTACCCTTTCCTCTCTCTTTACCGACAGATTAACTTCGGTGACGATTGCTTTCCCAAATTTCCATTAGGTATTCGCGGTTTAATTTTTCACTGTCATTAAGGTCGATAAGTGAGGGGGAGGTTACAACTTCAAGAAGAATATAATAATTCCAATCCCAAAGAAAGCAGGTGATGACAGATGTAAAATTACCGAACTATCAGTTTAATAAGTCACGGCTGCAAAATACTAACGCGAATTCTTTAAGACCATTGCAAAAACTGGTAGAAGACGACCTTGGGGAAGATCAGTTTGGATTCCGTAGAAATGTTGGAACACGTGAGGCAATACTAACCCTATGACTTATCTTAGAAAATAGATTAAGGAAAGGCAAACTCACGTTTCTAGCATTTGTAGACTTAGAGAAAGCTTTTGACAATGTTGACTGGAACACTCTCTTTCAAATTCTGAAGGTGGCAGGGGTAAAATACAGGGTGCGAAAGGCTATTTACAATTTGTACAGAAACCAGATGGCAGTTATAAGAGTCGTTGGGCGTGAAAGGGAAGCAGTGGTTGGGAAGGGAGTGAGACAGCGTTGTAGCCTGTCCCCGATGTTATTAAATCTGTATACTGAGCAAGCAGTAAAGGAAACAAAAGAAAAATTATGAGTAGGAATTAAAATCCGTGGAGAAGAAATAAAAACTTTGAGGTTCGCCGATGACATTGTAATTCTAATTCTGTCAGAGACAGCAAACGACCTGGAAGAGCAGCTGAACGGAATGGACAGTATCTTGAAAGGAGGATATAAAATCAACATGAACAAAAGTAAAACGAAGATAATGGAGTGAAGTCGAATTAAATCAGTTGATGCTGAGGGTATTATATTACGAAATGAGTCGCTTGAAGTAGTAAAAGAGGTTTGCTACTTGGGGAGCAAAATAACTGATGATTGTCGAAGTGGAGAGGATATAAAATGTAGACTGGCAATGGTAAGGAAAGCGTTTCTGAATAAGAGAAATTTGTTAACATCGAGTACAGATTTAAGTGCAAGGAAGTCGTTTCTGAAAGTACGAGGCGTGTTGTTTAAGAAAGTACCGTTTTGAAAGTGAAAAAAGACGTGCAAAAATATATCATTAATTTTATTTTTACATGAAAGCCTGTACCCCAGTCTACTTTTCTTCATAATTGCCGTCAATATTAAGGCACTTGTCATAAAGTTGTACCAGTTTTTGAATACTCACCTCATAGAAGTGTGCCGACTGACTTGTTAACCACTGCATCACCACTATTTTATCTTCGTCATCGTCTTGAAGACGCTGACCGCCCAGGTGTTTCTTCAAGTGCAGGAACAGATAGTAGCCACTGGACGCAAGATCGGGGCTGTTCGGAGGATAATCTAGAGTTTCCCATCGCAGTGATGAGATCTTTGGTCTGATTCGTCACATGTGGACGGGCATTGTCTTGCAGCAAAACAATGCCCTTGCTCAACTTCCATGGACTGTTGCTTTGATTCTGGTGTGACGTAATAATCGCCCGTAATAATTTGGCTTAAGAAATCATCACCGTCATTGTGGTACCGCCCAAGGAAAGTCAATGCACTGATCTTAACGTTTGGTTTGGTGCACGTCCGTCAACATTTTCGGTACCCAATTTGCGCACAATTTTCGGTAATTCAAGTGATCGATCACAATGCCACAAAAAACACTACGAGAAACATTAGGAAAGTCATCCTGCAAGGAGGAAATCGTAAAGCGTCTGTTTTTCTGTCACCTTATTGTCCACTTCCTGCACCAAACTTTCGTTAACAACTGAAGGACGCCCACTCCGTCGTTCATCATGCACATTTGTGCGGCCATCTTTAAATGCTCTCACCAACTTTCTTACCATTCCATTACTCATAATGTTTTCTCCGTAAACTGCACAGATCTCACGACGAATATCGATCGATTTTAGGCCTTTAGCACTAAGAAATCTTGTAACAGCCCGTACTTCGGGGACTGACGATTATCGGAGTCATCTTAAACACTCAGTACACAACGTAAACAAGGAAGAATCAGACTGCAATGACGTCAGTGCGTAGATTAAGGTACACGCTTTCATGTAAAAATTAAATTATTAAGATGCCTTAGCACGTCTTTTTTTATTTCAAAATGGTACTTACTTAAAAAGCACGCCTCGTATTTGTATGGAGTGTGGCCATGTATGGAAGAGGAACGTGGACGATAAATAGTTTGGACAAGAACAGAATAGAAGCGTTCGAAATGTGGTGCTACAGAAGAATGCTGTATATTATATGGGTAGATCACATAACTAATGAGGAGGTATTGAATAGAATTGGGGAGATGAAAAATTTGTGGTACACCTTGACTAGAAGAAGGGATCGGTTAGAAGGACATATTCTGACGCATCAAGGGATCACAAATTTAGTATTGGAAGGCAGCGTGGAGGCTAAGAAGCGTAGAGGGAGACCCAGAAATGAATACACTAAGCAGATTCAGAAGGATGTAGGTTGCAGTAGGTACTGAGAGATGAAGAAACTTGCACAGGATAGAGTAGCATGGAGAGCTTCATCAAACCAGTCTCTGGACTGAAGACAACAACAACAACAACAACAACAAAATTCTCCATGACTAGGTATTTAAAGCCATCTGATAGTAGTGGTCGAAATGTAGTTTACTTTTTCCATACATGGAGCACCCTCTCCTTCACCACGACTGTGGCAGACCACACACAAGCGCTGCGACATATGCAACAATCCATTGCCTCGGGTTCACTGTTATAATCCTCCATACACTCCCAGTTTGGCCCCACACGATTTTTATCTGTCTCCAAAACTTCGAGGACTGCGCTTCGTGAGTGATGAAGCGGTGCAAGCAAAGCTGAGGGTTTGGCTACGACAACAAAGTCAAACATTCCTCAGTGACGGTATGAACAAAGGGGTGTCTCGTTGGGAGAAATGTGTTTGTAGCCAGGGTGACTATCTTGAGAAATAAATATGTAGACATGAAGAACAAAGATCCAGAACGTTAACAAAGCTTGGTTTACTTAATAATCTATGAGTCTTTTCACATAAAAATTCGGAGGCCTCATAATAAATATGTTCAAAAACATGGAGACATCAAACAATTAAAGCGTAAGGGGACAGAGCTAATTTTTATCATTGTAAGATCATGTACTGACGAAATTTCAGACACTTACAAGATCCTAAAATATGTGCTCATAAATAACTATATCATGATCGTAAATACCTATTTTCTGGAATGAAAATACGCATAAGTAAATCTGAGCTCCGAGGAAATGAAGATACGAGACTATATATATATATTTTTTTGGTTAACCTGGTAGCCGACACTACGACACGTGTCACAAGTCTGCCTGTCATTCGACAAATAATTCATAGTTACATTCATTGGCTTCAGACTTACCTTCCAGTCAAATCTGTAACTACACTACAGATTAGTCTGTCACCACATTCGAGATTTATTACAATAGAATCTTGCTTCTTAATACAATCAGTCGTTATTTTTGTTATCATTCTTCTGACTAGTCTGAGGTGGCCTACCACAAATACCTCCCCTGTGGCAACCTTTTCATCTCAGAACAGGAGTTGCAACCTACGTCCTCAGTCATTTGTCGAAAGTTTTCTAATCCCTGTCGTCCTGTATAGTTGTTTCTCTCAACAGCTCCCTCTTGTAACATGAAAGTTATTCCCTACTGTCTTAATAGATGTCCTATCATCCTGTCCCTTCTTCTTCTCATTGTCTTTCATATATTACTTTCCTCGCCGATTTTGCAGAGAATCCCCTCATTCCTTACCTGATCAGTCTAGCTAATTTTCAACATTCTTCTGTAGCACCACATCTCAATTGCTTCCCTTCAATTCTCTTCTGTTCCAGTTTACGGACAGCTGACGTTTCATTACCATACAATGATGTACTCCAGACTTACATTCTCAGAAATTTCTTCCTCTATTTAAGGCCTTTGTTTGATACTAGCAGACTTGCCTTGGCCGGAAATGCCCTTTTCGCTGGTGCTAGTCCGCTTTTATTGTGCTCCTTGCTCCACCCACCATGGGTTATTTTTCTGTCTAAGAAGCAGAATACCTTAACTTTGTCTACTTAATGAGCCCAACCTAATTTCTCGCTATTCTCATTTCTGTTGTATCTCATTACTTCGATCTTCTTGTGGTTTACTATCAGTCCAAATTTTATACTCTCTAGACTGTTCATTCCATTCAACAGATCCTGAAATTCTTTATCATTTTCACTAAAGATAGCAACATCTTCAGCGAAGCTTGTCATTGCTATTCTTTCACCATGAATTTTAATCTCACTCTTTAACCTTTCTTATTTCCATCACTGCTTCTTCGATGTACAGGCAAAACACTACGTCTCAGTTTTACAGCCTTTTTACTCTGAACACTTGATTCTTGGTCTTCCAGCCATATTGTTCAATCGTGGGTCTTGTACATACTTGTACTTTCTATACATTACCCGTGTTTTCTTTTAGGTCGTCTATATTTTTGTCAGAATTTCGAAATTCTTGCACGATTTTACATTGTCGTTTTTTCCAGGTCGACAAATCCTGTAACGTGTCTTTATTTTTCTTCGGTCTCGCTTCCATGATCAACTACCTCTTGATGCCTTTAACTTTCCTAAAACCAAACTGATCGTCTCTAACACATCCTACTAAATTTTATTCTGCATTCCTCCATGTATTATTCTTGTCAGTAGCTTTCATGCATGAGCTGTCAAGCTGATTGTGCAATAATCTTTACACTTGCCGCCTTTTGCTACCTTCAGAATTCTGTGTATGATGGTTTTCAGAAAGTCTGCTGGTATATCGCCAGTCTCATGCATTCAACACACTGAGCTGAACTGCCGATCCTGTCGCAGCAACTCAGCAATGATGTTTGCAGCAGGGGATAGAAAGGGAATCAGCAAACCAACGGGCTTCACAACAGCCTAACCGTGTACCCAAAATCGATGGTCGGCTGCAGATCAAATTATAAGTTCTTTTCCCAGTTACTTGAAAAATCCATAAAGCAAAACATTGAGCAGTTGCAGATTCAACTTAGAAGATAAGGATGGACGCAGCAAAATTCACCCGTCCCTGTTGTAGACAAGTTTTATCTTAAAAAAAATTTTTTTTTGACAGTTCAACAAAGTCACTGAGTTTCTATATGTTCGTTGTGTGGTCTGACACTCCTTGATATCTTTGCCAGCATAAATTGAAATTCTCCTAATTTTTCCTTAAATAATTAATTAATGTCACTAAACAATCGATCTTGTTCTCATTTAACGAAATATTCCACTTTAAAACCGATCTTCTTGACCACAATCACCGATAAAGTTTTAAAACAGAATTTTAATACACTTCCCAGTATCGATTATTTTCAAAATGTCAATACGTGTCGACTTCTCATTAATAAAACTTTAAACTAGTTTTTTATTGAAAATCTTCCACACTCCTAATGAAATTCTGCCGGGACCTCTTCAAGCAGTCTCAATTTTAATAAAATGTGCAAATTTCACACATGGGTAATATTTACGATGTATATCGTAACAACAAACTGACTGTTTTAACTTCTACTCCAAGTTTATTTAACAGTGGATAACCAGTTGACATCCACTTACGAACTTTATAATTCCCTCTTCAACATTGAATCCCTTTTTCTTACAAAAAAAATACAACTAAAAACATATTTTAATAATGGTCAGCATGATGTTTCAACAGTTCTTCCAGGCGCCGGCCGTCGACTACGATGCAATAGCGGTTAGCTCTCGTCGTCCGCCGCGTCTGGAGTCCACACTGGATCATCTTGCTGCCACCCTCGACATTAAAGAAAAGAACAAATCTTTTAAATAACAAGTCTCCACTTAACGTATTACAAATAAATAAATATATATATTAACATTACTTACCTGGCGTCGCTCAAGCGGTAAAGAAACGCGATGTTTCCTGATTAGACTTTTGAAACACTACATATCCCCACCACTAGCTGAGCGACTCCAGGTCTACTAAACCTATTATTTTCTCATATTAATCTTAAAATGTTACTATTAACTTAGACATTATTCATTTACATTATGATTAATTGTTCCAGTTCATTTTTGTATACACCCATGTTTTTCTTTTCGAAAGTTTATTGCCATCTTTTCCTTTAGTCGTCTTAAACCTTTTAATATGGACTATAAACATCATTTTAGTTTGCATATATATGTACAGCTATCCATTTTTTGTATCATTCCCTACCAGTCATTCATAGGAATCATTCATATTACTCCTTTTAAGAATATTTGAAGAAATTATTTCAGACTACAGAGTAGTCTCCATAAGAAAAGTTCCTTGTTAGTGCTAAATAGTTAGACTAAAAGTCATTCTAAGTTTTAAACTCTTAAATTAAATTATCACCCATTATTGTGGTTACTCTTAATACCAGTATTATTTTCTAACAGATTACAGCGTTTTATCTTTGTTGTTTAATACAACTAGTTTATCCACTTATATTATACATCTCTGTCTTATCTAACACAACTCTATTAATTACTTACAGATCAGATTTTCAGTAACTTTCATGATATTTATTCTTTCATAATATTGTAATCATTGGTTACTACCAAAATACCTTCTATTAATGAAATTTTACTGTGTTTCCACGTTCTTTATTTCTACCGATTGATGTTTAAGTTTTTGATAATTTATCTTGATTTATAAATATATATTGTGATACGTTTTACAGAGATCAGGTATCTGATTCTCTATGGATACGAATTCTTTATCGTTTCTTTAATATTTTAAATTAACACAAGCTTACTGGTTTTATCCCAAAGGTTTGAATAATGCGTATTATCACACTCCCTACATGAACTTTATAAACTACCATTTGAGAATGCTCTTAGTAATTATCAGAGTCTAACTTTAATTGCATTAAGTATATACAACCATCTTAACATACTCCTACTTCTAATTGTCCTGATTGATTTCTTTTTGTTAACTGGAGTTGATTACTGCCCTTTTCCATAAACAGGCGCCTATGGCCCCAATGATCACCATATTCCAGTTAGGTGTCATTGCAGAGTATACTTACAAGTCATTCCCTGAACGAACCTTAGTCTCAATGACAAAACAATTTCCTCTATATGTGTTTGCCATTGCAGAGAAGCTTCATAGCAATACCTGGCTACTACGTACCAAGAGAAGGGATTACACTAAAGTGAGGCTAGTAAAACCCATATTTCCTTCTAATTAAAACACCACCAGTATGCAACTTTAAATTATTATAATCACTCTCCTATACCCTCCGCAATATTAGTAATGCTTCATTAAAGTTCACTTATCATTTAGTTTTCGCATTCTGGACGGTTAACTTCCATTTACTGCTTATCCTTTAATAGATTTTACTTCTTTCTGTTATCTCTCTCGTATCTTATTATTTATCCAGAACCTCTTTGCTTGACACTTTTTACCTTCTCGTACATAGGATAAGATATTCAATCCTCTTAAAATGACGAATCCCTACTAACTTAACACTTCCTTAGATGAGTTAGTATCTGTGTGTGTGTGTGTGTGTGTGTGTGTGTGTCTGTGTGTGTAAGTGTAATGTGTTGTGTATGTTTATGTGTCGTATTATACCTCCCCAACAAACAACAATATAAACGCACCCATATTGCATTCGATTTGGTTCATAAAACATAGAAATAATCTTTCATTACAAGTCAATAAACATATTTCAACGGAAATATGTAATTATTAAATGCAATTTATAGATAAATAATCCATGTACTGTAAACTTTGATTATTGTAATATGTAATTATTAAATATGTAATTATTAAAGATTTAATATGTAAATTATGTAATTATTAAATATGTAATTATTAAATGCAATTTATAGATAAATAATCTATGTACTGTAAACTTTGATTATTGTAATGGTCTTTCTCTAGATTTCATCTTCAAATTGATTACAGTGGGCATTGAAACTATCTGATTTATTCTTAGATCATTTGAAAAAGACAGAAAATGAGGAAGGTTGTCATAAAATAACCACTGTCACAGTTTGAACCCTGTGATCGCTACATCAACTAAAAATCGGTGAATCTCCTGAGTTATTTGTTCTCTAATCTCTCAATATTTTCTAGCTTGTGTCATCATATAAGTCCCCTTCTCTTTCTTACTTATGGTGTCGTATAAAGTTAATAGTTTGGGATTGGGACTATCTATTACCTCCCATGGACCCTGATAAATATGAGAAAATTTCGCGATTTGTTTATTAATCATGGAACTCTTAATATGTGTCTTAACCATA
Source organism: Schistocerca nitens (assembly GCF_023898315.1). Classification (NCBI taxonomy): domain Eukaryota; kingdom Metazoa; phylum Arthropoda; class Insecta; order Orthoptera; family Acrididae; genus Schistocerca; species Schistocerca nitens. The sequence continues at coordinate 629,073,067 of NC_064621.1, forward strand.
ACCTTTTCTCCCTTATTAAACTGGGGTACTTTTGCATCCTCATTATACCGCTTTAGTCTTTTTTCCGCACTGCCTTTGAGTTTTTTCCTTACGTTATATTGATTCATATCTACAGGAGGTCTGTTTTTTTCATGCCATGTTAAAAGATGTAATAATTGTTCTCCTAACACCTCCTTTTTCATTACTTCCAAGGGCACTACACCTGTACTAATATGAGGCAACTCATTTAACAATAATTCAAATTCAGTTAGTATCTCAGGCCACTTTGAATGCTTATGTGCACAATGCACTCTGTAAAGATGTACAATTTCTCGGATTACCCTCTCTGCTGGGTTAGTTTGCGGAAAATGTCTTGAGGTTATAATGTGGAGAATATTAAATTTCTCCATAACTGTTCTAAAGATTTCACAACTGATTCCCATTATCTAGCAGTATTCTCTTCGGAACACCCACTTTTATTATATAATCTGTTTCAATGCATCTACTCAGGTTACGTGCATTTGCTGTGCGAAGTGGATATAACCGAACGTATTTTCACCAAAAATCAACCATCACAAAAATATATCTCTGTTTCCCTTTTCCAGTCGAAAGGGGTCCTAGGAGATTCACAGCTACGAGGTCTAGTAACCTATCTGGAATTATAGGGTCCATACGATAACGTAAGGCTGGTGCCATTTCTTTCACCTTTTGGCATAACTTGCATACACGGATTATTTTTCTTGTTATTCTTCCCATATTCCTAAAATAATAATGTCTGAGCATATGCATCAGACATTTTCTAATACCACAGTGTCCGTAACCTTGGTGTATGTATTCAGTAAGTTGTTCAGTTACGTGAGAGGGTATACAAATCCTCCATATACCTTGTTCCTTATCACTCCTCCAATACAAGATCTCATTATGAAGTAACCAGCAACCTTTCTTACCCAATACCTGAGTATGATTTCTTAAAGCTTGTATTATTGCTTTTAAATTCGCATCTAATTCTTGATCCTCCATTATTCGATTAACTAACTTTTTAATCCCTTTAGTATGGTCCCCTTGTTTAAGGAAATAGATCCTAACTTGTGTGTTGTTGTTTAACCTTTCCGGATACTCTCCAGTTCCTACTGGCAGTCTTGACAAAGCATGAGATACTGTATTCTGCGAACATTTTATATATACTACTTCGAAATTAAATTCTGGTAGGGCTAACATCCACCTCATTAGTTGTTGATGTAATAATTTACTTTTCATCAGGAATGTAAGTGCCTGATGATCTGTATATACTATGGTTTTTTTCCTGCTAATAAATATCTAAACCTTTTGAATGGCTAAGGCTTCCTTTTCTGTGACACTGTAGTTTCGTTCGTACTCATTCAGTGTGCGACTAGCGAACACTATACTATGGTGATCCTTTGAATCCTTGCCATAATCTCCTTGAAAAACCTCACACGTTATCTCATAATTCGAAGCATCTGTAGTCATTTTAAATTCTTCATTAAAATCTGGGTGGTACAGTAACCCTGAAAATACTAATTTTTTTTGATATTGTTAAAAGCTTCCTCCTCTTTATCACTCCAACGCCAGGGTGTCTTTTTTTAAGCAAAGTTGTATAACATGGGTTAATTATACAGTCTCCTAACATGAGCTTTCTAAAAAAATTTACCATTCCTAGAAAGGATTTTAATTGTTTTTGATCTTGCGGATAGGGGCATCGCGCTATAGCCTCTGCTCTAATCGGGTCAGGTCTAATCCCCTTAGCATCAAATATATGACCTAGAAATTTAACCTCTTTGCTACCAAATGTAAGTTTAGCTAACTTTAGTGTTATTCCCTTTTGTTTGAACTTGTCAAATACCTTTTCCAATAATTCTCTGTGTTCTTCCCAATTATCAGAGATTACTAACAAATCGTCCACATATAGTATGATTTTCTGCGTTAACTCATCTCCAAGAGCTAAATCCAACGCCCTCATAAATATCGATACCAATACGTTACGACCGAATGGCAAAACTTTGAACTGGAATGACCTGCCCTCAAATAAAAATGCAGTATATGGCCTAGAATCTGGATGGAGTTTTACTTGCCAATATCTGGCAGTTAAATCCATTGTACTGATGTACTTCCCCCCTTTTAATCGAGCCAACTCTTCTTCCATAGGTAAGGGACGATCTCGTTCCATTTCAATCACTCGATTCAGTGTCCGTGCATCTAAAACTAATCTCACATTGCCGTTTGCCATTTTTACCACTAAAATCGGATTATTATATGGGCTTTGAGATCTTTCAATAATGTCCTGATCTATCATCTTTTTAAGTTCGAGAGCTACAGCTGGTTTAATGGCTATAGGTATGGGATACGGTTTCTTGAAGAAAGGCTTCATATCTATAATCTTAAGTTTGCATTCATACCCTGCTATATGACCGCGTTTATCGGAGAAAACTTCCTTATATTGTACCAACAAGTCTACTAATTGTGTTTTTTCCGTTGGTGATAAATAATCATTCTCCTTTAATTTCTTTTCGAAACGATTTTCATTACTTTGTTCTACTAGTTTCTTATCATTAAATGGTACATCTGTGCCCGCACATAGGTGTGCTTTCTCTACATTCTGTACATCCTCAAGTTCACCTTTACAAAATTGAGATTCAAAACGCTTATCCTGTACAGTGCATATCATAAACCCTTTCTCAAAATCTAGAATAACCCCATGTTTATTTAACCAATCTAATCCCAAAAGAACGGGTATATTCATCTTAGGAACTACCAAAAAGGTTTGGTAAAATCTAAGACCGGCAATTACAACAGAAATCCACACCTCTAGCTTTAGATTTTGTCCATGTCTGCCTGTACTTCCTACTATCTTGACACTCGTTACAGGAAGTTTTGGACATTTCAGGTTTTCTTCCCTATCTCTAAGATATGCTTCATCTATTACACAGACTTCACTGCCGCAATCATTCGTCATGATGACTCTTTCCCCATTTATATGCCCTTGGACGAACGGTTTTCGAACATCACCTCTTTCTGTGATCTCAGTTTCTTCCAATAATTCTTCCATGAGGTCCCTCTCCTCCTTTAAATGTATTATTCCTAGCCTTTTGGACCGATATTTAAATCTTATTTGTCTCTCGATGCGGCTCCCATCGAAAGACTTTCCTCTTTTCCCATATTTTCTATCACTACTACCCCTACAGGGTATTCCTGAATTTCAGACGACTGTTCTTCCTGTTTTCTACGAACTTTTTCTCTTCTTTTACCGCCATTCTCCTCATTATTGTTACGAAAATTTGGATTGCTATTATTATTGTTGTAAACCATAACATTACGACTGTTATTGTTGGTAGATGGGTAAGGTCGCTTTACTTGGGAATAATGAGAATTACGAAGTTCTCCAGAACCACCACCTGAATCATTCCCTCGCCTAAAATTATCTCTCGAAAATCTTAACCTGTCATCTTCACGGGATTTATTTAAAATATCTAATTGTTCTAAGTAGCTTAAAATACTACTTAATTTTCCCCATTCTCTCTCTATTAATTTCTCTTTTACATATGTCGGCATGTGACTTATTAACACCTTAATTAGATGTCCTTCATTGATAGGTTCGTCTAAAAACTTTACTCTTGTTAAATGCCACTCGAAGTGTTTTCGGAATCCTCCCCAACTACGATCGTAAGGGGCCGGATCCAATAATCCTAACGTTAACTTTTGTTGCTCCCCTTCTGACCAATATTTTTCCTTAAATTTGTAGACAAAATCCTCCCCATTACGAAAATATTTAGCATTTAATACGCCCCATTCGGCGGCTTCTCCTTCCTGATGTCCTACCACAAAGCTAATTCTTTTCTTACTATCCCACGTTCGAGGTAAAGCATCCTCAAATGTTTTTATAAACACAATGGGATGTACTGAGCCTTCGAGTTTAAAACCAGGAAACCGGTTCGGTAACTGACCACTATTTCCAATCCGAATTTCTTACCACAAATCTTTAGTACAAGGAATATCCATAGGTTCTTTCCCATTTACGCGTGGATTCTCCGTGCTCCCTACAGAGGTATTATATCGTACGGGATTTTCGTCTAATATTATTTTATCTCATGCTTTTGAGCTAGCACCTGAAGTCTCTTCCCGTTGTCCTCGGGGAGGTAACACGCACAATCCATCGCTAGTTACGTCACGGTTAATGTCCACTACAAAATCTAAATTACGATCAGTTCTAATTGTCTCATTTCTTTCCGCACGAAGTCTCTCCAAGCCGCATCGTTCAACAGATTCTCTTTGCCGAGACTCGTTTAATTCTATTTCATCCCTCTCTATTCGTTGCTTAAGAGAAGAAAGTTCTTGTTTTCGCTTTTCTAACTCACTTGTAATCCGAGATAATTTTTCTTCCTGTATATTGTTTATAACAGTTTTAACTTCCTCCAGAGAATCAGTAAATTCATCCCTGGTAGCTTTAACAATGTTTTGAATCTCTTCTCTTACATCATTGTTGTTAGTTTCGAGATCGGTGGAGATATTTGATTTCAGACTAGCAAAATCTTCCGAAAGCTTATGTATATCTTGTACGTGTGTTTGTAATTGAGAAGCTATTTCTATTATCTGTTCCGTAACTTCTTGTCTGAAAGTATCGTTATCCTTTCTAATATCATTTATCTGTCTACCGATCTCCACTTTCAAAACATCTATACTATTATCTAAGGACTGCGACAATTCGGTTTTCGTTCTGTCCGTAGACTGTGACAATACGGTTTTCGTTCTGTCCATAGACTGTGACAATTCGGTTTTCGTATCATCTAACCTAACTGAAAGAGCCTGAAGAATATTACTAATTCCTGCCAATTGAGTAGCTACAGATAAATTTTCTTTCTCCAGCTGTGCTCACCTTTCGTTCACATGCTTCGATTGTTTTACTATTTCTCTTCTAATTTCCCTGTGTTCCTTTCTGGCTTGCCTACAGTCTCGTTCGACCTGCTCCCTTTCATTTGTTATCAATGGTTCACCTTCTTGTGCTTGCATTTTATAGCGAAAACACACAAATACAATGACTCAAAGTTATACTGTTGTTCCGGGTTCGGTCCTAACCTTCTAAAACTTAATACACTCACTCGCACTGCGGGTTACACTCCCATAGTGAAAACGACTCACCGAGTCTGTCTTTCAGTACTACGACGACGAGCTGCCGGCCTCGTCGTCTGCAACCTGCGTCTACTGCAACTGCGTCGCTGTCTCCGACCAGCGACTCTGTAACGGCGTCGCTGACCAGTAGCAGCTCCTCTGCACCGGCGTCGTCGTCTGCAAACGCCGCCACGGCAACCAGCGGCGCCGACTGCAAGCAGTGACAACTCGAACCTGTACAAAGCCTTTACCAAAATCGACGGTGGGGTTCCTTCCTCCCCACCACTGCAGTCATATCGGCAGTCTTGACCGCAGCCGTTCCGCACTCCGATCGCCGTCGCGCTCCATCCGACTTCGGTGTCCTGTCACGGTCGCCACGTCTGCGCTGAACCGCCAATCCTGTCGCAGCAACTCAGCAACGATGTCTGCAGCAGGGGATAGAAAGGCAATCTGCAAACCAACAGGCTTCACAACAGTCTAACCGTGTACCCAATATCGACGGTCCGCCGCAGATAAATTTATAATTTCTTTCCCCAGTTACTTGAAAAATTCATAAAGCAAAACATTGAGCTGTAGCAGAGTCAACCTAGAAGATAAGGATAGACGCAGCAAAATTCACCCATCCCTGTTGTAGACAAGTTTTTTTTTGACAGTTCAACAAAGTCACTGAGTTTCTATATGTTCGTTGTGTGGTCTGACACTCCTTGATATCTTTGCCAGAATAAGTTGAAATTCCCCTAATTTTTCCTTAAATAATTAATTAATGTCACTAAAGAATCAATCTTGTTCTAATTTAACAAAATATTCCACTTTAAAACCGATCTTCTTGACCACAATCGCCGATAAAGTTTTAAAACAGAATTTTAATACACTTCACAGTATCGATTGTTTTCAAAATGTCAATACGTGTCGACTTCTCATTAATAAAACTTTAAACTAGTTAATTATTGAAAATGTTCGACACTCCTGATAAAATTCTGCCGGGATCTCTTCAAGCAGTCTGAGTTTTAATAAAATGTGCAAATTTCACACATAGGTAATATTTACGATGTATATCGTAACAACAGAGTCAACTGACTGTTTTAATTTCCAACTCGAAGTTTACTTAACATTGAATAACCAGTTGACATCCATTTACAAACTTTATAATTCCCCCTTCAACATTGAATTCCTTTTTCTTTCAAAAAAAAATACAACTAAAAACATATATTAAGAATGATCAGCATGCTGTTTCAACAGTTTTCAACAGTTCTTCCAGGCGCCGGCCGTCGACTACGATGCCATAGTGGTTAGCTCTCGTCGTCCGCCGCGTCTGGAGTCTCCACTGGATCATCTTGCTGCTACGCTCGACATGAAAGAAAAGAACAAATCTTTTAAATAACAAGTCTCCACTTAACATACTACAAATAAATAAATATATATATATTAACATTTCTTACCTGGCGTCGCTCAAGTGGTAATGAAACGCGATGTTTCCTGATTAGACTTTTGAAACACCACAAAGCGAAAGTCAGTAGTCGTATTGTCGCCACTCCCCCCCAATGATTTCTGAACTTTCGATGGAATGTTATTTATCCCATCTGCCTTATTCGATATTGTCTTCAAATCTTGATTCAAATAGTGGATCCTGTAGTTCTTCCCTGCCGACTACTGTTTCTTCTGCTATGGCGTTAGTAAACGAGTCCTATCCATCACAGACGCCCTCTCTTCACATATCCGCTCTCTCCTCTGCATTTAACAATCGAATTACCACTGCATTCTTAGTGTTAACGCCCTTGTTTGTAATATCAGTTACATGTAACCAAAGCCTCATGCAACACTCTCTAGGGGTACTGATGGTCTTATAACTGCCTAAAAAGCTATGAACAATTGTTGAGTAACGTCACTTGCGTCAAAAAACAAGTACGGACGAATGTCGCCCCATGGCGTTAGTACAGACTCAAGTACCTTTCTTACGACGACAAGAACGTTACGTAGCAGTACACTTTTGACCAGAGTTACTGATGCGCACCTTTGTACTGCCAAGGCATGAATGTGTGTCAGCCGCTCACTGATTTCTGCGAGATATGTCGATTACACAAAATTCCAGCTGGCTACACAAAAACGGTAACCTCTCACCTCACCATCAGGGTCCGTGTGATCGATGCTCGATCACGCCAGTGAAGCACGGACGCGATGGATCGGCGCTGGCCTGTGACCCTAGGCAGCGGCGCGCGTCTGTTCCTGTTAAAAGTTGGAGCAGTAAGTTCTGTACTCACCTTCTCCTCAGATGATGTCCTGTAGCCCTAGTCTGATAGCCGAGCAGCATCCTGACAGCTAGAAGAACGGCTCTTTCTCTCCTCCGTAGCGGCCATTCTACCCTAGACCACTGAAGGTTAATAAGTCTTCATGATGTGTCGGCAGATGGGCCAACACCTTGTAGATAGAGGTGGCTTAAAGGGCACGCGAGACTAACGCAGACGGGCGTGAAGTACTGGAACAGGATACGTAATTAATGCTATGAAGAAAAGAACAGAGCTTCTCATATACTTATCTTTAATTTCTTCTTGTACATCTCTATGGTGAACACAAGTGAGACTCTAATTACAATCACTGTAAGGCTAATGGCGCCTTGCTAGTTCGTAGCCATTAACTTAGCTGAAGGCTATTCTGTCTCTCGGCTAATGAGAGAGAAAGGCTTCGTACGTCTAGTCGCTAGCTCTGTCGTCCGTACAACTGGGCTGAGTTCGAGTCAGTCTCTCGAGACCTGCCTTGTGGTGGCGCTAGGTTTGCGATCACACAGTGGCGACACGCGGGTCCGACATGTACTACAGGACCGCGGCCGATTTAAGCTACCACCTAGCACGTGTGGTGTCTGGCTGTGACACCACATTCCTCCCCCGCAAATCGGCGAACGGTCGTGAGATAAGGCTTCCGCCCGCCGTGGGGAGGACCCCATGTTGACGTATGCGATGAGGTGGGGAGCCTAACAACAGGCGAGGCTGTGCCACCCGCACCCGGCCATTCGGTCCGAGGGGAGCTAGGAAACGCCTGAAAACCTAGTCCAGGGTGCATGTCAACATGCGGTGTATGCGCCCGTAAAGAGACAGGAGGGGCCGAAGGGTCGACCTCCATGTGGTCGGAGAATCCGACGCGCGATGACGACATCTGGTCCGGAGCGGGCATGAGTTCCTTGGCGGAGGACAGCTGGTCACGGGAAGCGATCGGCGGCGCGTGACCCAGGGAGGCGCGTGGCGGCTGCAGCGAAGCGTCCACTGCGGGCGGCGCCGGAGGCGGCTGCGGCGGCAGCGGCGGCTGCGGCGGCGGCGGCGGCGGCGGCGGCGGCGGCGGCGCGACGCCATGAGGCAAAATGGAAGGCAGCGTCGGTAACACCTGGGGATGAGGCGAGCCAGTAGATGGGTCCCCAGGGGGCTGACCTGACGGCTCCGTCGCTGAAAGCAGACGGGGAGCGGCAGAACCCGGGCGACGACAGAGGCGCAGCTGATTGAGATGCCGATGCACCTCACCAGAGGCCCCCAAAACCAAATACATCGCGCGGCCGAGGCAGCGAAGAATGCGCCCTGCGAGCCAACGCCGTGAACCGCGATAGTTGCGATAGAAAACAACGTCGCCAGGAGCAAAAGCAGGAGTCTGCCGCTGCACAGGAACCTGATGCGGCGGATGCAGCAAAGACATCAAGGTTCGATGAGAACGACCATGGAGCAACTCAGCCGGCGAGCGACCATCGCGGGGCTGAGAGCGATACGAGGACAAAAAGAGCAATAATGCATCCTCCCGAGAATGCGACTCTTTAAATTTCAACATCTGTGACTTGAAAGTCCGGACCAATCGCTCCGCGGCACCGTTTGACTGAGGCGAAAACGGCGCGGACGTCAGATGTTGAATACCATTGGCCTTGCAGAAGGACTGAAATTCTGCGGACATAAATTGTGGGCCATTGTCGGAAACAATAGTCTGCAGAAGACCTTCAATGCAAAAAATAGCAGACAAGGCTTGGATTGTGGCAGAAGACGTCGTGGAAGACATCCGGACAACAAAAGGAAATTTACTGAAAGCATCGACCACAACCAACCAACGAGCATTCCAGAATAGACCAGCAAAATCGATGTACAAGCGTTGCCAAGGGGAAGTGGCTTTCGGCCATGCAAAGAATTTCCGCGGCGGTGCGGATTGTTGTGCGGCACACCCCACGCAAGAGGAGCACATATTCGTAATCGCAGCATCGATTCCGAACCAAGTACAGTGCTGACGAGCAAGTTGTTTCGTACGCACAATACCCCAATGTCCGTGGTGAAGAAGCCGTAAGACAGAGGACTGTAACGAACGTGGGACCACGACTCGGGACTGATCATTATCAGAACGCAACAACAAAACACCACGTCGTACAAAAAGTCTCTCCTTGTGAGCAAAAAATCGGCGAACCAGCGGATCCTCGATCCGTGACTTGGACAAGGGCCATTGCGTAGCAACAAAACGCAAAACGGGAGCAAGGACAGGGTCAGCAGCTGTGGCTGTAGCGACACGACGAAAATCAATCGGAAACGATGCGACCACGTCATCGGTTTCCGCTTCAATGAACATGCAAGCAAGTTCGGAAGAATCGAATGCATTATCCTCAGCAACAGGCAAATGGGACAACGCATCAGCGTTTCCGTGCTTAGTAGTGGACCGATACAAGATATCGTAGCGGTACTGCGAGAGGAAAAGAGACCAGCGAATGAATTTCTGCGCCGTACGCGGAGGTACCGGCTTGTTCGGATGAAAAAGCGATGTCAAAGGTTTGTGGTCCGTGATGATGGTAAAGTGACGACCATACAAGAAATCGTGAAACTTAGTAACACCAAACACGAGAGCTAAAGCCTCTTTCTCTATCTGTGAATAATTTCGTTGCGCAGATGAGAGCAATTTTGACGCAAAGGCAATAGGGCGATCATGCGATCCATCTGTGTGCGCAAGCACAGCACCGATCCCGAAATCCGATGCATCTACCATCAACAAAAGGGGGTTCTGGGGATCGAACGGCGTAAGGCAAGTATTTGAAAGTAACGCCGATTTCAACTGGCAAAAGGCGCGTTCGCATTCCGTCGTCCAGACGAACGGAACACCTTTACGGCGTAAGCGATGAAGCGGAGCGCAAATGGAAGTAGCATTGCGCAGAAATTTATGAGAATAATTTATTTTCCCAACACACTCTGCAGCTGTTTCAGTTCTTCGGTGATGGCAAATCCTGTATGGCATGGAGGTGCTCTGGACTCGGATGGATGCCCTGGGCATTTATGACATGGCCCAGGTAGGGTAAATCCCGAGCAAAAAACACACATTTGTCCTTCCTCAAGCGAAGACCGTTTTGTCGCAAGACCTGAAATAATGTTCAGAGATTTTGCAAATGTTCGGCTTCTGTCTTTCCGGAGATCACAATATCGTCCAGATAGTTCGCAGCAGTGGGGACCGACGCACAAACAGTTTGTAAATATTGCTGAAACAATGCAGGGGCGGATGCACACCCGAAAGGCAGTCTTTTGAAGCGATACAAGCCAAGATGCGTGTTTACCACCAAGACGCGCTGGGATTCTTCGTCCACCGGTATTTGCAAGTACGCATCTGCTAGGTCCAACTTTGAAAAATATTTTCCCGGGCACAGTTTGTCAAAAAGATCTTCCGGACGGGGCAAAGGAAAAGTAGCAGTCACTAGTTGTGGATTCACAGTTGCTTTGAAGTCCACACAAAGTCTCAATTTTCCGGAAGGTTTTGGCAAAATTACTAAGGGTGAGGCCCAGAGAGAAGCCTGCACACGTTCAATTACACCTTGAGATTCTAAATCGTGTAATGTACTTGCGACCTCATCACGCAATGGGTGGGGAACATTGCGCGCTCTGAAAAACTTCGGTTGCGCGTTTGCTTTCAGTTCCAAATGTGCTTCATAGTTCTTAGCGCAACCAAGGCCCGGTGCAAAAATGTCTGCAAATTCTTCACAAAGACTAGCAACACTGGCGGAAGGCACAGTCTGATTCACTGATAGGACCTGATTTACGATAGACAAATTAAACAACTGAAATAAATCTAAACCAAACAAGTTCACTGCAGTAGAAGAACGAAGAACGTAAAATGACACAAGTTTTGTTTGTCCCTTGTATGTTGCAAGAAGGCTGCACTGTCCTAACACTGGTATTTTCTGGCCTGAGTAACTATTGAGCTGAACATTTGCGGCACGCAACGGAGGTTTGACCAGTTGGTTGTACGTGTCGTGATTGAGCAATGAAACTGCAGCTCCGGTATCGAGCTGGAATGGTATCACTTTGCCTGCAAAGTCTAAGTCTACAAAAAGTTTAGTGTCCTGCTGACGACAAAAGCGACTGTTTTGTGCAACTGGAACAGACACTGGGACAGAATCACGTGCGACGTGACGGGACTTACGTCGACGTCGACGCACACTTTTTGTGGAATGAACACTGTCACCGGACGGGGTGGAATGAACTACATGAATATCCATGGGCGAAGGTTCACGAGCCTGAGTTTCCTTGGTTCGACTCTGGCGCGAAGCAAAGGGCCTGGAATTGGTGTGAGTGTCTGATCTGAGCTTTTTCTGGCAAACACTTTGGACATGTCCTTTCTTATGACAGTAAAAGCAAAGAGCTTGACGTGACGGGCAATTTTCACGCGAATGTCTAGTTGCACACCGCGGGCATGATTTCACTGCATGAGCTTGCTTACGCGGCACACGTGTTTGCGAGCTAGGCTGCCGCTGCGCTGACGGGCGCGAGGGCCGCCTAGCGTCCCGTGCAGTGGGCCCGGCGGGCCGGTTAATGTGACACACTGCTGGCGAAGTTTCAAACGAGTCCTGAGCAAAGTCAAGTGTGTCTTGCCTGTCCAATATGTCTATCACTTGTTGAAGGGAGGGATTAACCAGTTTCAAAATCTGTTCCCGTATGCGAACATCAGAAACGTTCTGTGCTATTGCATCACGCACCATAGTATCTGAATAAGGAAGTCCACATTCGCATTCAAACGCACACTCCCTAGTAAGTCCTTGCAATGTCGCAACCCACTCCCTATTAGTCTGACCGGCCGTACGTTTTGTATGAAAGAACGTATACCTTTTTGCAACGACATTTACTGTTTCCTTGAAATAGGCATCTAAAGCAGACAAAATTTCCTCGTAGGACAGAGTTGCGACGTCGCGCCGGGGAAACAACTTCACTATCACTCGGTAGGTGGACACACCGACACAAGAAAGCAAAAACGGCTGCCGCTCATTACCTTGAATTCTGTAGGCTGCTAGGTGGAAGTCGAACTGACGGGACCACTCGTGCCATGACTCGTGGGTGGCATCAAAGGGTCTGAATTGAGGTGCAACAGCATGTTGTGGCTGCGGTAGCGATGAAGCGGCGGCGGCCGCATCGGTGTGCAGCGCACGTTGACCCTGGACGAGCTGTCCAAGAGCATCCAATAACGCCTGCGTCTGCTGATTCTGCAAGCGATAAAATTCGGACAGTACATCTGGAGATTGTGGCGAAGCCATGACACAAAGAAATTAGTGCAAAGTAAAACACAAGAGCCGTTGTAGACTCGTCGCCATGTGATGTGTCGGCAGATGGGCCAACACCTTGAAGATAGAGGTGGCTTAAACGGCACGCGAGACTAACGCAGACGGGCGTGAAGTACTGGAACAGGATACGTAATTAATGCTATGAAGAAAAGAACGGAGCTTCTCATATACTTATCTTTAATTTCTTCTTGTACATCTCTATGGTGAACACAAGTGAGACTCTAATTACAATCACTGTAAGGCTAATGGCGCCTTGCTAGTTCGTAGCCATTAACTTAGCTGAAGGCTATTCTGTCTCTCGGCTAATGAGAGAGAAAGGCTTCGTACGTCTAGTCGCTAGCTCTGTCGTCCGTACAACTGGGCTGAGTTCGAGTCAGTCTCTCGAGATCTGCCTTGTGGTGGCGCTAGGTTTGCGATCACACAGTGGCGACACGCGGGTCCGACATGTACTACAGGACCGCGGCCGATTTAAGCTACCACCTAGCACGTGTGGTGTCTGGCTGTGACACCACACTTCAATTACGTCTCTACTACGTATTGCTGTCGAAATTGCCGTGTGTGCTTCTAGAGGAATGCCGACTCTCATTAAGAACCCAGCGAAGCCGCGGTAAGCTAATCTAGCTGAAGCCGCCTTCCATTGGGATTCGTGGCAGGAGCTTCGCAGAGTCTTTTATGTGAGGATTAATATTAAGTGCCGCTGTTGTTAGCGTCTCGCGTCTCTCCGACAGATGCGAAAGCGCACGCCGCAAAAGTCGCGGAGAATGTCGTATTAAATTCGACCAAGAACGCATTCGTCCCCGACGTCGGTTATCTATTGTGAAACGCTTCCCCGTCCCGGAAATGCGGCTCCGAATCAAAGTCTTCCAGTAATTAAAGTTTGTGCTCTAGGAACAAGGCGTTTATTTGAAAATCAGGCAACTCACTCAGGCTGGACAAACGGCAGAATTTTCGAACTAACTGGAAGGCTGGAATATATGTTGTGCACGTTGAGGTATTTAAAAGTAGAGTAAATGGTTTGAATGCTGCATGTCAGTAGAGAACATACTGAAAATGTAGTAGAACGTACATTTGTTTATTTAAAAACATTGATTGTAATCTGACAGTATTATGGTAGCCATCAGTTTCTTTGGCGTTTTTCTACATCTGCATTGGTACTTCGCAAGACGGATTACGGTGAGTGGCGGAGAGTACTATCTATACCAGCGTCACCTCCTCCTTCTCTTGTTCCACTTGCGTGTCGTTACTGGGAAGAACGGTTGCTGGTAAACCTCTGTGTGGCCTCACATTTTATCTTCGCGGACTTTTAGCGAGATATAGGTAGGAGGAAGTAATTTATTGGTCGATTTTTCTGGGAATTGTACGTTCCCAGAACTTTACAAGTAGACAATAATGCGTTGTACACTGCCTCTTTTCCAGTGTCTGCCACCAGAGGCGGCTGAGCATCAATGTGACGCTTTCGCTATTGGTAAATGAACCTGTGACGAATATGCTGCCGTTCTTTCCATCTCCTCTAATTCCTCTGTCTGTCCTGTCTGGTAAGGCTCCCAGACTGACGAGCAACGTACACGTGTAGGTCGAACATATGTTTTGTTAGCTACTTCCTTTGTGGATGGAATACACGTCCTGTTGATTTTTCTAGTGAATCTCAGTCGGCCATTAATTTTGTGTTCGCTCCACTTCATATCGCTCCGTACGCATACTCAGATATTTTATAGAAGTAGCTGCTTGTAATTCTGTCAGAGACGGCAAAGTACTTGAAAGAGCGGTTCAAAGGAATGGACAGTGTCTTGAAGGGAGAATATAAGATGAACATCAACAAAAGCAGAAAGAGGCTCTGGAATGTAGTCGAATTAAATCAGGTGATGTTGAGGCGATTATATTAGGAAATGAGACACTTAAGGTAGTAGAGAGTTTTGCTATTTGGACAGAAAAGTAACTGATGATGGTCGAAGTAGAGAGGATATAAAATTTAGACTGGGAATGGAAAGAAAAGCGTTCCCGAAAAGAGAAAAACTTTGAGGTTTGCCGATGACATTGTAATTCTGTCAGAGCCAGCAAAGGGCTTGGAAGAGCAGTTGACTGGAATGGAAAGTGTCTTGAAAGGAGGATATAAGATGAACGTGGACAAAAGCAAAACGAGGATAATGGAATGTATTCGTATTAAATCAAGCGATGCTGAGGGAATTAGGAAATGAGACACTTAAAGTAGTAAATGAGTTTTGTTATTTAGGAAGCAAAATAACTGATGAAGGTCGAAGTAGACAGGATATAAAATGCAGACTTGCAATGGGAAGAAAAGCGTTTACAGAAAAAAAAAATTGTTAACATCGAGTAGTGTCGGGAAATCTTCTTTGAATGTATTTGTATAGATGTAGCCGTGTATGGAAGTGAACCATGGGCGATAACCAGTTCAGACAAGAAGAGAATAGAAGCTTTTGAAATGTGGTGCTACAGAAGAATGCTGAAGATTGTATGGGTGGATCATGTAACTAATGAGGTGCTGAATAGATTTGAGAAGAAGAAACAATTTTGGCACAACGTGACTAGAAGAAGTGATCGGTTGGTAGGATACATTCAAAGGCATCAAGGGATCACCAGTTTAGTATTGGACGAAGCGTGAGGTCTATAAATCGTAGAGGGAGGCGAAGAAATGAATACAGTAAGTGGATTCAAAATGATGTAGGTTTCAACAGTTACTCGGAGATGAAGAGGCTTGCACAGAATAGGGTAGCATCGGGAGCTACATAAAACCAGTCTCTGGATCGAAGACCACAACAACAACTGCTTCCAGTGACTGTTATGAAATCTGTGAAGGGTCTTTCTGTCTATACAAACACAATACGTTACATTTGGTTATGTGGAAGGTCGGTTGCCACTCCCTACACCAAGGGTCGATCCTCAGCAGACTTTCCTTCATTTCGCTACAGTTTTCTGGCCTTGCGGCGAGAGAATCATGCGCGAAAAGCCTCATGGAACTAGCGACGTTGCTTGCTAGCTCATTTATATATGAGTCGGTCATTTCAAAAAGGTCATGAGCCACAAAAGCTAAATTTTACAGGAGACGGCAGAAACTTTCTACACAGTATATCATCCATGTATTTATTATTATTTCGATATCACAATTTATTGGGTCTTCTAGGAGTCTGCAGCATTTTAGTTTTGTAATTTTAGCGTAGCGTTAAAGTAACTTTAAAAATTGCTGACTCATAACCTTTTCGCAAAGAACAACTATTCGTTGTTATAAATGAAAGCTATACTTCGAAAAATACGCTGATTTTATTACAAAATCAGTAAATGTGGCGAACTTTAAACTCAGCATGAGACTATTACTATTTTATTCACATTTTGAGCTGAAACGAAACACAATGAAACAAGTTAACCTTCTTGATCATCATCATCACTGTTTGTTTCCCCCTGCTGTTGGCCATCCTTGCAGTTGTTCATGTAATTCCATATAGTCACTTTCAATATACCTCGTATTTTTTTGACACTGATGGGTACCCGTTTTTCACTGGGAAGTATGAGATCTTTAATGAAGAGTGAAGGAGGTGAAATATCTCTGTGAAAGCACCATTAATGAACTGCTCTGTCTTCACTTGCTCAGAATAATGTGCATCACACCAAAAAAACTCATCGATTCAGATGGGGATAAAGAAATGTTATGCTCTTTTGGAAATTTTTTGCATGCTGAATTCAGAGAGACAAGACATTTTTGAACAGACAGGCGGTCAGTTTTTAAACGCTAATATATGAACATCGCCAACAAGTTCACTAAGAATTAACTTGATGCTTTTTTGATTATTACGGCACACTCTTGAAGCATATAGGTCCTGTCATAACGGTTCACCGAGTTCTTTGCAGTCCTGTTTCTATCATTTTGTAGAAAACTATACCCGTGTATAGAGAAGTAGTGTTGCATCTTTTTAAATCTCCCAACTGATGTAAGTGTTAAACAAAAGTGAATCAGTGTGTTATTCTTATTCTAACTGGCACACCCGTTGTAGAACAAGTGAAGCTCATTCACGTCTCTTAGAATATGTTTTTCGATATAATGGTGTAGAAACGGGCAAACTTTGTTTCCACCTCTGTTGGCTTTCCCTTCATTGTATCTATGAAACTGAGCGCTTATTTTTCATATTATGTATGTCAAAAACAACTAATTACAGTTTTTTCAAAGAAAAGATATCCTGAACAGGAATATTTCCTAACGATAAATTTTCAGTGTCGTCAAACCTCAGCCCACAGACATAATTTTCCTTTTCACTGTGTTCAGAAACTACTTTTCAGTGCGTTCAGAAACTTCATGAATTTCACTGTAATTTTGGACATTGTAAGACGTGTATATTTATATTGTCTACTGTCAAACCACAATTTATGAAAGATGTTTATATTTTATTAATAGGATTAAGTAGGAGTAATTAATATTTGTCACGTTGGAAATAATTGTGGTAGCAGGGAATGTCTGCACCAAAGCATTGTTGGCAGGAGAGACCGCTCATTGATATAATTTTAAAAAGAGCGAGAGAGACCGCGTATGGATACATTTTAAGAAAAGAGCGGGAAAGACCGCGCATTGATACATTTTGTAAAGGTAGCAGGGATTGCCTGCACCAGAAAGCATTATAGGCGGGAGAGACCGCACTTTAGCGTTCGTAGGAAGTCAGTAGTAAGCCAGAAGTGAAGCGAGTCGGTAGCAGGTCTGAAGCGAGGGGCTGAGAGAGGTGGTGTGCCTGCCAGCCACTAGCTATGATTTACAAGAGATTATAAACAGACGTACAGAGACATCAGCTAACTATTATCATAAGAGGAACTAATATTATTGAATCATTTTTTTGAGAAACTCAAGACTACTGAAGGTATGTTTGCGCATTGCTAGTTGTAAGATTATTGTAAAAAGTAAGTCCCATTTGAACGTTTGTAAAATCATTTCATTCAGAATATAATTAACTTTTGCCAGCAATATTGCATTACTGATTATAATCCATCCCAAAAACCATCTACGTAAAACTTTGCAAAATTTTATTGTTGTCAAGAAAAAGTTTAATTATGAATTACGTTGTTGTTGTTGTGGTCTTCAGTCCTGAGACTGGTTTGATGCAGCTCTCAATGCTACTCTATCCTGTGCAAGCTTCTTCATCTCCCAGTACCTACTGCAACCTACATCCTTCTGAATCTGCTTAGTGTATTCATCTCTTGGTCTCCCCCTACGATTTTTACCCTCCACGCTGCCCTCCAATACTAAATTGGTGATCCCTTGATGCCTCAGAACATGTCCTACCAACCGATCCCTTCTTCTGGTCAAGTTGTGACACAAACATCTCTTCTCCCCAATCCTATGCAATACTTCCTTATTAGTTATGTGATCTACCCATCTAATCTTCAGCATTCTTCTGTAGCACCACATTTCGAAAGCTTCTATTCTCTTCTTGTCCAAACTGGTTATCGTCCATGTTTCACTTCCATACATGGCTACACTCCATACGAATACTTTCAGAAATGACTTCCTGACACTTAAATCAATACTGGATGTTAACAAATTTCTCTTCTTCAGAAACGCTTTCCTTGCCATTGCCAGCCTACATTTTATATCCTCTCTACTTCCACCATCATCAGTTATTTTACTCCCTAAATAGCAAAACTCCTTTACTACTTTCAGTGCCTCATTTCCTAATCTAATTCCCTCAGCATCATCCGACTTAATTAGACTACATTCCATTATCCTTGTTTTGCTTTTGTTGATGTTCATCTTATATCCTCCTTTCAAGACACTGTCCATTCCGTTCAACTGCTCTTCCAAGTATGAATTACGTAACTTCAGACAAATTAATTAAAGAATAACGTCAGCTTTGCTATTAAAGAATAACGCCAGCTTTGGTAATAAATACAGTCGCTTATCGTGACGGCCCACCAGCAGCTAATAGGGTATTGTAAAACAGAGTAAGTTTATTCATGTCGCAGTTCGATGTAGCAGTCAGATGGCGATCCAGTAACAGTAAAAAAAAAAGGGAAGGAACAGTTATGGGGTATTACAGATAACGACTGAGAGCCACGACGACGACACATTCTATGTTTCCTTGAAACAATCAGAAAATCACTTTTAATAGGCAGTATTTACATTTGTATGCGAATATTGAGAAAGAGAATTAATTTCAAAGGGAAGATTTCATTTGTTATTATTAAGCAAGAAATAGAAATCCTAAGGGAAGGTTTCCTCATTCAGTGGCGAACCACTAACCGAATTTGTCAAACTTAACCAGAAAAGAGATCACGCGAAACCAGCAACAGGTCAATAATGTCTAGCGCTTTCAAATAAACACACTTCCATATAGTTATTGCAAAAAGGGCACGAGCTTATGACGCAAGGCCTTTCTACATGGAGTGAAGATTACAGACTCCAATACTGACACCACTTAATGGTTGACTACAGCTCTTATTATATGTATTAATCTGGCTACCCGTCATCAGCTAGTTCCACAATAAAGCTCATTTTTGTAAAAATGTTAACTCACGACGTTTCTGCAACAAGCGAGTCATAAATTGCGAAAAGTAATGGTCGCTTGGGACACACCCGAATTTACATTTGCGGCAGCATACTTCTCTCCGTTCAGAATGACATGCTGTCTTCTGTTTACAACAAACTCTTCAATCGAGTCACACAGTTGATAGGATATTCCTTACGCTCGTACTTTGTTCATTAGCCGGAAGTACAGAACATTATTGAATGCTTTCTGGAAATCAAGGAACGTGGAGCCTACCTAGGTGGGCTGTATTTACTGCTTTCTGTGTCTCATGAACGAACAGAGCTAGCTGGGATTCACACTACTGTCATTTCCTAAGCCCATGTTGTTTCCTACAAAGGAGGTTTTCGACCTCTAGAAGTGTCATAACACACGTCATAAAGTATGTTCCAAAATTCTAGAAGAGATCGACGTCAAAGATATAAGCGTATAGTTTTTTTGCGTCTGTTCGACGATCCCTTCTTCAAAACGGGAATAACGATGTGTGTTTTTTTGGCATTCGTTAGGAACGCTTCGCGCCTCAAGGTACCTATAGTTCACTGCTCCAAGAAGGTGACAAGTTCTTTCTCATTCCGACAGGTACTGTAGTAAATGAAATGATCGTAGAGGATTAGTGTGCGGCGGATCCTGTCTGCGGTTCTTTGGCCGCCTATGCAGTAATGTGTTATGTGCAGAAAGACATGTTAAGATTTAAGTTTTATAGAACATCAGCATCATTGTATCCAATGTCTGGAGATATCTGAGTTGTCTACATGGGGATCTTACATAAAAGCAATGGTATTCTCATTTTCGGTGTGTGAGACTGTGTTCCATTTTCGTTTGTCAATAAACAACACAGATGCTCATTACCTGTTTTGGTACCATTTAAGTTTCAGTCGCTTGTAAAGGAGTGAATAGTTATTTTTTGATTTCACTGGCTTTTGTTTGTAAACATTGGTTTACAAGAAGAGACACGCGATTCATCTCTGAACTGCGTCGCTTAATGTGACATTTTGCATGTACCTGTAGAATTCTTCTTGAAACAAAATTTACATTCTCTTTATGCTTACGTTTTTTCTCAGTTATTAATTTTACAACGGTAATATTTCGCGTTCCATGCATGCACCAAGAGACATAAATTACCGTGGAAGAAATTTAGAAACAACCAAAAATCACTGATTCAATGACGTAAACTACAATTTACTCATGAAGAAATGCTTTTGAATATCTGCATAACTGCAGCTTACTCCACTGAAAGCAAGAGAGTACGAAAACGTGTTTCATGCTTGAGCAACAAATACTTCTGTTCTAATTGTGAGATGGACTTCCCTCGACATGTAAAAAATTTTTTTTGGAGTCTAATGATTCGCCCATTCTTACGCTTCACTCGACTTTCTAATAAGTGAATATTTTTCTGAATGTGATTAATTTCGTTTCTAAAGCAAATGTATTGAAGATTCTTGCTGTTTGTGGTTCAGATGTAGCAGCTATCGTGGAACTGCGTTCTTTTGTTTTTGGAAAAAGTTTCATTTCCTTTGACGTTTTATTGTGACGTCTGTGTGAGTTTCCCTGCAGCTAGAGACGTGCTAGTTTATTTTATTCGTTAAATAATGTAGGTATTACATTCCATATAGGTTTCCTACATTCCAAGTTCACTGATTTGAATGAAAGTCTAGGGAACAAAATTTCGCGTTGTTGTGTTGATAGACGACATCTTTCTAGAACCGATCAGGTCTTCTAGTGTTTACTAGCAATTTTTTTTGTGATTAAAGGAGAGCGAAATTTTTCAGTAAATATCTGTACGTCAGAAGAGAATCGGAAACAAAGTGCCAAGTAAGGTGCCGCTTAATACCTCTTTGGGTCCTTAGGAAGCTAAAGAGTGACAAACACGCTATAATTTTTTAGTTATTATCCGCTTTTATTGCACTGCATACGGTCTCTATTCTATAAGCTATGCTACAAATCTGTATAAACGATAGCATTCACACTCATGCGATGTTTCATTTAGAAGTCTAGCTTCCTGGCCACTTGCTACCGCAGCGGGTAACAAAAGGCAGACAATATTAGACTGTGGTTGACATTTAACCGTTTGGCCAGGCTGTTCCATGCGCTTCTCTGTTCCCGCCCATGTAATTATTGCCTCTCCTCGCTGCGCTTTCTTGCAGCGCGGCGTAATCTGATACGTCCTATTGTACCAGTTATTAGGATTTCTACCTATTCCATTCACGTATGGAGCGCAGACGAATGATTGCCTCTGTGCGTGCAGTCGTTTGTGTAATCTTATCTTCACGATCCTTACCTGAGAAATACGTTGTACTGTGTTCCTACAGTAATTATTTAAAGTCGCTTCTTGAAACTTTTTAAATATATTTTCTCGGGATACCTTACATCTACCTTCAAGAGTCTTCCAGTTCAGTTCCTTCAGTATCTCTGTGTCACTCTCTCCCAGATTAAACAAACCTGTGACCATTCCTGCTACACTTCTCTGGGTACGTTCAATATACCCTGCTAGGCCTATCTGGTACGGGTCCAACACACTTGAGCAATATTCTAGAACCGGTAGCACGGGCGATGTGTAAGCAGCCTCCATTATAGACTGATTGCGCTCCCCCAGTATTCTACCAATAACCCAAAGTCTACCATCTGGTTTACCCACGACTGGACCTATGTTATCATTCCATTTCATATCCCATTTCATATCCCTACAAGGTGTTACACCCAGGTATGATTTGGCCGATTCCAACAGTGACTCACAGATATTATTGTCATAGGATATTACGTTTTTTCTTATAGTGAAATGCAAAATTTTACATTTCTAAACTTTTAAAATAAGTTGCCAATGTCTGCACCACTTTTAAATCTTATCAAGATCTAACTACGCAGCTTCTTTCAGATAGTACTTGATTATAGATATCTGAATCATCTGCAAAAGGCCTAATTTTACTATCAATATTGTCTACAAGGTCTTCAATATACAACATGAAGAGCAAGGGTGCCAATACACTTCTCTGGGACACAGCCGAAGTCACTTACATATCTGATGATGATTCTTCATCCAAGATAACATGTTTCGTCCTCTTCACTAAAAAGTCCTTAATTCAGTCTCAAATTTCGTTTGATACCCTATATGGCCATACTTTTGATAATAAGCGTAGGTTTGGTATTGAGTCAAATGCTTTCCGAAAATCAAGAAATACAGTATCTGCGTGATTGCCTTGATCCAGTGCTTTCAGTATGCCATGTGAGACAGGTGAGAGTTGGGTTTCATATGATCGATGTTTTCGAAATCCTTGTTGGTTGGCATTGACGAGATCATTCTGTACAAGATATCTCATTATGTTTGAGCTCAGAATATATTATAAGATTGTACAGCTAATCGATGTCAAGGGCGGTAGTTTTGTGAGTCACTTTGTAACACTCCCTTATTATTTGGTGTATCCGCTCGTTCGCGGATCTGAATAGCAGCCCACATAAGTATTAATTAATATGATCGTGTACCTAATGGGGCTGGCAATCGGAAATGGGCTGCTACGGAGTTGTTACATTCCATTTTGTCCTTCTCAAATGCTGCAATAATGAAATGTCTGGTGGCAAGAGAGCAACAACACAGCTTCACTAATCAAGACCTATATTCATCTCAAAAACACAAAGATAAGGAGACAGCCACTGCCTTCGTCATACACTGTTAATAACGGCTAATCTCAGCACAGGTTTCTTCGTTATTCATAATCGTCACACGCAAAATCCAATCACTGTAATCCAACACTGTAATCCAAATAATGCCGGCGCGGTAGACGCGGAAATCTCAATAACGGCACACAAATATCACTGATTACACTTGTAATTAAACTTCTTCACTTTCCCGTATAATACTAACACAAAGGGGTTAAACCGCGGCGATGGCCACTCCCTTCGACGGTAATTCTTGTACCGTAACAACTGCTGGCTTCTGCACAGCTCCGCCCGCCTCGCGGGAACCCACAACACACACTGAACTCAACTGCCTCTCGCTCTCGCGACCCAACACACTATCGATAGTTGCCCTGTCGACCTGTGCTGATGCAAACTTAGTAGTAAGGGCCTGCGGACCCCTTACAACTTCTACTACCTTACTTGTAGCCGGGTGTGACCTGTGCCTTTTTCCAAGAACTGGGCACGGTTTTTTGACGAGAGATCCACAAAAGTTTATACACTCCTGGAAATGGAAAAATGAACACATTGACACCGGTGTGTCAGACCCACCATACTTGCTCCGGACACTGCGAGAGGGCTGTACAAGCAATGATCACACGCACGGCACAGCGGACACACCAGGAACCGCGGTGTTGGCCGTCGAATGGCGCTAGCTGCGCAGCATTTGTGCACCGCCGCCGTCAGTGTCAGCCAGTTTGCCGTGGCATACGGAGCTCCATCGCAGTCTTTAACACTGGTAGCATGCCGCGACAGCGTGGACGTGAACCGTATGTGCAGTTGACGGACTTTGAGCGAGGGCGTATAGTGGGCATGCGGGAGGCCGGGTGGACGTACCGCCGAATTGCTCAACACGTGGGGCGTGAGGTCTCCACAGTACATCGATGTTGTCGCCAGTGGTCGGCGGAAGGTGCACGTGCCCGTCGACCTGGGACCGGACCGCAGCGACGCACGGATGCACGCCAAGACCGTAGGATCCTACGTAGTGCCGTAGGGGACCGTACCGCCACTTCCCAGCAAATTAGGGACACTGTTGCTCCTGGGGTATCGGCGAGGACCATTCGCAACCGTCTCCATGAAGCTGGGCTACGGTCCCGCACACCGTTAGGCCGTCTTCCGCTCACGCCCCAACATCGTGTAGCCCGCCTCCAGTGGTGTCGCGACAGGCGTGAATGGAGGGACGAATGGAGACGTGTCGTCTTCAGCGATGAGAGTCGCTTCTGCCTTGGTGCCAATGATGGTCGTATGCGTGTTTGGCGCCGTGCAGGTGAGCGCCACAATCAGGACTGCATACGACCGAGGCACACAGGGCCAACACCCGGCATCATGGTGTGGGGAGCGATCTCCTACACTGGCCGTACACCACTGGTGATCGTCGAGGGGACACTGAATAGTGCACGGTACATCCAAACCGTCATCGAACCCATCGTTCTACCATTCCTAGACCGGCAAGGGAACTTGCTGTTCCAACAGGACAATGCACGTCCGCATGCATCCCGTGCCACCCAACGTGCTCTAGAAGGTGTAAGTCAACTACCCTGGCCAGCAAGATCTCCGGATCTGTCCCCCATTGAGCATGTTTGGGACTGGATGAAGCGTCGTCTCACGCGGTCTGCACGTCCAGCACGAACGCTGGTCCAACTGAGGCGCCAGGTGGAAATGGCATGGCAAGCCGTTCCACAGGACTACATCGAGCATCTCTACGATCGTCTCCATGGGAGAATAGCAGCCTGCATTGCTGCGAAAGGTGGATATACACTGTACTAGTGCCGACATTGTGCATGCTCTGTTGCCTGTGTCTATGTGCCTGTGGTTCTGTCAGTGTGATCATGTGATGTATCTGACCCCAGGAATGTGTGAATAAAGTTTCCCCTTCCTGGGACAATGAATTCACGGTGTTCTTATTTCAATTTCCAGGAGTGTAGTTAGGAAAGTGGCTAATTCAGCCTCAAATTCAATGTAGAATCTGAGAGGGATTCCATCGTGGCCTGGACCTTAGCTCAATTTTAACGATTTCAGCTGTTTCTTAATACCACTAACACTAATATTTATTTCATTTATCTTTTTCAGTGGTACGAGGATTAGTCAGGAAGAATCAATACGCAAAGAAGTGGGATACGGAAGTACTAAGGAATGACGAGATACGTTTGAAGTTCTCTAACGCTATACATACAGCAATAAGGAATAGCGCAGTTGGCAGTACAGTTGAAGAGGAATGGACATCTCTATAAAGGGCCATCACTGAAGTTGTGAAGGAATACATAGGTAAAAGAAGGTAGCTGCGAAGAAACCATAGGTAACAGAAGAAATACTTCAGTTGATTGATGAAGGGAGGAAGTACAAACATGTTCCGGGAAAATCAGGAATACAGAAATACAAGTCGCTGAGGAATGAAATAAATAGGAAGTGCAGGGAAGCTAAGACGAAATGGCTGCAGGAAAAATGTGAAGACATGGAAAAAGATATGATTGTCGGAAGGACAGACTCAGCATACAGGAAAGTCAAAACAACCTTTGGTGACATTAAAAGCAACGGTGGTAACATTAAGAGTGCAACGGGAATTCCACTGTTAAGTGCAGAGGAGAGAGCAGATAGGTGGAAAGAATACATTGAAAGCCTCTATGAGGGTGAAGATTTATCTGATGTGATAGAAGAAGAAACAGTAGTCGATTTAGAAGAGATAGGGGATCCAGTATTAGAATCGGAATTTAAAAGAGCTTTGGAGGACTTACGGTCAAATAAGGCAGAAGGGATAGATAACATTCCATCAGAATTTCTAAGAAGAAGAATTAAATTATCTGCAGAACGGAATGATCAGTCTAATGAGTACACAGTACGGTTTGAGAGTAAATCGGAGAAAGACGAAGGTAATGAGAAGTAGTAGATATGAGAACAGTGAGAAACATAACATCAGGATTGATGGTCACGAAGTCAATGAAGTTAAGGAATTCTGCTACCTAGGCAGTAAAATAACCAATGACGGACGGAGCAAGGAGGACATCAAAAGCAGACTCGCTATGGCAAAAAGGCATTTATGGCCAAGAGAAGTCTACTAATATCAAATACCGGCCTTAATTTGAGGAAGAAATTTCTGAGGATGTACGTCTGGAGTACAGCATTGTATGGTAGTGAAACATGGACTGTGAGAAAACCGGAACAGAAGAGAATCGAAGCATTTGAGATGTGGTGCTATAGACGAATGTTGAAAATTAGGTGGACTGATAAGGTAAGGAATGAGGAGGTTCTATGCAGAATCGGAGAGGAAAGGAATATGTGGAAAACACTGATAAGGAGAAGGGACAGGATGATAGCACATCTGGTAGGACATGAGGGAATGACTTCCATGGTACTAGAGGGAGCTGTAGAGGGCAAAAACTGTAGAGGAAGACAGAGATTGGAATACGTCAAGCAAATAATTGAGGACGTAGGTTGCAAGTGCTACTCTGAGGTGAAGAGGTTAGCACAGGAAAGGAATTCGTGGCGGTCCGCATCAAACCAGTCAGTAGACTAATGAAAAAAAAAAAAAAAAAACGAGGATTAAATTGGGGCAATTCTTTTGAGTTTCCTTTGTATAGGAACATTTAAGTATTTCGGCTTTTCCTTTCCTATCCTCAATTTCCGTTCCTGTCTCATTCACTGTGAACTGGACACTAACTTTGGTGGCCGTAACAACCTTTACATACGACCAAAATTTCTTTGGGTTCTGTGAAAGATCATTTGACAATATCCTGCTACGGTAGTCATTGAAGGCATCAGGCAATGCTCTCTTGAGACCCAAACGCGTGTATTCAACTTCTCTCTATCTATAGCCCTACGCTTTGTTTTATAGCTATTATGCAGTACTCTCTGTTTCTTTAGAGATTTCTTTACAGTGATCGCATACCGTGGAGATTCCCTCCCATTATGAACTGTTCTATTGGGTATATATCCATCCAGAGCCTGGTCAACAATTCTTTTGAACTTGGCCAGAGTTCCTCTACGTGCTCCTATCCTCCGCTGAAAGATTCAAGTTGCTCACTGAGATATCACACTACCAACTAGTTCACTGACAACATATATCTTCCTGCTTCTTTTAGTTGTCCTTTGTACTTTGGTAATCATTGTTGCCACAACCGCGTCATGGTCACTGATACCAGTTTCGATGCGGACTTCCTCAAAGGGGTCAGGTGCATTTGTTGGCATTAGATGCCATATATTTCCGTGATGAAAGGGGATCCTAACCATCTGTTCTAGACTTTCAGAGGGGCATTTAGTAAAGTTTCACAGGATGCAATATCACACCCACCATTAACAAAACTGTAATTTTTCCAATTAATTGTTGGTCGATTAATGTCTCTGCCTATGATTAGAGTATGATTGGGGAACTTACGCACAATTGAACTGAGGTTTTCTCTAAATTCTTAGGTTACATCGGGAGATGAGTCTGGTGGGCCATAATGGGTCCTGTACTTTTTTCAAATCAGGTGATTGTTGCGATCGTGACTTGTCAACAGTTCCAAGTTTTTGGCTGCATGGATGTGTGTTATGAAAATAAGCACCTTACAGTTGATTACTTCGACAGTCTCATGAAGGTTTTTGCTCGAGGAGCGAACACAATCATACACTCCGCGCCTGATGTCTCAGAGCATGGATGACGTCACGGTCAGAACTGCCGCGGATCTCGGCACAAGCTTGTGCGCGCTATCAGAAAACGCTGACTGCGGGACTCACTTCCAATCACTGTCAGGCAGTACAGTTAACCGGCCGCTGTGGCCGAATGGTTCTAGGCGCTTCAGTCCGGTCGCAGGTTGGAATCCTGCCTCGGGCATGGATGTGTGTGATGTCCTTAGGTTAGTTTGGTTTAAGTAGTTGTAAGTCCAGGGGAGTGATGACCTTAGATGTTAAGTCCCATTGTGCTTAGAGCCATTTGAGCCATTTTGAGAACAGTTACTCCTTCCAGTTCTTCATTATATTCAGAGTGAGAATCGCCATAATCACTTTTTCTGTCTCTACCTACGCCATCTAAACGTACTATTATTTTATCTGTTTCATCGTCGAAACAGATTTCTTGCTGCTTGTACTCTCGCTCAATTTTTTAACGTGTTCGCAGAAGCGGAATCCAATCATCTTTTGTCACTGAATTGACTGTCTCCTCGCATAGAGTTTCACAGGCGTGACTTTGCAGAGAACGTTCCTAGAAGCTACCGAAACTTTCGCAGTAGACCAAATATTCTCTATTCGATGTAATTCCGAGTGGTAAGGAGGTAGGCGCAAAGCAATGTGACCAGTAGTTTGCAGAATCTTATCTATGGAGTATTCGACGCACCTTGGCTTTCTTCTTCGAACAACCTCATATAGAACATGTCATCCGAGAATGGGAAACGTCCCTTTGTTACCCATTTTCTGAGATGGTCTTTAGTAGAACTGGACTTTGGAGCTTTGATTATTTTAGCGTTGTGATATAGAGGACTGTCGAGAAATAGGTTTTAAATTGCGATTCCTCTTTCCTGTCAACCACTTTTCATAATTATGTTGGTTCATGTGGATGTGGTAACCTCCCATTGCTCCATTTGACTTCCACAAGGCAAGCGCATTAGGAAGAAAGCCATTTTCACTGCCTAGGCGTCGACTATTTGATACCTGTTTGATGAGACCGTGAGGTGTATTATCACTCCATGGTTTTCCACTAATTTGCGGTAGTAAAATTAAAGTTTCGTCGACGTGAGCAATGTCTCTGTTTCCTCCCTGCTTTTTGAACTGCTTCAAATACGAAATTCGTTTTTCTTGGATGTTACTTGTGTCTAACTACATCAGCTTGCCTGATTTTGTTTCTTTCCAGCGGAAACCTAATTTCTTTAATAATGGCCTTATACTAGTATTGCTGTCTTGAAAGTGTACAGCCTCTTTCAGGTTCTGTTTAATTTTTTTCGCTCTGTACACTCGTTTTTCCGACGGATGAAAGTTTTAAGCAATTCTAACAATGGCCTCATCAAAACTATCAATTTCCATAACTGTTTTCTCTTGAAGTTTTTTGTCTTGCGTTATCAAATCTCCTTCCTTCACCATATTGCGATAGCCTGCCTTCGCTTTCAGTTTTCTGGTAGGGCTACTCGAAACGCCTGTGGCCACTAGGGCTCTCAGCTGAGCTTTTCCCACCGGAATGTTCCTGATCAATGAGGACTCTGTACTGTCCCTCCCTTAACGTCAACTTTGTACTATGTTTCAGTGGTAGGAGATATACTGTATGAACAAGCTCTAACACGTAGGTGGAAAGCAACGTCGGTCAATGTAGCTCTCTCTCGTAATACTACAATTAGTTGTTCTGACAAGATCTTACCTTCACTAAACGGCGTAATCTGTGTGACTTGAAATAATTGTCTGTACTAACGCAACGATGTCACGTAGGATTTTATATTGTTTCTCACTCTATAAATTACGCTACCGCTCGCTACGACATCACTATATACGAAGGGATGCACACAGTAGCTCTTTCGTGGTATAATGGGATCAGTGACAGCTATCTGGATATTAATTACAAAAATGGCTCTGAGCACTATGCGACTTAACTTCTGAGGTCATCAGTCGCCTAGAACTTAGAACTAATTAAACCTAACTAACCTAAGGACATCTCAAACATTCATTCCCGAGGCAGGATTCGAACCTGCGACCGTAGCGGTCGCTCGGCTCCAGACTGTAGCGCCTGGAACCGCACGGCCACTCCGACCGGCGATATTAATTACAACAATGCACTTGACTATTAGGGTTCATTAGCTTCGAAAGATAAACTGCCACCAAAGGTAGTATTAGTCACCAGAAAAATACTAAATGCGAGAGGCTATGGGGAGGAGGAATGATGTATTTACTTTACTAATAACAGCAATCTATAGTGGCAAATACGTTCACAAGGCAAAGATATAATTTTATACTGTTTGTCTCGTCGTCAATCAAAGATAACCTCTATAAGTAGCTACTTGCTACAAAAATATCCTTGACTCTACTGAAATTTTATTATAATAAACTATTTCGTTAATCTCAATCTTTCAGAATTAAATTGACTAACTTTTCATTCACAATTAATAATTTTTCCATAACAAGCAAACTTGTTTTCTCTTTCTAAAAATTAATTATCTTTCTTTTCGTTACAATTTGTTCACTGAAAAATACTATTTCTCTTCTTTAATTTCTTTGAACTTTGCTTTTTTCAATATTCTAGTCTTTTACTTTCTTGACCTTTGGATTTACTTTATACCGACAAGATATATTCCAGATATTAGTCTGCTTTCAAACAGACCTTCGATTATTTTTTTCTTGTAATAGTTTGGGGATAAGGGACCAGTCGGGTACTCTCTTTTACAGATTAAAACCGTTTTCTTTACTTCTTGCAATTAAATCAGTTACTGGTACAAGTCAGCGTTTTATTCTAAGAGTGCTGGTTATCTCTTCCTAAATCCACTAAGCGGAAATATAACCATAAAAATAAAACTAAAAACCTTAGTGTCAGTGCCACTTTTCAGTTATATGAACATCCGTTAATCAGACAAAACTCAACCACTTCAGGCGTTGACTTCCGCCACACACTAATATTTAACGTTCAAAACTCAGCACTCGATGATCTCTTTCCGAGAGAATTAGCGTGTTCTCTTTTAAATGTTTCTTGACTTGCCGTTTAGGGTCAAATGGAAAATCTATAGCATTCTCAATAAACTTCCGATTGTTTCTCAATAAATAACAATGGTGTAGGACAACTGTTGTCTTTAATATAGACTACACATTCAGTGTGTCCAACGAGATTTCCGGAATTTACTCTATTGCGATGCTCAAGCCGACGTCAGAATATAAATCCTGACCCAAATATCTCTAAGTTGTAAGGTTTTGAGGACAGAACAACAACTGTGTAAGCTGTAAATGTTTTTGGTTTAGTGTTGCAATCTTATCACAGAAATACAAGCATTTACACAGTTTACAACGTGGCAAGGTTACGACAGTTGTCAAACGAACGCATCTCGTCCTCAGAAAATGAAATAATGCTAAACACAACAATGGTAAATTTTAACAAGAAGTTTCGTTACAAAATTATTCTTATGACTACGTCATGATGTTGGCCAGTACTACGATAAATCATCCGATTCCAGTTCAAAGTTCGGTACTATTTAGGATGACAATGAAGTCTACGGAGGATGGTTAGTTTTGTGACAAGTTGAGCAAAAGATTATCCAAGGTCGTTCAAGTTTCGAGTGGACGCAAGCTGGTGAACTAACAAGTTTACGCCTCTACTCATAATATTTACCTAGCTGCAATGAGCTGTCGTCTGCATGGCTGTTCTTTTCCTCCGAAATTCCTACAAAAACAAATTAAGCCTTTGCTGATTTTTCCAGGAGAAACTCTCCCTATGCTTTCCCGTTATGTGAGAAAACATGTACTCATCCCTAGTCTTGGAATATGGAGACTGCACGCGCATGGCTGGAAGAGCGTGCATATTAAAATGTCCTCTCAGTCCTTGCAAGAACAATTAACTAACCAGCTGGTTCGTTTCTCCACAGTCGAAGCTCAATGACACTACAGCTAATATCCAGGTGAATGTCAGCCGCAGTGAATGCAGTGTTCACACAAATTTCTCCTCTGCATCGTTCAGAGCGTTATGCGCCCCATTCTGCATTTAAAGCCAGTTCAGAGAAGAGTCCCCGAAAATTTCGCTCTTGTCTTTCTCGCAGCCGAACTGTCTCGCCACCTGGGTCCTTTTGTTTTCCTTTCACGGCTTTTTTCGACCAATAGGAGCGTTCCCCTTACTTTGTGGAAACACTCTCTGCCAATTACAAGGGCCCTACCATCAAAATGCGTCGAAATCTCGTCACTTTACTCCTTCCTATTTCGTTTCCGTTAATCGGACGTTTTGTGCCCACTCCAGGCGCCTAAAAGGTACATGCATACATCACATGTTTACCACTCACTGTTCAGGTGATCAACTGCATCACTTTCTTTGTATCCATTTGTTCCGAAACGCAGTTTTCTAAAGCTTCTTTCTGCCCTAATTTTGGTGGCCCGCTACTTGCTCTCCAGTATGCGTCACCTGTCCGGTCGCTGACTCCCACCTCGGGACGCCCCGTAAGAGGTTTTCGTGGTGCCTCCCGTGTTGTTGCCTCTGCTTCTGCTCGCCCCTTCTTCCATACAAAATGCTTCCTCTCCTGCTTGTTTCACCTTCTGTTCATTGACATTTATTATATAGGATCGGTGTGTTAATACAGTCAGTTGAATGTTATCCCTTTTGCATTACATACTTATAGGCAAATCTGCTCATTACTGCCGCAGTAAGTTAGGTGTCGTATTCACTTGCCCGTTACAATGTATAAAACTCTTATGTAAGGTGCGAAATTGACCTTAATTTATTCTGCCACCTTACGTACACTCCTCCTTCCATGTTCAATTTTGACTAGGTCAATCAGTGGTTTAGAAATTGATTGAAGACAGTGCAAAACTGTTTGCAACTGCTGACTGTAGCAATTGACATGTTTCCTATTTTAATATATTTTATTCTTTAAAAAGTGGTTCGATCTAGTCTCCTTAACGTTCTATTTTACATTGTACTTGATTTTATGTTTACGGATTTGAGCTCTTAAGTGATGTTCTTTTTTCTTTCAAAATTTAGCGTTCTCTCTAATTTTATGATTTTTATACAATTCTATTTAACTAATCTAAGGTCCTTTTCTTTCAGTATAGCTGTCTACATTTTAATTTTAATTTAAATTCAAACAATTTGAGCTTATCTATAAATTTGTACCATCCCTAAAATTTTAACTTTGATTCTGATCTGTTTTTTGATTACGTAATTTATGTTAAATAATGATGGGTACGTATTGAAGTTGAGGAAGCCTTAATTTAACATTATCCTCCACTTTTTATTTTATCTCCAGCTTTCATATCAATCATAATTTTAAAAAGTTTCATTTTTTATAATAAAGCTTTATGATCTATATTAAACTCAACAAAATCATTCCCATGACTTTACAGGCATACTCCTATTCATAAACATGTTTATATTCCCCAAAAACTCTTAAATCTACGCATTATAACTTTACAAAAGTTTTCAAATTTGACTTTTACAAATATATTACATTTCTAATCCTACTAATTACTTTACGAAATTTAAACTGATATCATGGAATACCTAAACCCACTGATATTTATACATCCTCTATTTTTGACAAACATATCACACATTAGAATCTTAACCTCCCAAAAAATGTTAATATTAGGTTTTCTTAATTTAAACATATTGCAAAATATGAAATACAAGGAAATATTATTGATATGTTAAGGTTAAAGTTTTAAAAACATCGTTAATAAAGCTCTATTGCTAATATCTAAAAGTCTTCAAATCCAAATTCTTTTAACACAATAGTAAAAATTACCACTTTTGTCAGTTTGTTAAGATAGTATTCTGTCACAGACAGTTCATTCTCCTACATCTTTAACATGGTTCATTGAAATCGATACTTCTTTTTCAAGTTTTTCGACGTGCCTCCATTGAACATGGAATGACGGTCGTCCGTGTGCCTAGCCGTGTCTCTGTTGAAGATGGAACGACTATTGGCATGTGCCTCACCTCGTTTCTGCTGAGCATGGAATGATGGTCGGCAGAGAGAAAGGTTGCCGAAGGTCTGAGCGTGTTGTGAATGCGTGGTTACTTTTGTTCCATTTTTCATGTGCCAATGGTGACGTTGTATTGGAAGTCAGTTTTTGGCAGCATAAAACTTTTCTTCTTCATTCGTCGAATATTTTTGTCGGTTGATCATTGGTCTATTCGTCTCTAGGTATTCATACGAGTAGTCATCTCCTATTTCTCAGTCATCTGAGGATTTTGCAATTTGCCATAGGACTATCGGATATTTATACTGCTAGAACAGTTAAATTGGATTCTCATTGTTAGTCAAATGCAATAATGGTCTTGTATGGGAAATGATTTGAAAAGGTTTCTTGATCTCTTCCGGTCCAGGCTCTTCCTTCTTCCAAATCTTCTGCGTGGCATCTTCTGTTCTTGGTGCATCTTACTGTCTTCTCACTTGTGTCTTCGTTCTTCTCTGGACCAGGAAATTGGGATTAAAGACTTGTTTAATCTCGTTATCGTTTAATCCGTTCTTATGATGTCTTTTTTGAAACTGTTGTGTATTTTTTTATTGTATTCGGTTGTTCATTTAGATAAATTGGTCAGCCTTCCATCGTTTTGTTCCTTCGTCCCATTAATATTCAGGGGTTGTTCCAAAGTTGTTGAGTTCCATATGGTCGATAACAGTTTCAGGTATTCTGCATGTTGAGTTACAGAAGCGCGACTCTTCTTCTTCCTGTGGTGAACGTAAATGCCCACTAGTCCGTGCAGTGATATGTACGCCTCCGTTCCGGTTTGGTGGACATCCATCATCTCTCCATATGCTGCTTAGTTCGTGGTAGAAGTGCCAAGTATCTAACCCTTTCGGAAAGTCATTGTTATAACGGCTGTATGTGGCTTTCATATGAATAAAGCTCACGTCAGGGTACATGTTGATTGTATCCAGAATGCATTGTAGCTCTCCAGACTTTTTCCCAGAGGTGTTATCCTCTTGGACCGTTCCTTCCATCAAGGCCTCTTCTTTCGTCATCTCGTAAGGTAACGTACCAGCTACTCACTCACAGTGTCCCTTCCTCTCACACCTAACCCCTCTCCTCAGTCCTGCCGTCGCTCTGTCCGCAATGATGCTGCGCCTTGTCTGCTGACTTCATATCTAATACAATGTTTGTCCCTGATTTCATTGTCTTACTTATCTTGCATGCTCACCTATTCTCTCTTTCACGTGATATCATTATCTATTTTATTATAACCCTTACTCCCTCTAATTATGCTGCAACTTTACAAACATTAAAAATTTTAATAAACTTTACAAAAGTTATCATTTACTCTGTAAAAATGTTTTTCTTATCACTGTTTATATTTATTCATCTGTTCTCCCAGTTCTCTTGATTTTCTTAATATACAGGTCATGGTTTCCTCATCTTCATCACGATGCATAGTAAGAGTGAAATTGATGGTGGTGACGGTTAGTAAATTAGTGAATTTTCCACCAACTCATTTTGTTATTCTAACTAGAAGTACTTCATATTATTTTTGAAAACTTCGCACCTTGACTCCGACTCCCGCGTCTTTTTCCCTGCAATCTCTTCTTTTTGGCATTAGCTATAACAGAACTTCAAAATTTAAAATATATCTTTCGTCTTTTCCTTTCTTTTTCAAAAATGTTCTCTATTGTTCTATAGCTTAAAAATTTTTTCTCAGTTGTACTTATCCTTTTCGCCTTTTTCTCGATAGTAAGCTTTTATGTTCCTTCCTTTCCCCATCGTACTCTTCCTTATTGAAATCGTTTATGGGTTAATCTTCCTACTGTTTACCTCCTTCCATTAAATAACACGTTTCTTGCTTACCTTAATAATTCGATTCTCTTTCCTAATTATTACCTCCTAACGACTTCTTATATTTATTTTCCTCATATCTGTATTTCAATATCAGTTTGTGGCACCTTCCACAAATAATATATGCTTCACATATTCCCCCCAAAATATCTCCTCAATTATTTGTTCACCGTCCTCGATGGAACAAATTAGAAATGACTATTTCCTTCTTACTTAAATCTTTATTTCCTTCGTACTTTCTTTTACTTCCTTTCATCCACAAAAATCAACTTCCTTCTCCTTTACACTACGTCTTTAAGAGAGAATCTAATACTATTTCATCAAATTATAGACATGCTGATCTGTATCTTCCTCCTAGCTTTCTACTCTTTCCCCAGAACGCATATCGTTTGCAGAAAAGTTGCTTTAGTTGGTACTTTACTGTCTTTTCTTCATAATATCCTTTCGCGGTCCGACGAAATTTGTTTTATTTATTTAACTACGTACAAGTTAAAAGTCTGATCTGTGTGCATTTTATATCTTTCATACTCTCTGATTTCTGGACATTTAATACAACTAAATTCTTGTGTAGAGTTACTTTTTTTTCTTCTGTTTACCCTTTATACAATTTCAAATGACTCACATGGTGCAAACCCAATGATTTTCCTGTCCTATATATGTCATCTGCCTTAGGTATCACTATTGATGTTATCAATGGTGCTTTATCCTCTTGGCATAATATTTCTCTCTCCATTTCGTATAAATGAGCTACATCTTTTAGAATTTGGTTATTATCAGTTTTTGTTCTACCGTGTATATTTAGCGTTAATAACTCCTGTTCCTCATCATCGTTAAATTCCCAGTCAACTGAATCCCAGTATGCTGGTGTTTGTATCTGATTATCCAAAAAACATACTTCAGAATCTTGCTGATCAAAACTAAGTCTATTATATGTTTAATTATGTAATTAACTTCATTTTGTGATTGAATCGTGTCTGGTCTTCGTACTGTTCATATTGTCAGTTCTGTCTTTTACATGGGTTTAGTGGCCTCTACTCGATTTCCTGTACCGGTACATTTCGCGTGTTTTGCCCTGCTAAAGCTTGATTTTCCCAACCTTTCTGCGATTTGGCCATTCCATTTCCAACTGAGTAACTTGGATTTTCTTTTTGAAAACCTCTAAACCTTCTTGCCTCGTTTGCACCTTGATTATATCTTGGATCGTAGTTACCACCGTAGTGTCTAGGACCAAATCCACTATTGTAATTCCGCGGCCCAGCAAAACCATAACTAGTATTCAACCTCTGTGAATTTCCAAAACCACAGTTATTATTGTTATTCCATGGACGATTACCATTCTTGCCACAGTTATTATTGTTATTCCATGGACGATTACCATTCTTTCCAAAACGATTACCTCTTCCTATGTTACGAGGGTTGTCCATTAAGTAAGTTCCGATCGGTCGCTAAATGGAAATCACAGTGAAAATCAGAAACATTTTATTTGCAAGAGTTAGCTACGCTTTCCAGGTACTTCTCTACATGGTCGCCGTTCCGACTTCGACATTTGTCGGAGCGTTATAACAAATTTCCAACACCATCGTCATAGAAGGCAGCGGCCTGTGCTTTCCGTTAATTCTATATACTGGTTTATAGCCCATAGCCTGCGCCCAAATCCTGTCTTCGTATCCAGCGTTTCATGTGAACAGACATGATACTCAGGACGAGCCAATTAGAACTGTGTTGTGGTTGATCGAATACTTCCCATCGAAAAGGCTGCAGGAGCGTCTTCACTGCCCCTGCAGGGTGTGGCTCAAAATTGCCATGAAGAAGGAAGTGCGTGGGAATCGTGTTAAGTGGGCTGCATTCATTAAGGGGAAGCATCTCAGCGGTCCCTCCGACTTGGCGGGAGACACCGTTGTTCTAGGCACCTTCACTCGCTCACAGTGCGCTCACAACTGAAAGAGCGTCTTGATGCGATCGACGGTCATACTAGAGACTCTACCAAACACATCTGTGCTAAGCTTCACCGGGTTTTCACTGTGGTGTCCGTTTCGCGACCCATCGGAACTTACTTTCTGGACAACCCTCATATTATTGCCATTGTAACTATTATTAAAACCTAATCGGTTGCTGTTATCCCCCATACCATCGTTTTCTTCAGCTCTACGTTGTCTTCTCGTCATCTTCACTGAAGATGAATCCAAGTTCTCTTAACATCCCTTTAAATGCTTGTGTATAACCTCCTGCCCTACCAACCAAAGACTGCTGATAGCGTAACGGTAACTTCATTGTGCACATACGTATCAGTTCCCCATCACTGTATGGATTATCCAAACACTGATTTTTTTGGTCATTTCTAAGAAAAATCTGATTGATTTCTTTTCTCCTGAATTTTTGAATAACTCTTTCTGTAACAATTCATACTTTATTCTATTTAGGATTTCCGTGGACCAGTATCGCTCCAAGAATGCGGATTCAAATTGCTCATATGACTGACAGTTTGTAGCTACTCTTTGCATGTTTTCGCTGTTGAGTCGTCCATATGCCCACAAATGAAGTTAAGTTATGTCTAAGTGGCCAATGCTCTGGTAAACCGATCTGAAATTGATTTATAAACGTGCGTGAGTGTAAGCCGTTCCAGTTTTTTTTTTTTTTTTTGTAATGTTGGAATTTTCTGAGTGTCAAAAAGTGATCATTGTCAAGTTTTTCATTTCCACCATACGGCGTTTGTGTTTTCACAACATTATAGGTTCCCTTCAACTATGTCATGTTTTTTTTTGTATTCGTTCTACCATATTTGGATCCTGAGGTGACATATTTACTTCCCATCTAGTATCGTATTTAAGCAGTGGTTGCAGTTATCTAAACCGTACCGTTACTCGTGTATCGGACTGAAAGATTCGTTTAAATTTCCCGTTACTCTATCACTCTTTTGTGTTCCAATTTGATTCATATTGATTTGCGGTCTATAACCTGCTGTACTATAACTTGGAAACTGAGAAACTGGTACACGTGTCGTCTCAACTTGCTCTGTTCTCGCGTCACTCGCGTTCTTTCGGAGGGTCGGCTGCCGCTCTGTTCGAATGTGTGCGTTTACCGTTTCTCGTTCCACTGTCTATTGTGACCGCACATTACCTGCTTCGCTCACCTGTGTTAACTTTTCTCTTCCCATTTGCTTCTGTTTCGTTTCAGTAATTATTAACACAACCTCTTATGGATATACGACTGGGCTCTCATGACATTTTTGTGTTTGCACTCCTGCTACGGAAGGTTGCAGAACTGACATTTTTTTACTTCAGGATTTCTGTCCATTACTATGTCGAATGATACTACCGATTCCGTTGCCTCACTACTGCTTTCTGTACGCTTTTAGACGCACTGTTTCAGTTCTGTACGAAGGTATTCATACTGTTTCTGATTTTTCGAGACTATGTTTTCAGTGCGTGTATGGAATCTTTTTAATGCGGCTCGCGTGACACGTTTTCTGACATTGAGCTCTTCCACGATTTGTTGCGCCTTACCAGAAGTCTTACATGCTAAATTATCAACTCTTTGATTAACATTAGACACTGCATCCTGCACCTGGTCAACGTCAGAATGCATCTTTTTCTGGTCAGCCATTAACGATTGTATAACCTCGCGCGAGTCTATCGCCTCTCTCCGGATTTTAATAAACTGTTCATTAACTCACGTTCGTAGTTGTTGCTGATCTTCGCGGGCTTTTTCGAATCCAGCATAGATTTCAAATTTTAGACTATTTAAGCCAGCATTTGTCTCTGTTTTTAAATCTGCTAACCTTGCATTTGTTTCGTTTCTTAAATCTGCTAACCCCGCATTTGTTTAAAGTTTTAAGTCTTCTAACCCTGCACTTGACTGCTTTACGACCATAGTGTGTTGCTTCAATATTGTGAACACACTATCTGACTCCCCGCCATCATCACCTGTCACTATTTGATGTAAATTTTGCCGTTCGCATCTTTCACTTGGCGTCTCACCGACTTACACATTCTTTCTGTTGGAAACTGTCCTGTATGATTTAGCATTAGTATATTTGGTTCAACATACTTAAGTTGCTCGTCCTCTGACTCTACTTCTGACCCACTAGATCCGTCATTTGTTTGTTTTTATACATTCTCAGACTGTGATACCAATTGCGAATCTACCAAATTTCCTCTGCACTAACACAACGTTCCGTTCCGTGACTCGCACTCTATAGTTTTTGTTGTACATCAATCTATATCCTGTGAAGGTCTGCAGTTAGCCCTAACTGCGATAATCTCCATTCTTCCGCATCTCCGATCGCCCTAAATAATCACTGTCTCTCTCGAATCGCCCGAGCCTGATCTCTCGTCAAAATCAAATTATATAATCTTACACGTTTCCAAAATATCAAAGAAAGCTGTATAGACTATGTACGCATCATCATTAACGCCGTTCACCGTTTGTAGAATTTAAAACTAACTCAACAATGCCCTGAATAACTTCGCGCGTGCCAGTAAGGTCGTGCACCAGTTACTTTTACACAAACATAAACATTATCTTATTTATTAATGCAACTTTTCTACACTTAGGATCACACATTTGCTGTATTTTGACCACTATACATACACATACATTGGGTAACCTCGTCACAAAACCACAAAACAAAAAAATTGTTTTTCAATTGAAACATTTTAATTTCCCTTTCTAATTTAACTAATTGCCATCCAGGCAGACCAATTCCCATACTGGCAGGGTCGTTATTCTGTAAGGTTTTGAAGACAGAACAACAACTGTGTAACCTTTATATATTTTTGGTTTAATTTTGCAATCTTATCACAGAAATACACGCATTTATGCAGTTTACAGTTCGCCACCGGTATCTGAGTGGTCAGCGCGACAGACTGTCAATCCAAAGGGATCGGGTTCGATTCCCGGCTGGGTCGGAGATTTTCTCCGCTCAGGGACTGGGTGTTGTGTTGTCCTAATCATCATCATTTCATCCCCATCGACGCGCAAGTCGCCGCAGTGGCGTCAAATCGAAAGACTTGCACCAGGCGACCGGTCTACCCGAGGGGAGGCCCTCGTCACAGGACATTTCATTTTCATATGCAGTTTACAATGTGACAATGTTACAACAGTTATCGAACGAACACATCTCGTCCTCAGAAAGTGAAATAATCCTAAACACAACAATGGTAACTTTTAACTAGAAGTTTCTTTACAAAACTGTTCTTACAACTATGTTGATATTGGCCAGTACTACGATAAATCATCTGCTTCCGGTTCAAAGTTCAGTACTATTTAGGATGACAATTAAGTCTATGGAGGATCGTTAGTTTTGTGACAAGTTGAGCAAAAGATTACCCAAGGTCGCTCGAGCTTACAGTGGACGCAAGCTGGTGAACCAACAAGTTTACACCTCTGCATATGGTATTTACCTTAGCTGCAATGATCTGTCGTCTGTCTGGCTGCTCTCGTCCTGTCAAATTCCTATAAAAACTAATTAAGCCTTTGCTGATTTTTCCAGCAGAAACTTTTCCTATCTTTCTCGTTATGTAAGAAAACATGTACTCATTCCTAGTCTTGGAATATGGAGATATGCATGCGCAAGGCTGGAGAAGCGTGCATATTAAAATGCCATCTCAGTCTTTGCAAAACCAACTAACTAACTGGCTGGTTCGTTTCTCCACCGTTGGAGCTCAACGACGCTACAGCTAATATCTAGCTGAATGTCAGCCGCAGTGAATGCAGTGTTCTCACAAATTTCTCCTCTGCGTCATACAGAGCGTAATGTTCCCCATTCTGCACTTGACACCAGTTCAGAGGAGAGTCCCTGAACACTTTGCTCTTGTCTTTCTCGTAGCCGAACTATCTGCCCACCTGGGTTCTTTCATTCTCCATGTCACAGCTTTTTTCGACCAATAGGAGCTGTCCTCTTATTTCTTGGAAACTCAAACAGCCATTAAACTGCCTCAAAATCTCGGCACTTTACTCTTTCCTAGTTCGTTTCCGCCAAACTGACTTTGTGTGCCAGCTCCAGAAGCCTAAATTTTACATGCATACATCCATCACATGTGCTGCACTAGCTGTTCACGTGATCGACTGTGTCACTGGTTTTGTTCGTATCCATTTGGATTTCCAGAACACAGTTTTCTAAAGCTTCTTTCTGTCCTACTTCTGGTGGCCCATTACTTGCTCTCCAGTATGCGTCACCTGTCGGGTCGCTGACTGCCACTACGGGACGCCCCCTAAGAGGTTTTCGTGGTGCCTCCCGTGGTGCACCATCTGCTTCTGCCTGTGCCTTCTTCCACACAAAACGTTTCCTCTCGCTGCTTGTTTCACCTTCTGCTCATTGACATTCATTATATAGGAGTGGGGTGATAATGCCGTCGATTGCATACTTATAGGCAAATATGCTCATTACTGCCAAAGTAAGTTAGTTGTCATATACACCTTCTCGTTACGATGTACAAAACTCTTACCTAAGGTGCTAAATTGACTTTCATTCATTCTACCACCTTACAAAGTCATTACTCATCTGTGCATGTGTACACCTATAGAACCACAATAATACAATGCGATGCTACTATCCCTTAGCGCATGTTTCAGTCCTCAACCACAAAATAACTAAACGATTTCGCGTGAACATGTCTCCATCCAACGGAAAATCTCTCAAAAATATTGAAATACAGTTCGCCAACCATCGTGTGGCTAGTAAACAGCACATTGCACCATTAATCAGTTTTAGGATAAACTAATCTCGCACTTCACTGAATCAGAGCTTTTCCCATACTTGGGGAGTCAGCGTAATAATAATTTCCTATACAAGCCAATAATCTTCTCAAAATACCTTTCTAAACGACTTAGAACTGCTTTGAATACATCTGAATTCTATCCCCATTGCTGACTACTTCATGTATCGTACGTGTGGGATCTCAACACACTCGTGAGGTAATCTTGCTCGGGTCTCATTACTCGAACGATACTCGGATGTTACTCCTTGAAATTCTCAAATGAAAAGCATGAAAAGCCAAGAACCATTCACTGTGAACAAACATTCCATGTTAATTGTTTCTTTTACAATAAGTGTTTCCTCTATGCGATCACCAGCAAACTTTCATAGTGGCCACCTGCAATCTAATTGTTATGTTTGCCGATAGCCTCAATTCAGCAATCGGCTGGGCAATGCAAACTTGCTGACGTGATCAGACAAAACTTTTCGTGACCATCAAGTGTCAGATATCTACAACATTTTAACATAAAAATTTAAGAAAACTATGTAAACAAATTAATGTCTTCATTCTTATAGAACATAAAAAGCGATAATAAACTGAGGCGGTGCAAACAAGTGATGCCCTTATTTCGGGCTGAAAATGGTTTGGCACATTACAACTTATCTTTGGTAAGTATTGGAACGTTATGTACCACCTCCCGAGACTGACTATTCAGTTTTCTGTCTTTCAGTTTCGAAATGCTAATAGCTGTCACAATTTCAGTCTGAA
Organism: Schistocerca nitens; assembly: GCF_023898315.1. Taxonomy (NCBI): domain Eukaryota; kingdom Metazoa; phylum Arthropoda; class Insecta; order Orthoptera; family Acrididae; genus Schistocerca; species Schistocerca nitens. The sequence continues at coordinate 629,115,780 of NC_064621.1, forward strand.
ACCACCGCACACTAAAAGTTTTGCATCATCCCGGTTCCCAGAACTCCTGAAGATAGACGTTGACTGGGATATTGTATCACAGACACAATCAATTTGACTGTTCAGAGATGTCACTAAAACCGCCGAAAGATGTAAACAACCATGCATTAGCAGCGCCTATTAGACGGAGTGGTTCCGACAGCCAATCAGTTCTACTTATTCCACCAGGAAGGAGGTACAGAGCTCGAGTTGTCTGTAGTTCAACCATGAATAGACGGTGAATACCGTGGTTCGTTCGTGTCCGCGCTGTTGGTTTTTGCCAGGAAGTGTCCAGGCGTCCTAGAATTGACCAAAGTGATGCTGTTCGGACATGGAAGAGATACAGGGAGACCATAACTGTCGATAACATGCCTTGCTCAGGCCTCCCAATGGCTACTACTGCTCGGAGGAGCCCTGACAGCAACGCCACCATGTTGAATAATTCTTTTCGTGCAGCCACAGGACGTCGTGTTACGACTCAAACAGTGCGGAATAGCCTTCATGATGTGCAGCTTCACTCCCGACGTTCATCGCGAGGTCCATCTTTGCAACCACGACACCGTGCAGCGCGGTACAGGTGGGCCAACATGCCAAATGGAGCGCTCAGGATTGGCATCGCGCTCTCTTCACCAATGAGTGTCGCATGTGCCTTCAACCGGACAATCGTAGGAGGCGTGTTTGGTGCAACCTGTACAGGCTGAACGTCTTAGACACACTGTCCAGCGAGTGCAGCAAGTTGGTGGTTCCCCACTGTTTTGGGGTGGCATCATGTTGGACCGACGTACACCGCTGGTGGTCAGGGAAGGCGCCGTAACGGCTGTACGATACGTGGATGCTATCCTCCGACCGATAGTGCAACCATATCGGCAGCGTATTGGAGAGGAATTCGTGTTTATGGACGACAATTCGCGCCCACATCGTGCACATCTTTTGAATGACTACATTCAGGATAACGACACTGCTCGACTAGAGTGGCTAGCATGTTTCCCAGACATTAACCCAATCGAAAGTGTCTGGCATAGACTGAAAAGGGCTGTACATGGACGATGTGACCCACCAACCACTCTGCGGAATCTACGCCGAATCACCGTTGAGGAGTGGGACAATCTGGACCAACAGTGACTTGATGAACTGGTGGACAGTATGCCACGACGAATACAGGCAAGCGTCAATGCAAGACAACGTGCTGGTGGCTAATAGAGGTACTGGTGTGTATAGCAATCTTGACCACCATCTCTGAGATCTCGCTGTATGGTGGTACATCATGCAATGTGTGGTTTTCAAGAGCAACAAAAAGAGCGGAAATGATTTTTATGTTGATCTCTATTCCCATTTTCTGTACAGATTACGGAATTCTCGGAATCGAGGTGATGCAAAACTTTTTTTGACGTGTATACAAACGGGTAAAAACACAAAGGACTATCGAACTTGCAATGTACTAGGAACGAACACACGTGGCAAGCTGAAGACAGCCAAACGTATCAGTGCTGAACACCACCCCTCTGCGCATGCGTAGTGGCTAACATGACAGTTACATTGTAATGGACGCGAAGCTTCAGATACCTGGCGCAGAGTATACATAATACTTCCCGGAAAATAGATGTTACAAGAATTTCTTACCTTGAGTAATATATTTCGTATTCGGGTTCAAAATGTGTATGAAATCTTATGCGACTTAACTACTAAGGTCATTAGTCCCTAAGCTTGCATACTACTTGACCTAAATTATCCTAAGGACAAACACACATACTCATGCCCGAGGGAGGACTCGAAACTCCGCTGGGACCAGCCGCACAGTCCATGACTGCAGCGCCTTAGACTGCTCGGCTGATCCTGCGCGGGTCGTGTTCGGGTTTCTGAACTATGCCTTGTAGGAATAACATTGCGAACAAACAATAGAAATCTCAATTGTTAGTTGGTACCCATCTGCACATGCGATAGTTGTTTCATTGTACCCATATGTGAACTTACAAACTACTCAGCATATTTGTTCGTCTCATTAATAATATAGTTAGCAGCCTGTCGTCGAAAACGAATGTTAAAGTGCAATGTGGACCCTTTCAGCTGGCATCAAACTCAAAATACACTTTGTGGAGCCTCCCAAATGTTGAAAACTGCGGAACCGAGCGCTATTCGACGAGCACGCGGCACAGCTCCACCAAACAGGACGAACACAGTTCGTCGAGCATCGTCTAGGATTAACCAGTAACCACCTACAGAGGGCAGGTGGCAACACTATCAGTGGAGCGAATAAAGCTTGCCGGCGGGAAGCGATAAACAGTGTAGTCATAATGCGGAAACGGAGCCGTTTGTCTGACGTCCAAAAGGGCATGATTATTCATTTTCGAGCCAAGAATTGTAGCGTTTCCGAAACGGGTAAGTTTGTAAATTGTTCGTATGCCTCCGAGGTTAAAATATACAGTGCACGGCAAAACGGCACTATGACGGCTGTGGAGATGTGTAGGGGCTGGTAGACGTGTAGGGGCTGGTAGACGTGTAGGGGCTGGTAGACGTGTAGGGGCTGGTAGACGTGTAAGGGCTGGTAGACGTGTAGGGGCTGGTAGACGTGTAGGGGCTGGTAGACGTGTAGGGGCTGGTAGACGTGTAGGGGCTGGTAGACGTGTAGGGGCTGGTAGACGGGCTACTGTTTAGCAGCTGATCGCCCAGATGAACCAAGGGCATACCAACAGTGGCTCCTCAAAGACCGTTCAGCGAACGTTGCTGAGGGTGGGACTCGGAAGCAGGCGCCTGTTTCACGCGCGCACGCTGACTGTTGTTTATCGGTGACGCAGTCTCGAAATTGCGCGCCAGTAGCGCAAGTGAGCGACCAGTGAGTGAAGACAGATGGTCTTTTCAGATGAATCACGCTCTTTACGTTTCGTGCTCCGTGGAAGCCGTTGCCGTCTAAAGATAGAAACGTCTAAAACCAAACAAGGAGGGTACTTTGTGGTCTGGTGAATGTTTTTGGCATTCTCTGGCTCATCTAGTCATTTTGGAAGGTACAGTGGATCGACACGAATATGCATCATTCCATGGGGATCATGTCCACCCCTCCTTCCAGTTTGTTTTTCCTCCACATGATGCCACCTACCAGCAGGACAATGCAACATATTACCAACTCTGACCCACTCTGCGTGACGTCACACGTGCGGACGTGGGCTCCTATTAAGCTGGCTTTCGACACAGCACGTAGCATAAAAAATTCAAGAACCTGAAAGTGGGAAGAATACAATACTCAAGCAAAAACCAATAGCAGTTGATCACAGAACTGAGTAACATTTTAGCAGTGGTAAAACACCATCCACAAGGCAGCTTGAACATCTTGAGCGATCAGACAGGAAATGTTATTCTGAAAATACCTCTCATCAGCAGCTTCACGACAATGATTTTGTGACTTGGTTACAGAGCTCCGAATAATGTCTACAAAAACTACACAGCGATGTGGCGTTCCTTTGCACGATGGGTTTCACAGATAAGGCACTGTTCACATACGCAAACCAATCTCCAGAACAATTCCCACTAGGCATTTCGTCTTTGTTATTAGAACTCATCTCACTGGGCATATTGGAAGCCATGTGGTAACAACATGAAGAATGCCTCACCCATTACACAAAGGTAATTACCGTCTTCCTTGGCAGAACATTTGGAGATCGTTGTGTGGGTTGGTTGGAATCTCAAAATTCCTTCCAAGCTCGCTAGATATAATACCTCTGGACTTTTATATGTGAGAAAAAATTAAAAGAAAAGGTTGTGACCAAACACTCACGACTTCACGTAAATTCAATTTTTACTTTTATGTGACGAAAAACTTTGTACTATAAAGCAGTTATTACAAAACTAATACATAGCGGCGAAGGGGTTTTCCTGTAGTTTATTGCATAAGTTAATAGAATTTACATGCACCAAGCGCGGCCCTAACTTTTACGCCGAGCTACGAAAGCCACGAGTCCGCGTCATTGGTCTCTATACGCCAAGTCGGATGCCGCGGCTGCAGTTAGCCTGCCTGTGGCACGCTACCTTGGCTATGAAAAAGATCGTTACTTTTGCCTTCGCAAAAGTTATCAACAAACAAAACAGCTTTGTCCTATCATTCAGTGGAGTATTTGCATCGTATTCACTAGGGCAAGTAATGATACTGGTATCACTTTTTCTAGTCAGAAACGTATGTGTACTAACTGGATTGTTGTTTGTCAATGAAACCAATCGACTTTTGATTACGAAGTATCTGGTGGCTGTAGGGGATCAGTCTTATATTTCACCAACTATTACAAAAGACGCTCCCTTAAATGTTACATAGACCACCTTCAGTATCGATTTGATACTAAGCTAAAGCTACATCAGCGAATTGAACAGCTTCTTGTAGCAGGCCTACGATGGGAAGTGTTTGTAACTCACCTTATTAAGACTTCTCAATGAAATATTATGTCTAGATTCTTTCGCTCGCCAAGCGCTGAAGGGGCTAATTTAAATGTTATTAATTTCGAAATTTATTGTGAATTAAGTAAGCAATTCTAATAACTGTGGTTTGTACTTGTAACTAAAAGATAGAGGCAAGCAGTAATTCTATTGCCACTTTGAGGCAGCAATCTTTAAATTTTGTATATAATTAATTATTCAAAATTATTGACAAGATTGTGAACTTTCTTTCGGAAAAAATTTACATCACGAAATGGAAACGTAAAGCCGAAAAATGCATAAGGCTTAGATACGAGGGCGGTTCAGAAAGTAACCTCCGATTGGTCACAGTACGGGTTGTGGGGGGAGTAGCGACGCCATCTGTGCGTTCACGCACTCAACAGGTCAGTCGGCATCGAGCCGTGGTCGAGTGAACGTCGTACCTGCGATAGTTTAGTTTTTGTGGCAGTTTGAAATGTGTGCTGCAATATAAAACCCCGCCAAATGTGAAGTGCGTGCTGTCATAAGGTTTTTTACAGCCAAAGGATATTCTGCAGCAACTATTCATCGTGTGCTTTGTGCCGTGTACGGGCCAAGAGTTATGAGTGAAGGAGTTGTCCGTGAATGGGTACGTTTATTTAAAAGTGGACGAGAAAACGTTCATGATGAAGAGAGGAGTGGTAGACCATCATTGGTGACTGACGAACTCGTTCAGACAGTTGATGCAAAAGTTCGTGAAAATCGACGTTTCTCAATGTCGGAGTTGTCTACTGGTTTTCCACAGATTTCTAAGACTCTCTTGTACGAGATAGTGACAGCAAGATTGGGTTACCGTAAGTTCTGTGCACGATGGGTGCCCAAAATTCTTACCGACCACCACAAAACTCAAAGAATGGCCTCTGCATTAGACTTTCTGTCACGTTATGAGGACAAAGGAGAACCATTGTTAAACAGAATCGTGACCGGTGACGAAACCTGGATTAAGTACGTGAACCCTGAGACAAAAGAACAATCAAAGTTGTGGGCACATTCAAATTCGCCTACCAAACCAAGAAAAGCCTCGCAAGATTTTTCTGCCAGAAAACTGATGGCAACGGTGTTTTGGGATGCCAAAGGGGTGTTGTTGGTTGAATTCATGGAACGTGGTACGACCATTAATCAAGACGTGTACTGTGAAACAATAAAAAAGTTGCGACGGGCTATACAGAACAAACGCCGTGGTATGCTGACTTCCGGTATCGTTTTTTTGCACGATAACGCCCGTCCTCACTCTGCTCGCAGAACAACGGCCCTTCTTGAGTCCTTCAAGTGGGACGTTATCAACCATCCACCTTACAGCCCAGACCTGGCGCCAAGTGATTATCACCTCTTCATGCATTTGAAGAAATGGCTCAGGTCACAGCGGTTTGATGACGACGAAGAGCTCAAAGATGCGGTCACAGGCTGGCTCCAGGCACAAGCGGGTGATTTTTATGCAGAAGGAATTTCAAAGCTTGTGAAGAGATACGATAAGTGCCTCAATCGCTATGGAGACTATGTAGAAAAATAGTGCAAAGATGTAGTTGTAAGATGTATATATTAAAATATTTTTATTTAACTTTGTGTATTTTTGTAAATCAACCGGAGGTTACTTTCTGAACGGCCCTCGTATTAACCAGTTTAAATGAACTGCATAACTAACATCCTATTATGAAATACTGAAGTTTATGAAACTGTAATTACGATTCTGAATATTGGAAATTTGACACAATAATTTGCAATAAAGCGAAAAAGGACGGAGGACATAACAGTGATGGAATGTTCAATTTACTGTCGGTTATCTCGTACTAATGATCTATAATATGGAAGATAATTGAGTATTCACGGTTTGACTGTTATGAATGATACTCCGTAGATAAACCAATATTAAACAAAACGAAAGTCTTTGTTACGTCGTCGGAAATGTGGTGGACGGTGACGTCACGTGACTTGTTCACGTCTCTGATAAATTAACCAACATGACGCTTCCGAGAACCAACGTTCCAGCGGCAGCCATGGCTACTTCACAGAATCATTAACTCAGGAAATCCCTTGTCTTCGCAGCTTGTCGATTTCAGAGACGATGTAATAGCGTGTAATTGAAAGTCACATCACTTTTACAACGCTTTGACACTCTGTTTAGCACCACAGCAATTACACCTCTGCCGCCATCGACAAGGCGTCTACACGTTCCAAGGACTGGCTGCTGTCTGCTTGTCCTCTTCCCTTACGTACATAAACACTCAGCGCTCCAAGCCAACCGTCCAATCCAGTCGCTTGATTTTGTGTTAATATTTTTACTCTTAATTAAGTCATTATCTAAACCCTGGGGCATATTACATTTACAATTAAAGATATAACCGCTGCACCTTTTTGTCTTTTCACACTAAAGTAATACATTTTTACCTATATCTATCTCCGAGACACACATATCGTTTCGAGATTAATCGATCGATAGCTGCATCGAAAACAACTTTGAAAAATTTATTATTTAATGTGTTTGGTGTAGTTGTTCCGTTATAAGATCTACAAGAAACACGGACGATTTCAGAAGCCATGAAATTCTGTATAATACTGGCGTGTGCGGTGATAATTCCAGGTAAATTTCAACACGTAGCACTGTTTGTCTACTTTATAGCATGTGTTACTGCTGGAAGTCAACATTTAGAGCAAGTAGTATGACGATGATATTAATAAACACAGGAATTATACCAGACTTACTTGTTTACTAAGAGATGATACACTAGGGGAAACGTTTGTGGGACATCGTCTCCAGACAATGAGGAAGAAACTTCCGACGCTGTTATCTTGTTACTGATTTATCAAATTTCACACATGTAATGTCGTTAAGGTACTCTACTCAGGTTCTTAGTATTCAGAGTATGAAACTTTCTTACAGACATTTTTGTAATGTCTCTAGTAGCCAAGAAGCTGGGCTGGTGTTCACTATACTAAGCTACGTATCTGTTCTAGTATCTGAGTCCAGTACAATTATGGCTGTATTAATCATTACAAACATTTTTCATCCGGTCAAGTGATTATAAAGAATTCGGGAGATGAGATATTAGAGATCTTCGAAGAGGTAGTAGTTACTTATTTCGGATCTACAAGCAATAAGTTATCGAGATAAACAAGAAAGCATTTAAAATTCGGACATATTGGTGGTTGTTATGCATCTAATTACTGGGTAGAAAAAATAGAAAATGAACAAATAGATATAAATTACAAAAGAAAGATAAAATTAGGTAAAATTAAAACAGCACCAAATGAAAACAGAGATTATGATTCGTTACTGAACTGTTATCTCTACAACTTGGAATCCTTCTACTATAATTACAGTATTTTCTATATAATTCCAAAGGATAGTTCACTACATCTCGGGCTTCAGATTTACTATTGAAAGCCTTATGATGTATTTTGAACGCAAGGGTTTTGTAAATTTAAGGGCTTATTGCATATAACGTTAGGAGGGTATGTGGAGTTCCCTACACAAATGGACTCAGAAAAATTTATATCTAAATTAAGAAATTTGTTCCACTTCTGTCTCTTTCTGTTTAACTAAAGACTGATTTGCTCGGAGTACTTTGTTTATATACTACTTGTTTCTTTACGCTAACTTACGTGTGTCAGGTTTACACCAAAATGTAACTTTTAAGTAAATTAAATTTGATTTTGTGTTATTTCTTTACTAAATCATTTAAGTTTTCTCTTGTAGCTTGGTAATGCGTTTTATTACTATATCCCATGTGTATTTGTTTTTCATCTTCCATTTCCTCCCGTAGATAGTACTGTTTCATCTGTAATTTTCTTTCTGCAGTTTATATATTTATCACTTGTTCGTTTGCGGTTCTAGGCGCGCAGTCCGGAACCGTGCGACTGCTGCGATCGCAGGTTCGAATCCTGCCTTGGGCATGGATGTGTGTGATGTTCTTAGGTTAGTTAGGTTTAAGTAGTTCTGTTCTAGGGGGCTGATGACCTAAGATGTTAAGTCCCATAGTGCTCAGAGCCATTTGAACTTGTTCGTTTGAAATTTCTTCTTTATGTTTCTCCAATACGAGAGTAAGTTTCATCATGCTTTTTTTTTCTTTTTTTTTTTTTTTTGTCCCATCTTCATTGTTTTCCACGTAATTGCTTCATTGCGTTCATGTTTTCGTTAACTGCGAGTTTATCTTTCGCTACCGTTACTTTCCTGACATAGAGGCTTCCTTTAAAGTTAATAATCATCTTAACTCTTTCTTCCCCAATTCTACACATTACTCTAAGAAATGATGTGATCTTCCTGCTCTGGCAGCTATTCAACCCGAAGTATAAAACTAACACCGGCTACTGGTAAAAATAGTGCAGAAATATCTCCATCCTCTTCATTGACCCTTACTGTGACTAATATCTTCTGGTTCATTCCTGCACCTACAGCACATGTAATACAAACGAAGGGCCAGTGTTGTTCCCTGTGTTCTATTCAGTTACTACATATTTTCTGCGAAGCTGCATTAACAAAAACAGAGTCCCCTAATACGTCTGTCTCAACGTCATATGTTTCAACATATGTGACCAGCTGTATGGTTACACCATCACGTTGCTCTCTATTTGCTCGCAAAGTTCACCCAAGAAGTCAGTTGTATTACGCACGCTTTTTATTGATACCATCTCAGGACCCATACCGATCATCCGTGATTGCAACTTTCCAAAGCACTGTTTATTCTACTCATTGTACTCGATGCGCGTAAGCTCACTATTGCTATTTTGCCACTCGCGAGTTGGTTCCGCCTCCCCTGCTTTTGCGTGTTCTGCTTGGTAAATACTACAGCCGTCCTCCACGATATCCACCGCTACCGCCGGGAAAATTTCTTTCTCGGCCACTTCGCTTGATGTCGCAGAAACCCACGTTTCGAAGCGTCTGTCAAAGTTTGTATTAGTCCTAGGGTCGTAGTCATCATCACTCTCGTTCAGTGTACCCAAACGTACTAATGGTGATATCATATTCTGCATGTTGTTGTTGAGGTCTTCAGTCCTGAGACTGGTTTGATGCAGCTCTCCATGCTACTCTATCCTGTGCAACCTTCATCTCCCAGTACCTACAGCAACCTACATCCTTCTGAATCTGCTTGGTGTATTCATCTCTTGGTCTCCCTCTACGATTTTTACCCTCCACGCTGCCCTCCAACGCTAAATTTGTGATCCCTTGATGCCTCAGAACATGTCCTACCAACCGGTCCCTTCTTCCAGTCTAGTTGTGCCACAAACTTCTCTTCTCCCCAATCCTCATCAACACCTCCTCATAAGTTATGTGATCTACCCATCTAACCTTCGGCATTCTTCTGTAGCACCACATTTCGAAAGCTTCTATTCTCTTCTTGTCTAAACTATTTACCGTCCATGTTTCACTTCCATACATGGCTACACTCCATACAAATACTTCCAGAAACGACTTCCTGACACTTAAATCTATACTCGATGTTAACAAATTTCTCTTCTTCAGAAACGATTTCCTTGCCATTGCCAGTCTACATTTTATATCCTCTCTACTTCGACCATCATCAGTTATTTTGCTCCCCAAATAGCAAAACTCCTTTACTACTTTAAGTGTCTCATTTCCTAATCTAATACCCTCAGCATCACCCGACTTAATTCGACTACATTCCATTATTCTCGTTTTGCTTTTGTTGATGTTCATCTTATATCCTCCTTTCAAGACACTATCCATTCCATTCAACTGCTCTTCCAAGTCCTTTGCTGTCTCTGACAGAATTAATGTCATCGGCGAACCTCAAAGTTTTAATTTCTTCTCCATGTATTTTAATACCTTCTCCGAATTTTTCTTTTGTTTCCTTCACTGCTTGGTCAATATACAGGTTGAATAACATCGGGGATAGGCTACAACCCTGTCTCACTCCCTTCCCAGCCACTGCTTCCCTTTCATGCCCCTCAACTCTTATAACTGCCATTTGGTTTCTATACAAATTGTAAATAGCCTTTCGCTCCGTATATTTTACCCCTGCCACCTTTAGAATTTGAAAGAGAGTATTCCAATCTACGAGGGTTATTCCAAAAGTAAGGTCCGATTCGCCGTAACTATTGAAATTTGGCGCCAATGACAAAACACGCATGCGCGCCGACTCCCGGCAAGCCTTGCGCGTCAAACGCCGCCATTCGCTTTGTTACTGTTGCTGAG